>NC_039282.1:1960000-2272500 GCF_003368295.1 Carassius auratus
TTTCTGAGATGCTCCGCTGTATTTTCAGCATCATTCCTCCAGTCTTCAGTATCACATGATCTTCAGAAATCATGAAAATACGCTGATTTATTTTAAATATTGGATACCATTTTGCTGCTTCACATATGAGATGAATACACATGGTAGATTTATGGTTTGAATAAATGCTGTTCTTTTCAACTTTTTATTCATAAAAGAATCTTGAAATAAAAAAATAATAATAATTATTAGAAACCAGAAAACTAATGAAACAAAAGTAGAAAGCATATTAAACTGACTTTAACAGAACTGCGCCAGTCCAGCAGAGAACGGACTAAGGTTCTCTCATTGGTTTATAAAACACTGCACACAATCTGACAGCTCTGAACACCTCAGACTGTCTGCTAGAAGTGTCCCGAATCATAGTTCAGGATCCTCTAGAGCTAATCTTCGTGTGGAGTTGTGTGTGAGTTTTATGCTATCTTCTGGTTCCTTTATTGTTGCTTTATTCATTTCATTTTGATATTGAGGACAGTATTGAGGCCAGCGCTCTCAATGCTTCAAAATCAGCTGCTCCAAGTAGTAAAACGTCTTTTTGTGGACAGTCTGAAAAAAGAAAAAGAAAACTTCAACAAGGGAACCAAAAAAAGTTACAAGGATATCACTGATGGCTACAGAGAAAACTCACTTTACTTTTGGTTTCCCTAATTGTGCAACTGCAATGTGACAACTGCATGTTTGTGTTTTTCGAGATGCTCCTGGATTCACACTCTTTTGGACTAATGAATTTACATGACTTCATAATTTACCATCTAATTTCTATCCTGAAGCCCTTAACTCTTCATTCATAAAAATCTTTATAAGTGCATAATGCAAACAGTGAAGTTAAACTTTAAAAACTGCAGGCAACTGTGTGAACGAATGGGAAGATAGAAAGGTGAAATCTTAAGTACTTCACAGTAGAACAAGTAAATTATATGCAGAATTAAAGCAATAAAAAACAAACTACACTGAAAACAAAATTGATGTAGGAAATATTTTGATTCAGAAATTGCTAGTGATTTAGTTATTACAAAGAAATGGCATGCAACACTTTAAATTAAACATGGAATTTTGAAGAAGTGCAACTGAAGAAGTAATCTTTCTGTATAACCTTTTTTTATGTTGTATATAAATAATAAACAAGTATAAATTAATATATAAATAACCCCAATCATGGATTGAGTCCAGTTGAATTTTCCATTGACTTGTAGCTAGATATTGTGTGGTGGTGACTGGGTCACACAGTCCCTAAATCACAGACACATAATCTACAAAAACATCAGCATTCCCCGGATAATCAGCGTTTGGCTGGAATGATGGGAAGGATCTTACCCTTGCTCTCATCCAGGCTGAAGCTCATCAGGTGTGAAGGGTGAAAACCTTCCTCAAAGAGAGACTTGAGGGGAGCAGATGGCAAATGTGACAGGTGTGAAATGCTCTTATTCACTAAATGAAGCGTTTGGTCTGTGGATTCAGCGATTCATTCAGATTGTACGAACACAAACATCCGAAACTCATTTCATTGAGATCTAACACAACTCTGTATAATGACATGGGTAGGACACAGGTATTACAAGGAGAGGGTGACTTATGAGGACATAACCCACGTCCCCATTTTTCAAAACACTTATAAATCATTATTTTTTTGAGAAAGTAAAAGTGCACAAAGTTTCCTGTGAGGGTTAGGGTTGGTGTATAAAAACCATTACGCCTATGGGATGAACACACTTTACACAAAAACAAACATGAGTTTCTCTGCTGTAGGTGGTTTCATCAGTTTTAACGGCTCGTGGTGAGTCAGGGTGTTCTGGCCATGTCCCGGTCACTCTGTGACTACCCCCTGAAGAACCTGAACGTGCTGATCCCTGACCTTTGACCTGGACAGGCTACAGCCTCAGTTCATGATCCTGGCGTCAGATGGACTCTGGGATGCCTTCAGCAATGAGGAAGCCGTGCATTTCATTAAAGCGTGTCTGGTTGAACCGCACTTCGGTGCAAAGAGCATCGTGCTTCAGGTGTTTTCCCGCAGCTGTCCAGACAACATCACTGTGATGGTGGTCAAGTTCAGGAAGAGAGGCTCCAGGCCCCGGCCAGCGAAGGAGAATCAGATCCCATGTGTGATATCATAACATATAATTTAATGAACGAGTGACTGGATGAATGATTAACATTACACCTGAGCCTAACGTTAGATAAAAACATATTTTTGGAGAAGCTACTGTTTGTATTTATGTTAAATGCAATTATTCCTCATTAAAGGAATTGTTCCCTTATGAATCACACAAACACAATCTTGAAGAATCAATAGACTAGTCTTGTTTGGTTTAATTAACCTGGTCATTATATATGTGCTGTTTTCAACAATTAGAAGTTGGAACCCATCTAACACATATGGTATGTTAAATAAAGTTTAGAAACTGAAATCAGTTCGTAAAAACACATCGTAGAAAAAACATCGGTGACACTTTATAATAACTGCACACTATTAATCATTAATTAAGCATTAGTAAACAGATCATTCATAATATATAAAGCATTAATAGACAGTAATAAGCAGTTTATAAATACAGATATAAATGCTGTATTCTTGATTTAAAAGCATATCTATAATGTGTTTAATTGTATTTTCATACTTCATTCATGATCAATTTATAATTTCTCAATGAAGTATAGCATTATTTACAAACCAGTTATTTAGGAGTTGCCAGTGATTCATAAGATCACAAGAAATGAGCTCATCTAAAGTGAGGACTAGTTATGCCTTGTAAAGCATTTATAAAGGATATTTAAAGGCTCAGTTATCCTCTAAAAAAAATGCAAACAAACACCACACAGTGATACAGAACATAGAAATATTAACAGCCTTTAAATCTCATTTGTAAAAGCTTTACAAGGCATAAATAGTCCTCACTTTAGATGAGCTCACAAAAGTAGTTAACTAACAACTATCAGAATCAGAATCAGAATCAGAATGAGCTTTATTGCCAGGTATGTTTACACATACGAGGAATTTGTTTTCGTGACAGAAGCTCCGCAGTACAACAGAATGACAGCGACAGAACATAAAACACATAATAAAAGAATAAAAAATACAAATAAGTAGATAGTGAATAACAATATACAAATGACAATTGTAGGCAAGTATATTACAAAATGAAGTTATGTATGTACATATATATTGTGTGCAAAATTTAAGTGTATACTAAGTATGTGTGTTAGATAAATAAAGTGTGTGT
Organism: Carassius auratus; assembly: GCF_003368295.1. Lineage (NCBI taxonomy): Eukaryota > Metazoa > Chordata > Actinopteri > Cypriniformes > Cyprinidae > Carassius > Carassius auratus. Next base: position 1,963,258 of record NC_039282.1, read on the forward strand.
GTATATAAATATAAAGTGTAGTGTGTTCGCCGTTATTATCAGCTGTTCATAAGATGTATTGCCTGAGGGAAGAAACTGGTCCTGTGTCTGGTCGTTCTAGTGCTAACTACCGAGTAAACCCTGAATTACAGTAGAATATATGTTAATAAACCATTTATTAACACTATAAGTAACTATTACTATATGTCTGAATAAAAAGATGTATGAATGCACATTTAAATAATTTATTAATCATTTACTTAAAATTTCTAAGTGATCTTATGAACCACTGACAACTCCTTAATAACTGGTGTGTAAATAATGCTATAATTAATTTAGAAATGATAAATTGATCATTAATAAAGTATGATTACTATTATTAAATACATTATAGATATGTTCTTAAATCAGGTATAAAGCATTTATATATTTATTTATTAACTGCTTATAAATGTCTATTAATGCTTTATAAATGATGAATTAACTGTTTCCTAATGCTTAACTAATGATTAATATCATGCAGTTATATATAAAGTGTTACCAAAACATCTTTACTGAAACACTTTTATATATTTCAGGTATATCTGACTTCCAGCCTTGACTTGATTCAGTGATCATTGGAGGGTTTAACTTCAAGTATGTTGCCTTATTTTAATCATCATGCTCTTATGATGAATTTATTTGCCAAAGGAGTGGCGTTGTCCAGAATGTGTTTACAGTGTCCACACGTGTCACGTGCACATTACACATTCTGTTTGTGCTAAAGGATGATTGAGTACAGTTTTTATTTGTTTTGTTGCATTAATAAATGTATGTATGTGTTTATATAATGTGTTGAGGTTTACTTACTATGATCTATGGACTTCATCTGCTCTTACAAGAAACACAGTATTTATCATTTTATTTGGGAACTATCAAATTACATTTTTATTGAAAGTTACAAATTTAGTTTAACATATTTATTTCTATATTTAATATATATATGTGTTATAATGAGTTTGCACTGGAGAGTCCAGCTGCATTTTCTGAATTGAGTAGAGTTACCATGACAACTGCAGCATCCTCACACAACAAAGAGGACCACTAACTCATCTCTCTCATTTACTGCTAAGGTTAGTTAAATGTATTCACTTTTAATGTCATAATTTATGTAAACTGTAGCATTTGCACTCTTGCAGGGGGTAGTAACAAACATTATACAATGATCATATAAGCAGTAAAAAAGACTGAAGATGAAATGCTAAGGGAGAGCGACAGGCAAAAGTCCCATAATACTGGAGTGTGTGGCGAATCTGCCGCTTCAGATCATTTCATGTCTCGAGAGTGAAGGTGAATTCGGGAATCCAGTCAACTACAGAGCGCCACCTGCCGGAGACAATACACCACTGACATAATAATTATAATAAAAATAATATAATAAATAATAATAATAATACATCTTAAATAGATTTGTATATTACTGTTTGTATAGTATTGAAGTAATTAGCAATTATGTAATTAAAAAAAAAAAGTTAAAAAATAAGATTTTTGTTTGTTTTGCCGATCACTTCAAAAGGATCTTCTTAAAATAACCAAACCGATGAAGGCTGTAAATTAACGTTAATCTAAAACTATCTTAAATAACCCATGTATTTCTCTACAGTCCACAGCGCAGTGGTCACACTGATCTGTTTGGTGATATAACCTATGGATATAACTGTGGTTCCTCCCGCTCCACCGGCGATCCCAGCATGCACCACGCCTCATTAGCATAACACACTCCGGTGTCTACAAGAGCCGAGCGAACACAGCAGCTCCTGAGAGCCACGAGCGCGTCTGGATCAAACCGAGTATTAACACACATCGGCATCATGAGCGACAGCGAGAAGCTGGACAAGCAGCGGCTGAAGAACTTCAAGAATAAAGGCCGCGATCTGGAGGTAAAGCCCGCGTGACGTCGAGCAGTTCCACCGCCGCTTCCCGAGATATAACCGCGGAATCACCCGCTACCGAGCGCTCGTGTCGCGCCTCCCGCCGAATGTGCTCGGATACGAGCCTTCATGCGGGAATGGTGTGGATAAATTAGTCCGATGTGTGATGAAAAGGCGTTAGCCGCGCGGCTAGCTAGCCGTGTTAGCCGTTAGCATCGAGCTCGCGCACGTCGCAGCTCGTAATAAAAGTGTGTGTTTATTAACATCCGTCAGATTGAGCTCCGGGACACGCTCAGATCAGCCGTGATTAGTGATTCTGGACTCAGTCTGTGTGTGTGTGTGGTGTCCGAGGACTCTCAGAGTCTCAGAGCACATCATGAGCTCGCTGTCGGCCTTCTGCTCGAGAACACACTCACACTTACTCGCTCACACACATACTGGATCAGACACTCTCACACACTCTCTCTCAAACACACACACACACGCAGCTCTGGATCAGACACTCTCTCTCAAACACACAGATCTGGATCAGACACACTCTCTCTCTCAAACACACACACATACAGCTTTGGATCAGACTCTCTCACACACTCTGAGCTCGTGTCTGTGTATAAATCATGGTCCTGGATGCATCAGCTCAGCCTGTGTTTGACACTCTTGATTGTCTTCCTGATGTCCTCGGGTTTGGCTGCATGACCCTCAGTGTGTGATTTCAATGGTCTTGTAATACCCAGGTGTTCACCAGAGGCCTCTTATCATCCAAAGCTCAATCTAAGTGAAGCTTATTGTATACATAACACTGATTGTGTTTTCCATTGTGATGAATAAGGGCTGGAAACTACCTGATGTGATCAGGTTTAATGATCCGTGTGTTTGGGTGGGTCACTAGAGACTCACACAGGACTGAGTTGACAGTGTGATCACAGGGTGTGTGTGTGTGTGTGTTGTTCAGTGATTGGCACTAATGCTCTTCTGGTTTCTCCTGTCCAGTCAATGAGAAGACAGCGGACTGAGGTGGTGGTTGAGCTCAGGAAGGTGAGATCTGTTGTTGTTGAGGATGATTTGTGTGTATGATCTATGTATGAGTCGCTGATCTAATCGTGGTTAACTCCTGGTGTGTTCCTGCAGAATAAGAGAGACGAGCACCTGCTGAAGCGCAGGAACGTGCCTCACGAGGACGCCTGTGACGATTCTGACGCAGATGGAGATCTGAGAACTGTGAGGACTCCTCTACTCAGATTACTTCTTAATTTAATGTTTAACAAGTCTTTGAACAGGTGAATTCAGTTTAAAGTTAATACTGTAATTTGTTTCTTTTTATACAATAGCAAAACACTTCTCTTGAAGCAATAGTGCAGGTAAGTCATGCATTTAAATAAAAACTAAAATATGATTTTAATAAACGAAGAATCCTTCTAATGAGTGAATCTCATGAAATTGCCTGACTCTTTCTTCACCTGTATTCAAAGAACAAAAATTGCATAATGAAAATTTCTGTTGTAAAGCGTAATCTGTTATCATGATCACCGCTGTATTTTCAGCATCATTCCTCCAGTCTTCAGTGTCACATGATCTTCAGAAATCATGAATAATATGATGATTTACTGCTCAAGAAACAATTCTTAATGTTCAAAACAGGTTTTGCTCTATTAAAATGTTTTTAATCATTTTAGTTTGAAATCTTTTTTTTTTTATACTTTGAAGTGTTACATTTAAAGTAACACATTTCACAGTTACCTGTATGCTGAATGGAAAAGTGTATAAAAACATTTTAATAACCACTCAAAATCCTAAGAGATTTTTATTTTTTTTTATATATATTTTTTTTAATGTGCTTATCCCTGTGATATGTGAATGTTAAAGTCTCTGTACATCCAGCTGATAACCTATAGCATCAATCACAGTAACTTCTTGATACGGAGTGGTGAAGACGACATGCATCTGAACAAACTGAGCTGTAATCCTCTCAATCTAGCAGCACTACTGAACTTGTGAAGCATGTGATGTGCAGCGGTCTGGAGATGGGATGCTCCTGATCTAAAGGTCTGGATACGCTTGACCACTGGGTTTTCTGGGATTGCATGGCCAATCGTGAAAAGACCAGATGTGAATCTTCTCTCATTTGAGACTGATTGCAGTGCAACCTCACAAACCGTTTCAGATGCAGCTGGACCCTTATAACTGCGTCAGGTTGTTGAAGCCACATGTTTACATCTTACTCCTTACAAAACAGCAGAAATGATGACATGGCCACACACCACAGCTTGTCCACTGATATGGACCATCTTCTCACAAAACACACTCGAACTGATCCAAAGGAACCTCCCAGTTTGACATTGCATCCTCAATCTGCAGTATTTCCATGAAACTCTTCATTTAAAGATGTGAATGCCAGATTCTGTCACCAGTGCTGATGATGCGCTCTCAACAGCTGAATAAAGTGCAGTGTGTATCTGTTGCTTCTAGTAATGTGAACTGATTGATTTTCATGCATCGAGGGAATGGAAGATCGTTTGGTGAACACACGTCTATGTGGCCGAGTGTGAATGTAAGCGTTAACACATCTGATCCCTGAGGAACCCCTGAAGTGGCCATACCTGAGATTCTCACCACTCTCTTTTCCGTCCCGCTCTGTTGATCACTGATGAGTGTGCCATTATTAGAGTTCGGAAAATATTTACTGTAAATGTTCAGCTCTTTGGAACCGTAGTCATCATAGATAGTCCCACTGACTAAATGAATGATCCTGGACTTCCTCGTCTGACTGAACGCTTAAGACTCGGCTGTTTCATGAGGTTCACTCTTACAGCTGCTTGATGATATGACTTGTACGTGTTTCCCAGTGTGTGATGATCATTGTGTGTGTTTGTAGAATGCCACCAGTGATAACCAGGGCATCCAGCTCAGTGCTGTTCAGGCTGCCAGGTGTGTAACCGCTCGTGTTCATGATGATGTTTGCTAACCGCAGTCTGGAGTGTTGTAAGAGTTTACTCTGTGACTGCTGAGCACTGATAACCTGTGTCACTTCCTGTTGACCTCGTCTCGCAGGAAGCTGCTGTCGAGTGACCGCAACCCTCCCATAGACGACCTGATCAAGTCTGGGATCCTGCCCATCCTGGTGCACTGTCTGGATCGAGACGACAAGTGAGGCCTGTGTGACGTGCCTGATTGAGTGGCTGTGTTCGGAGTCTGTGCTGATCTGTGGTTTGTGTCTCCTCTCTGTGCTTCAGCCCTTCTCTGCAGTTCGAGGCGGCCTGGGCTTTGACCAACATCGCATCTGGCACATCTGAGCAGACCCAGGCCGTGGTGCAGTCCAGTACGTACACCTGACGCTCTCGGCTCTTGTCTGAGTTCAGCGTTTCAGCATCTGTTGTGCTGGACAGAGGTTTTCAGTGCTGTCTTCACTGTTTGTTCCTGCATGTGTCTAATAGCAGAAACTGACGGGATCCAGTCATGAGTGATTAGTCATAGAAAAAAGTCAATTTGGGTTCAGTTTGGGTCTTTTAAAGAAGCAACTTTTTGTGCAATAATCAATTTTGACATTCACAATTTCCAGCATTTTTGTGGACAAATTATTGCATTTTCACCAGATTAATAACGAGAATGTTAAGGGATTATTTTTGTATGAATAAATGCACTCAAAAGGATTTTTTTTTTTGGTACATGGACCACATAAGTTGCACATTTTGCAGAACAATGTTTTTAGCCAAATTGTGAAACTAATTATTACCATTATTATTGCCGATTTAGGTTGTCTGGGTTCTGATTAACAATATGAAAATGGTAGCAACTGTTGACCAAAACGAGAGAGATTTAACCTGAAGTTAGGGTGGTATGTGTGAGGGTTAACTGAGTGTAAGTGTGGTGTGTTCACCTGTGTCTTATCTTTATCTGTGTGTTTGTGTAGATGCTGTTCCTCTGTTCCTGCGTCTGCTGCACTCTCCGCATCAGAACGTGTGTGAGCAGGCCGTTTGGGCTTTAGGGAACATCATCGGTGAGTGTTACTCTGTCCGGGATCCTCAAGTCTGACCCACGTGATCCACATTCCTGCAGAGTTCAGCTCAAACCCTAATGCTGTGTTCACACCAAACACGAATATAGCGTCTGCCACGAATTATTTCAATGTTAAGTCAATGCAAAAGCACGTTTACGCGAAATTTCACCTCATTTGTGCATCTAGTTTGCGTGAATGCCGCATATTGAGTGTTTTGCACGTTAAGTGGGAATGGTGCTTTTTGTGTATTTAAGCGTTTGACGCGAATTCGCGTCTGCCACCAGAGTTGGAAAAATGTGAACTTTGGCGTCAATTCGCGGCACGTTTCTAAGATAAGCGACAAACGAATTCTATTTTATCTTGAACCACTAAAGAGACATCAGAGCCAGCTGCACATATCAGAAGGTCTAGCCGAGGAGAGGCTGCTCTCGGCGGATACATGATTACTCATCTCCCTCTAAAAATCGGCAAAACACATTTTTAAATAAATGCTGTCTTTGTAAATAAACTGCATATTTGAGTTTAAAACAACTACACTCTCGCCTGAAATACTTTTAAAACTGTATTTCATAACACGATAACAGTAATATTTTGAAAATTGTCCGAATAAAAGTGGCGGTTGAAAATGCTGCGTGAACTCAGCTGGCATCCCCCCATTATGTGAAATTGCATCTGAATTGCAAACTAGACGCGAATTTGATGCTCTATTTGCGTTTGGTATGAACACAGCATAATCAAACCCACCTGAGCGAGCTAATCAGTGTCTTCAGATGATGAGAGAATCACAGATCAGTGAGTTTGACTCTGACCAGGGCTGGAGCTGAACCCTGCGGTGCACTGACCTCCAGGACCAGATGTGAGCATTATCACCAGCCCAGGGTCAAAGATCCAGCATGGAGTGTCCTAGGAAATCTGTTTTATTGCCCCCCCCCCCCATTTCATCTTTTTTTTATTTTAATGATTAGATTTAAAAAATATTAATCAAAAAGCATGTTTAAATAATTGAAAACACTACTAAACAGCAATTTTTAAAAAGTTGATCTCAATTTCAAGGCCTTTTTTTGTCTAATTTCCATTGAATGATTTCATTAAATTTGAATTATCAAAATCAACTCTAAATAATAGGTTAAGATTTTTTTTTTTATTACATCCTGGTAAATATTCCTTAAATGTTTTAATAATTTAGTACTATCATTACATTTAAGAAATGGATTTCTGTCAGTGTCTTCCAGTTAAAACAAACCTTTATTTTGATGGTTTGCTGTTAACTCGTTTAATTTTCTCTTTCTGTATATGATATGATGATAGTTTTTATCAAATGAAGCTGATGTTAACCGCTCATGAAGTGACTCTCAGAGCTGTTCTTGAGGTTGCCTGTGTCCATGTGATCATATTATACAGGCCGCAGAGACCAAAAACACGGAGCATCATGAAATGAAAACACTTGTGTAATTCACACAGACATGCAGAATTCATGTTATAATAGTGATTTGGTCCAATTTGTGTTTTAATGTAAGGGTGTATATGGAAGATTCGGTGAGATTCTGTGTTCTTCACTAAATCCCATCTTTATGACTGGATCCACACGCTCAGACTCCTGTAGCATCAGCTCCTGACGGACGGTTCTTCTCATGCTGATGGGCTGATGGGTAATCTCTGTGCTGTTACAGGTGATGGTCCTCAGTGCAGAGACTACGTCATCAGTCTGGGGGTGGTCAAGCCGCTCCTGTCCTTCATCAGCCCCTCCATACCCATCACCTTCCTCCGCAACGTCACTTGGGTCATGGTGAACCTGTGCAGGCACAAGGACCCTCCCCCGCCCATGGAGACCATCCAGGAGGTATGAGTGACCCGTCTGTGACCTCTTGCCCTGTCTGCAGCACACACTAACAGTCTCTTGTGTGATGATGTGTGTGTGTGTGTGTGTTGACACAGATTCTCCCTGCGCTGTGCGTGCTCATCCACCACACTGATGTGAACGTAAGTGCTGCTCTCGCTCTGTGTGTACATGCACCGCTCCGTGTCACACGTGTGGATGGGTTTGACTGTGTTCTGTGCAGATCCTGGTGGACACCGTCTGGGCGCTGTCTTATCTCACTGACGCTGGCAATGAGCAGATCCAGATGGTCATCGACTCGGGGATTGTGCCGTACCTCGTGCCCTTACTGAGCCACCAGGAGGTCAAAGTTCAGGTACAGAGGAGCGTGTTGTGCACTCATTGAGGTGTTCAGCGTGATGTGTAGCCTCTCTAATGTTAGCTGTGTGTCTCTAGACGGCTGCTCTGCGAGCGGTGGGGAACATTGTGACGGGCACAGATGAACAGACGCAGGTGGTGCTCAACTGTGACGCTCTGGGGCACTTCCCAGCGCTCCTCACACACCCCAAAGAGAAGATCAACAAGGTACCCAGTGCTCATGTGAATCTGACAGCGTCCTCTGGTCACATTTCACCCACACATCTTTAAAAATACTTGAAGCAAAGCAATTTTTTTAGTGTCGATGAGGGTTTTTAATTACTTCAGGCTACAGTAATAAAGTGCCCCTATTATGCCATTTAAGGTTGCTAATATTGTTTTATGACTCTCCGAAAACAGGTTTTCATGCATGCAAGGTCAAAAAATATTAGTTTTCTCAGAAAATAGATTTAATCTAAATTCCTAGACAAACTAGCAAAGCAGTTCAAAGCACAGTCCTTTGTGAATGGTCCAGAACCAAGTCGTCTCTGACAGGTTTCCAGATTTGTTCACATACAGCTACATGACACACTGCATGAAAGCTATTAGTCAAAGACATAATAGGGGCACTTCAAGGGGTTATTTAATTTTAGCACTCTTGGGATTGTTTTTTAGGGCCACTACCATTTTCTTGGTGAAATATTTATTGCATTTAATTTGGGGTGAAATGCTGATCTTTGGATGCTCCTGAAAAGTGCAATCAAGGCCTAAATGATGTGCTTTTGTGTTGGACATGATGACAGCTGAGGTGTGGTGCTGGTGTGAGTGACTGCTCAATACTGTTTAGAGTAATGTTTAAAGTGTATTTTAGCTCTCTAGTGTTTATAATGATGTTTAAAGTGTATTACAGCTCTGTATAGTGTGTGTGTGTGTGTGTGTGTGTGTGTGTGTGTGGGGCTGACGGTGGGGGTGGCAGACACCAGTGCTGATACAGGAGTGCATCTGAGGCGGGCCGCTCACACAGAGGCTTCTCTGCGGTCTGGCTGATGATTAGAGCCTCAGTATCATCCTCGCCCTCAGCCGCCAGCGCCACGGTCTCAGCAGGGCTGTGATTCATCTCACATGTCCTGGGATCTGATCCGACCGCCCCTCTCTCTCTCTCACACACGCTCATCAGCTCTGATGCTGGAGTAATGAGTCTGAGTCTTGCTCTTGCAGGAGGCTGTGTGGTTCCTGTCCAACATCACGGCAGGAAACCAGCAGCAGGTTCAGGCCGTCATCGATGCCAGTCTAGTGCCCATGATCGTTCTGCTGCTGGATAAGGTGGGTGACCTGGAAACAGTGGCATGTAGAGCTGTTACAGCGCTAATAATAGCATATACAGTGTGAATCTAGCAGTGACGGTTAAGATTTTACTGTGCTTTTAACACTGGTAGAGAATGGTGAATATTAACTGGTATTGATTTATCCTTTATGCAGTGTTGGGGATGCTTTCATCCACTAGGGGTTCTCTGTTTTAGCAAATGGAATGATTTTTGGTGCCAAATCTTATTTTGACACATTTTGAGAAAATGCTTTTAAAATTTTCAAAAACTCTATACACTGTGGGTATATTCACTAACCTTTCATCATGTTTGTGGATTAAAACATCCACTAAGTTAAACTGCTGTAAAAATGTATCAGATAAATTTTTCAAACTTTTTTGCATAAATCTATCAACCAAGTTTGCAACTCTTTAATTGTCAAGTTCTTAAATTGTGCCTGATTTAAAAAAGAATAATAATAATAAAAAAAAATGTTTTCAATAAAAGTGGTTGTGAATCGGATATTTATATACTTTTTATATGCTTTTTTTGCCAAAAAAAAGCTTAGTTTTTGGCTTGTATATGGAGTATAACAGCATATTGTGTGTGGGGGTGTGTGTGTGAGATTTTTGTGCACTTACCTTGATGTATCTGAGAAAATCATAAGCACCTCAGCTCTCAGAACTACATGGAGTAAACTATAAAAAAAAGAAGTGTTTATGCACCTGCTGCCTTTTGATGGTGAGAAGTACAGACCAAACAAAAACAAGTGGATTTAAAACGTTGCATGCCATCCTGCTGGTCATTTGATGGTGAGGAGAGCAGCACTGAGGTTGACTTTTAAATAGATTTATTAAAAAAAAAAAAAAAAATATTTGATACATTTTTAAAGCAGTTTAATTTAGTTGATGTTATCACACCAAACATAATGAAACCACAGTGAATTTGAACAACTCACAAGGGTTATATGTGGATGACACTAGTGCTCAATAACATGTGTCTCTCAGGGAGATTTTGGCACTCAGAAGGAGGCGGCGTGGGCCATCAGCAACCTGACCATCAGCGGCAGAAAGGAACAGGTGTGTTGTTCATCCAAACACACATTACTGTGAATGTAAGAGCGGGGCTGTGTTCAGACGTGTTGTTCTGGTCCTGTAGGTGGCGTACCTGATCCAGCAGCAGGTGATTCCTCCCTTCTGTAACCTGCTGACCGTCAAGGATGCTCAGGTGGTGCAGGTGGTCCTGGACGGACTCAGTAATATCCTCAAGATGGCTGACGACGAAGCCGAGACCATTTCCAACCTGATCGAGGAGTGTGGAGGTGAGCAGAGGATGAGACGGGTGTAGCTGCTGATGCATGATGAGTGTAGTCCGTCCTAACTGGAGAACTGCATAGCACACTTTAATTCATCAAATATCTGCTGCCTTCCACTTCCTGTTCTCTTATTGTGGCAAGTAGTTTTGAGGATGGCTATCATTTGTTTGCTCAGGTTTGGAGAAAATCGAGCAACTGCAGAACCACGAGAATGAGGACATCTACAAACTGGCTTATGAAATCATCGATCAGTTCTTCTCATCTGATGATGTAAGTTTAGGGATCCAGTTTCTTTTTGATATGTATGCTCTGACAGGATTTTTTGTTTTAAAAAGACTTGCATATTTTACTTGGCTGTTAATGTGAATTAGTATTTTTGTTACCTCTTCAGTGATCCTTCAAGTGAAGGGTTAGATGGGTGCTTGCAGGCAAATGCAGCTCTTGATGGCGTCATGCTTTACAACCGTTAACACACTTCTTTCTTTCAGATTGACGAGGACTCCAACCTGGTTCCCGAAGCGATCCAAGGAGGAACGTACAGCTTCAATTCTTCTACCAACGTGCCAGCAGAGGGGTTCCAGTTCTAGACGCGACGGGGAAGTCTGGAGATTTGTTTGTGATGCAGCACTCTGTTCAACATTAAAAATAATTAGAGCGAAAGCGAGCGAGCGAGAGCGCGAGAGAGTGTGAGAATTATGGCTGATGGGATCCAGCTGCATCTGATCTGAGAGAAATTGAGTGGAGCTTCTTTGGCCTTCTGAAGGGAGCGTCCAGACGGCTTTGAGTGGATGCGAGTGAGAGTGAGTGGCTGACTACTACGTTTCAAAACACGACCATCTAAACCAAACGCGTGTCTTTCAAACAAAACCAAACCGAACCAATGGGAATATCGAAGACATCTCGCGTGAATTATCTGAGGTAAGAACGCTAGGAGAACCTCACCACCAACGCCAACAACCAAGAGACATGAACACACTTCTGAGGTGGCCTGAGGCGTGTGTGTGAGCGCGCATGTGTGTGTGTGTGTGTGTATGTGATTGGCCCCTGAGCTGAGGGCCGTGTTCATCTGACGTGCTGGAGACAGACCCAGCAGACCAGAGCCCTCTCCCTGCAATCCAGCGGCACGTCGCTGTGCTGCGTGTGTGTGTGTGAAGGTGTGTGTGCTTGACTGACTGGTGAAACGCAGGACTGAATGTAACGAGCGCAGCGAGTCGACATCGTGTGGAAGGTGACCGATCTGGGAATTCAACGGGAAATTGTGGAATAGCCTGGAAGAGGAGGCTTAATGAATAATTAAAAAGAAAAAAAAATCACCTTCAATGGAGCGACTGGACAGGAGTGATCTAAAGAAGACAATGTCATGACTTTAATTTTCCCTTTTAATTATAATTTAGTGTGGAAGACACTGGACTGAGCTTTGGGTGTTGTGTCGAGGAGATCGTTGGGGACGTGTGTTTTGTCCCAGTGCGTTTTGTTTTTCCCTCCTTTTTTCTTTTGGTCTTCCCCCGTTTCAGATTTTATTTTTCAGTGCTGGTGTAAATACATGTAATACACATTGTGCACTGTTGTAGCTTTGCACAAATATGGGCTGTTGTACTTTTAGACCTGTCCTGCTCTGCTTTCATGAGTTTTCCCCTCTTCTGTTCTTGGGATGAATCCAGCTCATCTGCGTCCCGATGGCTCTCGTCACGTGATCATGTGAGGAGCTGTTTTCTGTGGGAGAGGTTTCAGACATATCCTTCGCATGTGCTCAACTACAGCATAGGTCATTTTAGTGGGTTTTAGGTTTGTAAGTATATGTTTTTTTTTTCTCCATTTTTACAAGTACCTAATGTAATGTTTATAACTTTTTTTCTGCCCATTTATGCCCCTCACCGTTACTGATCGACAAGCAATTCTACACTTTTTTTTTTTTTTTTTGCACATTGCAGCATTGGAGGAGTGTAAACTTTAGCGAGATGGACAAAACTCAAACTCCTATTTGTAGTGCAAATATCCAGAGTCCATCTTTATTTCTAGATATTTGTGTTCAGTGTAGAGTGACATGGATAACATGTCCCGTGTCTCTGGGAGACTGTGTGTGTCTTCATCCTGAAGCACGTACAGATAACGGTATGAAAGCGCTGTTTTCAACTATAGGATTACCATCCATTTGTTTCTCAATTTTAGTTGACTGTAGAGCTGTCTCGGTTTTGCATAACCTCTTCATGACTATTTTAGGTTTTATTTACAGCCCACCCTCCCCAACAGCATTCCTTGTTTGCAAATATGTAGTTTCAAAAGAAGAAAAACTAGATGGTATACCTATCCTGTTGGACATAGACTACAGGCTCTGTACCTATTCAAATAAATATTCAGATGTGTCTCACCGGTGCCTCTCTCAGCTGTCTGTCATCTGTCTGTTCGGAGAGCTTTAAAACAAGCTCCTGATGAGGGTTTAAAATAATTGCTCAAATAAGGATTTTTTCTTTTTTCCTTCTCAATTTTGTGTTTTTTTTCGTTTTTCTGGTCATGAAGTCGTTCACATTTAATGAACCGTTATGCACTGAATAAATTAGCTGTAGTTTGTAGACATCAGATTGTAAAATAAGTACATCTCATAGACCGAACTTGGAAAACTAAGCAGTAATTAAAGGGATGGTTCTGCCAAAATTGAAAATTAGCCCATGATTTACTTCCCTCTCAAGCCATTCTAGATGTATATGGTAATCTTATTTCAGACGAATGCAATCAGAGTATTAAATAATGTCCAGGAGTTATGTCCATGCTTCATGATGGGAGTGAATGGTAGCCCGAAATTTGACCTCCAAAAAATTTCACCCTTCCATTATTCAATTAAAGTTAATTGTATAGTGCCTTTCTATGATACAAATCATTGCAAAACAACTTTACATAAAGTTACGTTTCTACAATGTTTAGTAGTAGCTTATAAGTGGTGACTGTCAGTTTATGTGTGCATGACAGGAATTTTCTGAAAAATGAAACGGACGAACCCCGTTAACAGCAATTATTATATGATTTAATCACACTTGTAGCATTGTTTGTTAGTTCTGTTGTTGATTCAGGGTCAGCATCATCTCTTCTCAGGTGTTCTGGATCCAGACTGGAGCTTGTGTAAATCCTAGTTACCACGGGATGAAGATCCAGCAGAAACAGAGAAACACATAGAGACCTCATTAGCGTAGCTGCTGATCCAACAGAGTTAAATTAGTTTAACCCAAGCTAATGAATAAAAATGCAACTACACTCACAATTTAAGAGATGCATTATTCAAATGCTTGGCGAAAGAGATGTGTTTTTAATCTAGATTTAAACAGAGAGTGTGTCTGAACCCCGAACATTATCAGGAAGGCTATTCCAGAGTTTGGAGCCAAATGTGAGAAAGCTTTGGGGTAATATGATCATATTTTCTTAACCTTGTAAGGACTCTAGCCGGTGTATTTTGTTCTACCTGAAGCTTGTTTATTGACGAAGCAGGACAACCACCTAGAAGTGCATCACAATAGTCCAGTCTAGAGGTCATGAATGCATGAACTAGCTTTTCTGCATCAGAAACAGACAACATGTTTCGTAGCTTGGCAATGTTTCTAAGATGGAAGAATGCAGTTTTTGTAACATTGGAAATATGATTTTCAAAAGACAAATTGCTGTCTAATATAACACCTAGATTTCTGACTGTAGGGGGAGTAACCATACATTCGTCTAGTTGCAAACTAGTCTACGAGATTCTGTCTTCTCCGAATTTAATAGGAGAAAAATATTGTTCATCCAATCTTTTACATTAAGACACTTAGATAATTTAGAATTTTCAGTTAGTTTAAAGCATTTATTTCAGTGGAAGCTAATCCCGTATTTTCTAATAATATTACCAAGGGGAAACATGAATATTGAAAATAGAAGAGGACCTAGGACGGATCCTTGGGGCACTCCATATTTTACTGGTGATAAATGAGATGCCTCCAAAAATGGCCAAATATTTTTAAATCCAGAAAGTTGTAACGATCGGACAGGTAGGATCTAAACCATCTTAGAGCCTGCCCTTGGAGACCTGCATAGTTTTGTAATCTATCTATGAGTATGTCATGATCTATGGTGTCGAACGCAGCACTAAGATCAAGTAAGACTAGAAATGAGATGCAGCCTTGATCTGACTCAAGGAGCAGGTCATTTGTAATTTTAACAAGTGCAGTTTCGTTGCTATGGTGGGTCCTGAAACGTTTTCTTCATACAGATCTATTTTTTATTTTATGCAGGAAGATGCTCAATTGAGCAGACACAACTTTTTCTAAAGTTTTAGGCATAAATGGAAGATTTGAAATAGGCCTATAATTTGCCAGTTCAGTAGGATCTAGTTGTGGTTTCGTAATAAGAGGCTTAATAACAACCAGCTTGAATGGTTTTGGGACGTGACCTAAAGATAATGACGAGTTAATGATATTGAGAAGCGGTTCTTTTCAAAAATCTTATGCACTGTATCTTCAGTTCTCTTCATTTTGTGCGCTGTTTCAACGACACTTCAACAAGGAAACTAATGATTATTCATGTAAACTCCGCCCACGGGAACAGTTTTACACAGGAACCAAATGTAAATCTGCCTTGCTTATTCGATACACACTTTGAAGCATCAGTGTCATCTGTCACCATTACTTTGGTTTTGGCTCTTGCATCGGCCATATTTCTCTAATTTTCAGTCGAGGCGCATCTCAACCGAGTTTGTTTCGAAAGCGTCAAGCGTCCATCACCTCTTGAGACAGGTAGGTTCTCCCTCCAACAGATAGTGGTCCAAAAACTGTTCATTTAATATGCCTTTTAAGCGTAAAAGGTTTTTTTTTTTTTTTTTTTTTTTTTTTAACTACAAATTAGATCGATGATTCCAATCTTTACAAGTGTGATTTAAATTTTACCCTAGCAATAAAACAAAAACCGAAAGCTAGCACACGGTATCTGCCGGTCCTTAAATTATTTTTTACTTTGATTCAGACTTAAACAATTTTGCTCCCATTATGGCAAAAACTTGTTCAGAAACAGCTCCAGATGTACTGCGGTAAATTTCTTTTATGTTGGACATACGTTAGACACTCATTCTTTTCTTCAGCATTAAATTATATGTAATCGCAAAATGGTCATGATATATAATAGTAATAATCCGATAATATTCCGACTTAAGTTGATTTTACTTACAATATTATACACTTCCCACGTAGCAACATTGTGTCGGCCCAGATCCGGCCCACATCTGGCGCCCGTGGAAAGATGATCTGGCCCACATGCAGCGTGGAATGATGGCACTTGGGCGGACTGCTCCTGTTTGCCAGATTTGAGCCACAAGCAGGCCATAGCAATGCCACATGTCAGCCAAGAGTAAAGAAATTAACCAGAACTGGACCTTATCTGAGCCACAAAATCTGTGTATATATTAAATATGAAGTAATTTCAACCTTAATAAGCCTGTTAACAAGCAGAATCACTGAAGGAAAGAAGAGAACAGAAAAAGAGAAGAGCAGAAACACAAGAACTACAACTGACTTCAGCCACAACCTTAGATGAAATCAATTGAAGATAAAAGAAGACATTACCATATTTTCCGGACTATAAGTGGCACTTTTTGTCTAAAACAAAAGTTATAACTACATGTTCACATAAACTGAAAGCGCTCTGCACTTCGCTACAATATTCTCCCCTCGCTGCAGTGCATCGCGCAGCTTTGCCAGACAGATTTTGATAGATGTGGATACTATAATAAAGCAGTCGTGTGCCAAAGGACCAAAAGGCTCTGCCTCTGTATGGTTTGTGTCAAGCTATTCTTTGATCTGGCTGTTTGATGAAGATAAAGAGATAAAATGTAGTAGAAATAAACGTTAAGAATCCGTAGGACTCTTATTATGTTTTTAGAACTATTATTATCTTGTAATGTTTGGTTGACCAATCAGCGGAGGGGCGCGTTTTATTCCCGCCCACATGTAGGGATCGAATATTCAAGTTGTTTATTCGTTCCCTTATCGAGTCGGTCTCTCGACATTACGTATGGGGGGAAATCCATTTCCTCGAAATTATGAAGTCTGATTGAATAACTCTTTTGCTTGCAAATAGCCAATGGCGCCCTCGCCCTCACCTGATTGGCTGACAGCCATCAATATAGGTGACGGTGGGCGCCAAAACCCTCAGAATCTTTTTTCTTCACTTGAGTCTGGTTTCGCCGTGGATTCACGCATACAGAGCGGAAAATTGTGGAAAATTATCCCCTCTCGCGTTCCGGTGATTTTACTTTTAAAATGTCTCTTTGCCGCATGTGTGGTGGGCCCATTGATTTCCCGGACGCACACGAGCAGTGTGTGCTGTGCCTGGGTCGGGCTCACTCAGAGGCGGCATTTGAAGGATCCGGATGTCGTGCCTGTGAGGAGCTTCCCATCAAGATCCTTCGTGCAAGGCTGGCCGTTACCCGTAACGGTGGCCCTGTATCTCCTACCTCTCCCCCGTCCGCCGCCGTCGAGCCGCGAACCAGGAGACTGCAGAGAGCTCCGTCGACGGATTCTGTCGAGGTACTGGCGTCGGCCCAACGCCCACGCCACCCTCACGTGGAAGATCCCCTCTCATACTCTGAGGCCAGTTACCGCCCTCCACTAGAAGCGTGGGAAATGGTCTCGTTTGGATATGACGAGGACGACGCCATGTCTACTAATGCCTCAGACCCGGGAGCGTGGTCCGAGGCCCCGTCTGAAGCCCGCCTCTCTGGATGCCGAGCTTATGGCGATCCTCACGGAGGCGGTGGCAGATATGGAATTGGAGTGGACAGCCCCCAAGGAGCTGCCGTCTAAGAGATGGATGGACGGTTCTTTCCTCGGCGCGGGCCGCCAGGCTGAAGCCCCGCAGAGACCCGCGCCTTTTTTCTCTGAGGTCCATGAGGAACTCACCCGGTCATGGCGCTCCCCTTACTCAGCCCGAGCCCATGCACAGGGGACCCAGCTGCTGACGACGGTGGAAGGGGCGGAGAAATTGGGATACGCGCGACCGCCTCCCGTCGAGGATGCTATCGCGGCCCACCTCGCGTCTTCTCCCGGCTGGAAAACCGCCTCTTTGCCTTCTAAGCCATGTCGAGCTACTGCTCACATCGCCGAGAAGGCGTACATATCTGCTGGACATGCAGCATCTGCCCTCCACACGATGGCAATCCTGCAGGTCTTCCAAACTCGGCTCCTTGGGTCCCTGGATGAGGGAAGCCCGGACCCAGAGTCGCTCAGGAAGCTGCGCACGGCGGCGGATCTCGCTCTCGCGGCGTCGAAAAAGGAATCGGCCGCAATATGAGCAGCCTTGTGGTCCTGCATCGCCATCTGTGGCTGACGCTGTCCGGCATGCGCGATGCCGAAAAGAGGCAGTTCCTGGATGCACCGGTGAGCCCCACCGGTCTTTTCGGTGTCGCGGTGGAATCTCTGTCGGAGAAATACGCCGAGACCGTCAAGCAGTCTAAGATGATGCCTCATCTTTTGCCGAAACGGTCTCAAGCCCCCCCTGCAGCGAGGTCCAGATCTTCTTCGGCACAGCGCCAAGCGGGAAATACCAGGCGCACGTTCCCGAGCGCGGCAGAGCGTCGTGAGCCAGAGCCACCATTCCGCCAGAGGCAGCCCAGGAAGCCCCGTTTTGGTCCTAAACCGGCCTCTAGCAGCCAAGGGCGCCCGGCTGGCAAGAAGGAGCAGCGTTCCTGATGCTCGTGCCAGGGGGAAGAGAGCGCGGGACGTGTTCGTCGGACCCGCGGCGAAAAGGGCGTGTTCCCGCCCAGAGTTCGTCAAAGATGTGAATGTTGTGAGAATGAAACCGCTATGTTTTGTTTCAATAAACATGCATTACATGCCTCAGCAAAAGAGCTTTCTTCCTCCCTCTACTATTACCCGCTACATAAGCGAAGCCTCTCCTCCGAGAGACGCTTCGCAAAGCGGAAACTCGGGGAAACCCGAGGAGGTGACTATGTATGTTCCCGTGCAAGAAGCCGCGAACGAGTCACCTGCCACTCATATAGCGGTCAACGCTTCCCCAGTGGCTGGCGTGCACGCCCCGCCGCAGCATGCATTAATACCCTCCGTATTGAGTCATCTCAGCGCGTGGGCGATGCTCCCCGCGGCATCTTATTGGGTGATCAACACGATAAAACGCGGCTATACGCTCCAGTTCGCTCGCAGACCACCCCGCTTCGGCGGTGTGATTATGACAGAAGTGTCAGAACAGAGCCCCCTGCTGCTACGAGCAGAAATATCCTCTCTCCTGGCCAAACAAGCAGTAGAGATAGTGCCCGTGGAACGGAGAAATTCCAGTTTCTACAGCCGTTATTTTCTAGTTCCGAAAAAGGACGGAGGTATGCGCCCCATCCTAGACCTGAGATTACTGAACAAAGCGCTCGCGAAACGCACGTTCAAGATGATAACTGTGAAGCAGATCCTCGCGCACATTCAGCCCGACGATTACTTCATTGCAGTGGATCTAAAGGATGCTTACTTCCACATCCAGATAGCCCCACATCACAGGCGCTTCCTGCGTTTTGCATTCGAGGGTGTGGCGTACCAGTTCAAAGTGTTGCCGTTTGGGCTCGCTTTGGCTCCCCGTGTATTTACAATATGCATGAATACAGCGCTCGCTCCCCTGAAGCTCAGTGGAATGCGCATACTGAATTATCTCGACGACTGGTTAGTCATCGCACGGTCGAGAAGCGCTCTCGAGGAACACAAACACAGACTCCTCGCCCATCTGACAGGTTTGGGGCTGTCTGTGAACATTCAGAAGAGCACACTGCAGCCGCGCCAATATATCACATTCCTGGGTATGATACTGGACTCGCGCTCTATGACCGCGAAGCTGTCAGAGCCGAGAATCCAGTCGATTCAAAATACACTAGCCCTCTTCGTTCAAGGCAGAGCTATCCCCTTAAGAACGTTTCAGAGGTTGCTCGGTCTGATGGCGGCCGCAGCCTCCGTCTGCAGACTGGGCTTGTTACACATGAGACCGCTTCAACACTGGTTACAGAGCCGAGTGAAGCCGCGTGCGTGGAGAGCGGGAACGGAACGCCTTATCATAACGCGTTCATGTCTCGAGACTCTGGCGCCTTGGTTCGGCACGACCATATTCGAGCAGGGTGCTGCTATGGGCAGAGTGGTCAGACGTGTAGTGGTCACTACGGATGCTTCACTATCAGGCTGGGGAGCCCTATGCGATGGCAGACCAGCATTCGGTACGTGGACAGGGGACCAGACGCGCTGGCATATAAACTGCTTGGAGATGGAAGCGGTTCATCTAGCGCTGCAGAGTTTCCTTCCGTTTGTGAAACACAGTCATGTTCTCATCAGAACGGACAACACGGCGGTGGTGGCGTACATCAATCGCCAGGAAGGTTTGCGTTCGCGATCCCTGCAGGGATTAGCGAGACAGCTGCTGTTATGGACGGACAGGGTACTTCTGTCGATTCGAGCAGTGCACGTACCGGGCAGTTTGAATTGCGGCGCGGACATGCTGTCCAGGGACGGCATTGTACACGGAGAATGGAGGCTCCATCCGCAAACGATAAATATGATCTGGAATCTGTTTGGCAAAGCGGAGATCGACCTCTTTGCGTCGCAAGAGAACGCCCACTGCCCTCTGTACTTCTCGCTGACAGCATCCCCCCTGGGGGGAGACGCGCTGTCGAGCCGCTGGCCAAAGGGACGGAAGTATGGTTTTCCCCCAGTCAAGTTAATGCCGCTGGTGCTGCAGAAGATCAGGGAGGAGAGATGTGCGTTGATCCTGGTAGCACCCAAATGGCCCAACCAGCCGTGGTTCCCGGAACTGGTGAACATGTCGCGGCTTCCCCCGTGGCGGATCCCGCCGAGAAGGGACCTCTTATCCCAGGTGAGGGGCACCATATGGCACCCCAACCCAGAGCTTTGGGATCTGCATGTGTGGCAGATCAGCGTGGAGTATATCAGCGAGTGCTGCAGACAATAGCAGAGGCTAGAGCCCCTTCGACGAGGCGTTTATACACTCTGAAGTGGAAAGTATTTGCTAACTGGTGTGTTGACAAAAATGAGGACCCCAGGAGTTGCGATATCTCCATTATTCTGACCTTCCTACAGGAACGTCTGGATGCTGGCAGTACCCCATCTACAGTGAAAGTCTACGTGGCCGCTATCGCCGTTTTTCGTGACTTGCTAGACGGCCATTCAGTGGGGAGGCACCCCCTGATAACGAGCTTTCTTCGGGGAGCTAGGCGGCTTAATCCACCCCGCCTTCATCAGATGCCGGTCTGGGACCTGTCATTAGTGCTTAGTGCGCTGTCCAACCCACCTTTTGAACCAGCCGAGTTTAGCGACCTTAAAGTGCTCTCATTTAAGACGGCGCTACTGCTCGCGCTAGCTTGCGGGAAACGAGTGGGAGACTTGC
Source organism: Carassius auratus (assembly GCF_003368295.1). NCBI lineage: Eukaryota > Metazoa > Chordata > Actinopteri > Cypriniformes > Cyprinidae > Carassius > Carassius auratus. The sequence continues at coordinate 1,984,331 of NC_039282.1, forward strand.
ATGCCCTGTCAGTGAACAGCGCGTGTATGCAGTTTGGACCGGACGATTGTATGGTCAGACTTTTACCCAAACGCGGTTATTCGCCTAAAGTGCTCTCAACGCCGTTCAGAGCTCAGATAGTTACAATTCAAGCATTTTGCCCCGAGGAGGACAGTAATTCAGTGTCTCAGAAGTGCGCTTTGTGCCCCGTGCGTGCATATGTGAACAGAACTAGCCAGTTTCGAACTTCAGAGCAGCTTTTCGTCTGCTACGCGGGTGCCAAGAAGGGCAGCGCGCTGTCGAAGCAGAGGCTATCACACTGGATAGTGGAGTCTGTGCGACTAGCTTATGCTTCCCGGGGAACCGCCTGCCCAATCGGGGTGCACGCCCACTCCACAAGGAGTTTGGCATAGTCATGGGGTTGGGCGAAAGGTATGTCTATTCAGGACATTTGTTTCGCAGCGGGCTGGTCGTCTCGCAACACGTTTGCGAGATTCTATAATCTGGACATTCCCTCGTTCGCATCACATGTGCTGTCAGTGCAGGAGGAGGGAGTTGAGCAGTCTTTGGACTAAGCTATGGGCACGCCCTACCTAGCGCGTGCACTAGCCGTGGTTCTTTCTACCAGGTCAGCGTCAGTTATTGTTGTAATAGCTGCGGTTGAGGTATTCATTCACTATCTAATGTGGTCCCTTTATTATGCCCGCATTATAAGCCGGCAGTGTATTCCCAAGCACCAACATATTGCTGCATTTTCCCCATATCACACCAGTGTTGCTTATCTGGGTGCACTGGATTACGATGGTGTAAGAGCTGATTTGGCTCTGTGCCAAGAGGTGTTTCAACCAGGTCCGGTACCCGACCTAGAGCTAACGCGCTGTAAGAGCTAGTGCTTATGCTCTTCTGTGGCTCGATGCGAGCTGGGCCGGACAGTATTTCCCACACGGCGGGGGTTTTATTGTTCCCCATACGTAATGTCGAGAGACCGATTCGATAAGGGAACGTCCCCGGTTACTCACGTAACCTTAGTTCCCTGAGAGGAGGGAACGAGACATTACATAACCTGCCGTGTGGAAAAACCTTCCAGCCTCATTACTCTCGTTCAGTGGAAGATTCTGAGGGTTTTGGCGCCCACCGTCACCTATATTGATGGCTGTCAGCCAATCAGGTGAGGGCGAGGGCGCCATTGGCTATTTGCAAGCAAAAGAGTTATTCAATCAGACTTCATAATTTCGAGGAAATGGATTTCCCCCCATACGTAATGTCTCGTTCCCTCCTCTCAGGGAACTAAGGTTACGTGAGTAACCGGGGACGTTTTTCTGTCCCTGAACATATAAACGGAAAAATGAAGCCGAAGTCTTGACTTTTTTGTTTTGTTCGGACGAATGAAAAACGAATGTGCAGTTTTTTTCATTTTTCAGATTTCAATATTAAATTAAAAAACGAATTATACGAAGGTACACGGACCGTACATGGACCTACATTTAATGCTGCGGTCTTTTGTGTATTAATGCTTACGATTACTATTTTGAGGAATGTGAGTCCCTCATTGAATTTCGTTAAGCATTAAGAAGTTATTGGAAGTAATTGGCGTGTAAATGGAGTTTTTGAGAGAGAGCTTTTTCCAATTGGTTGTGAAGTTATGATGGTGATTTCAATGCTAATTCAGGGCATTATATGTATTGTGTTTTGAGGAGGTTTTTGGTGTAGGGAGATTTTTATTTTATGTTGGCGATCGAGTTGCCGATTTCAGTTGTAATTATTGTGTGATGTTATGAATTATGTTTCAGGCCCAGTAGTTTAATGAGTGACAAGGTAAGCTTAATTGGTGGAATTATTTAATTGTTTAATTATTTGCAGATTTAATTGTCACTAATTTATATTTGTAAGTTATTTAAAAGGTATATGTTCCTGGTCTTGGCAATAAAATGTGATTTGTTATTTTATTGTGTTAAATATAATGTACTGAATTGAAGTGAATGAATTGGAATTGATTATGAATAGAAGACTTTTGAATCAACTTCCCTGTTGTTCCTTGCTTTATTTATTCCATATGATATAAGACTGTCATCATTATATGTAATATCGCTAATGATGTATTTAAAGTCAATAATTGTGGTGGTTTTTACCCCTGGCACCCGAACCCAACTTTTCGAAGGCCAAATACCGTCACAGTTCCGTATCAGTTACAAATGATCATTACTTACCTATAAGGCCCTAAATGGTTTAGCTCCTGCGTACCTAACTAGCCTTCTACCACGCTACAACCCATCACGCTCCCTAAGGTCACAAAACGCTGGACTTTTGGTCGTTCCTAGGATAGCAAAGTCCACTAAAGGAGGTAGAGCTTTCTCACATTTGGCTCCCAAACTCTGGAATAGCCTTCCTGATAATGTTCGGGGTTCAGACACTCTCTCTGTTTAAATCTAGATTAAAAACGCATCTCTTTCGCCAAGCATTCGAATAATGTATCTCTTAAACTGTGAGTGTAGTTGCATCTGATCAAATGTGCATTCTTATTCTTTAGCTTGGTGTTAAACTAATTAATTTTACTTTGTTGGAATAGCAGCTATCCAGGGATCCTCCAATCTTACCCTGGAGGGCCAATGCACTGCAGGGTTTAGCTCCAAACCTGATCAGACTCACCTACCTGTTATTTTCTAATGATCCCAAACACACTGATGAGCTTGCTCAGGTGTGTTTGATTAGGGTTAGAGCTAAAGTCTGCAGGAAAGTGGATCTTGTGGGCCAGATTTGAGGATTCCTGAGCTACGCTAATGATGTCTCTATGTGTTTCTCTGTTTCTTCTGGATCTTCATCCCGTGGTAACTAGGATTTACACAAGCTCCAGTCTGGATCCAGAACACCTGAGAAGAGATGATGCTGACCCTCAGAGGACCTCAGATGATGCTGACCCTGAATCAACAACAGAACTAACAAACAATGCTACAAGTGTGACTGCATCATATAATAATTGCTGTTAATGGTGTTCATCGTCTGGCTGACTACGTCTTGTATTAATTAAATTAAATATCTGTGTTTGTTAAGATTTGGAAGGGTTTTATTCACATTTTCCACTCACACAATAATGCTGAGGCAGGTCTGTTACTAGAAGCATTTACTACATGATTCACTTTTCACTTTTTTTTTCTTTTATGATAAAGCCTGTTATAATGCACTATAATTCAAGTTATGAGGGAAAAAATATCCCTTTATGAGTATTTGATTTTTAAATTTATAACATCTGATATAATTAATGTCACACAGGTCGGAGTGCAGTTTTCTGAATAACAACACATGAGCATGATCATGAATGTGATGTTGATTTCACAGTTCAACAACCAAGAAATTAATATAAGCAAGTTAAATTTTGGACACAATATTGTCTGTTTTTGTTTCACCGACACAAATAGTTCCAAACAAAGACAGTGTAGATTCTAGAACTGTTAGACATCTTAGAGAAATATGTTTCGTACTTGAATCTGTGTTTTTAAATGAATCACTCAGTAAGACAGACATGCTGCCACATACTGGACAAAACCAGGTGGAAAACACTCAACAAAATATTGCCTTATTAAGCGGAAAAAGGCACCTTAAAATGATGTTGCTATTATTATAATTATTATTGCCTAATATCTGACCAAAAGGTGACAGAGAGAGAGAAAGAAGGAATGAAAAAAGAAAGAAAGACATTTGTCAAGAGTGACGATTAAGTTATGAATTGGCCTATAACATGTAGCTCAAATTCTATGCATGTTACAGTGCATAATACACACCAAATTAGATTTTTGTGATATGGATCTAAGGGTCTGAAATGAAGAAATAATAATAAGGTGTGAATTAATGAAGTGATAAATTATTAAAACAAAACCTTTCCAAACTGTCATCTCACTCTTACAGTCATTCTGACACAATGAAAATGCTATCAATTCACTTTATTTTGAAGTGTATCCCACAGGCGGGATTTGAAAGGGGAATGGGAAAATCTGTTTTGCATCTACTGAATACAAGTTTTTACCAGTAAGAATACAATTATAGAGCTCTGTAACTAGATTTCTTACTAGTAATAATTTAATTAGAGAGCTCTGTAATTGACATTGTTACTAGCAAGAATTAAATTAGAGAGCTCTCTAACTGAATTGATACTAGTAAAAATGCAATTACGGCGAGTAACGTTGGGAACAGTTTACGCTAAAACGGCTTGCCATATTCGATCACACATCGGATGTGACGCAGCAGATGACGCATGCGGAAGTGTCGAGCAGATTGAGTTCCCTGCTCGAGTGATGTCGCGGATTGAGTTTATGTCGAATAATGACTCTAAACAGATCGGAAATAAAGCAGACAGACGATAGCGAAGCACTTTGACGTTACCAGAAGGTAAGATGAGCGTCTCGACGTTTAATTCTTTATTTCTGACCTGACAGTAGGAGGTTTCGTTTTCGTCAGTGCTGAGATAACTACTAAAACTAATGTTTTCCATTGTGTATTTAGTATATGAATCCGTTAAAACGTGCTTTACCCAACTGACTCATGGATTAGAATGTGTTTTAATGATCGGAGCGGCATGTTTCGACGTCTTCCGGTTTCTCTCTCTCTGTCCATGACAAATATTTGTTCAGTTCAGTGTTGTCAAAGCCTTTACACTTCGCACTCACCTGAAACACGAACTAAACACACGAGGATGTGCTCAGAGGTTCAGTCTCAAAACACCAGTAATCTTGGTCTCCGAACACTTGCTGGTACCCATTGACTTTCATTGAATTTTTATTATTTATTTTCCCTACAATGGAAGTCAGTGGCTACCAGTAAGTGTTTGGAGACCAACATTGTTCAGAATGTCTTCTTTTGCTTTCCACGGAAGAACCAAACCATTTTTGGGTGGACTGTCCCTTTAAATGAAAGCATCCCTGACCATTAATGTGGTCTCTGACGTTTGTGTGTGTGTCTTTCTCTCTCTGTGTGTGTGTGTGTGTCCCGGTCAGCTGGTCTGATATGCACATGGCGTCCTCCCTCCAGATGTGTCTCCGTCTCTATCATCTGCTGCTCCTCGCCGCTCCGCCGCTGCACACACACTCCCTCTTCTCCTCCTCTGGGGTGTCCTCGTCCTGCGGGCCGGGCCGGTCCTGGGCGGTGCGGCTCAGCGCTGGCTCAGTGACGGCTCTGGAGCGGCTGGCACACAGCGTGGCGGAGGAGCTGGGTCTGGAGAGCCACGGGCAGATCGGGCAGCTGGAGGGACACTACCTGCTCTGTCAGCGACCGGAGGACAGCACAGACGTGCACTCCACAGAGACAGCGCTAGACCGAAACCCTCATGTGCTCTGGCACTCACAGGAACACATCCTCAGACGCTCCAAGAGGAGCCTGACCTTCAATGACCCCAGATACCCCAGCCAGTGGCACCTGGTGAGTACTGTGGGGCATTAAATACTGCACACAATTACGCACTCTAGTCATAAAAGTGTGTGTTTTGGATGAATACATCAAAAGGGCTGGAAACACAATCATATCTAGTGTCTGTAATCATTGAAGCTCAAAAAGACTATTTCGATATGAGTTATATCATATCATCATTTAATCTGAGAAATATTTCCTTCTGTCAAAATAAAAGTCTGGTTTAATTGGAAGAAATTATGCTTCTGTTGCTATTGTACAGTAGAATGTATTCCCAAAGTAATAATAGTGATGATATTAATAGTTATAATAATAAAAACATTTAGTTTTAAACTTCATTTAAAAAGAAATAAATAAAAATTGTAACTTTGTTTTAATGTTTAAATTTTAACAGTAAACTTATGTTTTGGACTTAATAATAAATAAATAAATAGATGTTTATTTTTCATTAGCTTGATTTACATTATAAAATATTAAGAATTAATGTTTCATACCTTAATTTGGTTACGACTGATTTTGATCATTAGTATTAAATCATAAATCCAGAAAAGAACACGGGTAATAAAACAAATAAATATAAAAATTAAATTATATTAGTAAATAAAATATTTTATAGGACCATATTACTGTAGAAATGATAATAAATTAAATAATAAATTATATAGTATATAATAATAATAAATTAATTAATAATAATAAATATAGTTTTATGAATGCAGTTGATTAGACCTGCTCTTGATTATTAAAATTAAACAATTAAAATGGAATCCATAAAAATGAAAACAGAATTTAGGAAAAATAAAACGTAAAAAATGTATTTCTTTGTTAAACTTTTAATAAATTGTTGCTCAGTTCTATGCAATTTCAATTAATTAGACATGCAATAGATTTAAATTAATTTTCATTTAACCATTAAAATATAGTCCAGTAAAATGGGAGTCAAATTAAATTTGAAAAAAATAAAAAACGATTTCATGAAGTAAGATATATTAGTTAGTAAATGTGTAAATCATGATAGTGTGGAAGCCGTCAGATTTCATCCGTCTCTCATCTCTTCTGCTCTCACAGCACAACGATGTGAAGCGAGGGATGGACATCAATGTGACGGGTGTGTGGGAGAGGAACATCACCGGTGCGGGCGTCACTGTGGTCGTGGTGGACGACGGCCTTCAGCACACACTGCCAGATCTTCAGCCCAACTATGTGAGGAACCTCTGACCTCTGGAGTCTGTCAGGTTCAGTGTGTGTTCATCCAGCAGCGTCTGTGGTCCTGAAGCTTTAACTGCAGCTCTGTGTTTGTGTAGAGTCCTGAGGGTAGTTATGACCTGAACTCGAACGACCCTGACCCCATGCCTCACCCTGACGGTAACAGTGATAACCATCACGGCACGCGCTGCGCCGGAGAGATCGCCGCCGTCTCCAACAACAGCTTCTGCGCCGTCGGAGTCGCATTCGGAGCCAGGGTCGCAGGTCAGGCAACTCAATCAAAATTCCTCATTTGGATAATTTGGATAAAAGTAAATCTAGTCATAGATTGCTTCGTAGGGCAGATATATTGATTACTAATTGATAGATTAATGAGAACATCCATTGTAGACAAGAAAATTCTAAATGTTAAATGCAAGAAGGAAACATATCTAGTCATTTTTATTTATGTGACACATTATATTAACATAACAGTTCTTTTTTTGATAAATAGTTTACTTGCGTGTATTTTAACTCTTTCCCTGGCAGCGTTTTTGATGAATATTTCATGGCCCCGAGACTATTGTTTTATGAATATTGGCACATGCAGTAATCATGAAAGATAAAATCATGTTTTTATGTAATCCTACATCTGGATCATATTCAGTGGGATGATCAGCACCAATCCATCAACTCCTCCAGAGCTTCACAGTCCTGGATCAACATCTCACTCACTAACATTAGGCTGTTTTAGTTTGTATGCTGTTTATAGTTGATGATCACATTATTTCTCATATTCCTATGCATACATGCGACATCGCTCCTTCCTCCACCTTCCTCCAATGTGTTTTTGATCAGCATGTTCTAGACTCATTCAGCAGAACCGGAAGAGCGTGTAAATAGAACGTATAACAAACCTGTGTGTGTGTGTGTGTGTGTGTGTGTGTGTGTGTGTGTGTGTGTGTGTCCTGGTAGGCATCAGAGTTTTGGACGGACCCCTCACAGACAGCATGGAGGCTGTTGCTTTTAATAAGCATTACCAAGTCAATGACGTCTACAGCTGCAGGTGCTCTTTGTTAACATTGTTTAGCTACTTCAGTTAACACTAGCTAACAGTGATATTTCTGCAGGATTTAGGAATTTTAATTTTAGAGTTTACTGAAATGTGGGTAACGTGTGTATTTTGTTCTGTAGCTGGGGTCCGGATGATGACGGCCGTACAGTTGATGGACCGCATCCCTTAGGAAAGGTTAGGTCATCTGAAGCTTCATCAGTTCATCAGAGGAATGCATGCATCCTTCTCCATTTGACTGGTTTCACCTCAGCAATGATTTTGGTTCTCTGTTTTTGCACCAAAATAAAGTGCTGGTGCTTCAGCCATAGCCTACACATGCCAATATGACCCTTACATTAAATCAAACGGGTGCATTTAAAACAAGATGCATTGTCTGCCATTACAGATACACTGCTGTAAGATCCATTCATGCTTTTAAAGAAGAGTCTTCTGCTCATCAAGGCTGCATTTATTTGATCAGAAATACAAAATAAACAGAAATATTGTGAAATATTATATTTTCAACAGAATCCTGAAAAAATTATCACCGGTTCCAAAAAAAAAAAAATGTGAAGCAGCAAAAACAATGGTTCTAAATCGATAATAAATCAGTGTATTTTCATGATAGAAGATCATGTGACACTGGAGTAATGATGCTGAAAACACAGCTGTGCATCACAGAAATAAATTAGTTTAAGTGTATTAAAATAGAAAAAAACATTATTTCAAATGCTAATATTTAACAATACCGTATTTTTGGTCGAATAAATGCAGCCTTGATGAGCAGAAGAGGCTTCTTTTAAAACACATTACAAATCTTACTGTTCCCAAACTTTCGAACAGCTTTACATTTTTAGAGTTCAGCCATCAATGGTTTTGAGTTATTAATCCATAGGGGAGCATGATGAATATCGGCCGATAATTAATGCGCATCTCATCAGTAAAGCCGGTTCTCTAATCAGAGGTAAATACCATCAGGAGCGTGATTACACACAGAGCAGCTGTTACTACACGGAGCTGTTGTTTACTGACATCAGCGATTATCAGCTGCTTTACTGACGAGATGCACATTAATTATCGGCCGATATTAATCGTGCACCTCTATTAATCCATGTTTGAGTCCAGTTTTAACACTGACTCCTGTGTGTGTTGACAGGCGGCGCTGCAGCACGGGGTCATCGCAGGCAGGAGAGGTTTCGGGAGCATCTTCGTCGTGGCCAGTGGTAACGGAGGACAGTATGAAGACGACTGCAACTATGACGGCTATGCTAACTCCATCTACACCGTCACCGTTGGTAATGGACTGCTTTATCAGCTCCGTTACGAGTGTCTAAACCTTACCTGATCAAAGAGGAGCAGTTCTGATTCAGATTTCAGCCCACAATCTTAATTTCGTATTTTTTAAATATTTGTAATATCATCTGTATTTCTATACGTGTTATATAATATATATATATATAAGTGAAAACCTGCTGTTAATTTACTCACCCTGGACTTGTTTTCTTCAGCAGAACAGATTTTTAACTAAAACTGTGGCCCTTGGTGGTTCATAAAATGCAAGTCAACAGCTTCTGTCACTTTGAGAATCAAAAAAAGTATTTCAGGAAACACAAAATGAATCCCCGTGGCTCCTGACGATATACTGAGGTCTTATGAAGCGAAACGATCAGTCTGTGCAAGAAACTGTACATTGTTTACTACATTACCATCTGTAATCCTCAGGCAAGGAGTCTGGAGAGATGTCTGCTTCACGAACGAATCATTCTTTTGAACCGATTCTTTTTGGTGAACAAACTGAACCAGTTCATTGAATTCAGACCGACCACTTTCTATGAAGGGGCAATATGAACGTTTTTATGGTTTCTCATGGTTTATAAAAAAAAAAGTGAGTTGATGAAGACAAGTTTATTCACTTTATATGATTAAGACATGTAAAACATCTACATTTCCAATCATTATTGGGTGCTTTAATAATATAATTGCGTATTCATCACGCCACTGTGTGATTTCATAAACAAACTGATCAATCAGATTATTGTACCAGCCAAGGTTTCTGCTCAAGATCTTTAGTGTTCTTCTGAAGAAATACAGTCACAAGCATCTCCGATGGCATGAGGATGAGTAAACTAACAGCGATTTTTTCATTTTTGGGTGAACTGTCCCTTTAAGAAATGAAGGCTCTTTATAAGATGATGTGTAATTGCAGGCGCGGTTGATGAGAATGGCAAAAGGCCGTTTTATGCAGAGGAGTGTGCGTCGATGCTGGCCGTGACGTTCAGCAGCGGGAGCAGACAGCTGCGCAGTATAGTGAGTATCAGTAACCTGCATTATTCACTTCATATGTTTTTTGCACCAAATAGTATTGATAACAGTATCGGTATCGATAAACACATCAGTATCGATGAAATGCAAACGATACCCATCCCTAATCACAACACACAATATGGCAGAATAAGCCCCGCCTTCTGAATACAAGACCCAATCAGCTGATTGGATATTTAGATGTGGGCGTGGCTATGCAGATGAGCGTGAGCTTGCAGGTTCAGAGTTTAGGGTCATCTGATGACTGGAGAAGTCCCCAGAGGATGTAGATGTTTGAGATGGGTCTCCTGATGTGTTTGTGTCAGGTGACGTCGGACTGGTCTCTGCAGAGCGGCACAGGCTGCACAGACGGACACACAGGGACGTCAGCGGCTGCTCCTCTGGCTGCTGGGATGGTGGCGCTCATGCTGCAGGTGCGGCCCTGTCTGAGCTGGAGGGACGTCCAGCACATCATCACCTACACCGCTACACAGGTCACACACCCCTCCTTAATCTACAGAATACACTGCTGTCATATCCTCCAATGATGTTAATTGAGGCGTTGATGTGTTACTACTGCTACTGGTTTGACGTGGAGGTGTGTCTGTGTCTCCAGCATGACGCTGACGCTCAGGCCGACTGGGGAATCAATGGAGCTGGTTTCCACCACAGTCACAAGTACGGCTTCGGTTTGCTGAACGCCTGGAGGCTGGTTAATGCTGCCAAGGTAGATCTATCACAGCTTCCAGAGAAACACAGGCTTCATCAAGCATCTGAGAGTCTGTATGTGTGTCTCTGGCAGGTCTGGGAGTCCGTCCCCTTCTTGGTGTCCTACCAGAGCCCGGTTTTAAAGGCCAACGAGGACATCCCAGAGTATAACAAAACTCTCACGCACACCTGGAATGGTAAGAGATTTATGTGGAGTAGCACACTGAAATGAATGATTGGTAACACTTTATTTTAAAGGACCAGATCTTGCTATTAACTAGTTGCTTGTTAGCGTGCATATTAATGGCACATTGGCTGTTGATTAGTAAGCACATATTAAAGCATAAATATGCTTGACTACATTTCAGATCCTTTAATCCTAACCCCAACACATACCAATGTCATACACATCGACCGATGTGCGTTTTAGACAGCTGATGCCGATATCTTGGAAAGCAGGGGGTCGATAGCGGATATAAAGCTGATATGAGAGCACTGTGTGTGTTAAGGTGCTGTCGCTCTCAGAGTCGCCAAAATAAAAGTCCCTCCTCGAACACATCGGCCAAGCAGAAAAAATTATCGGCCGGTGCCGATATAAAAAAAAAGAAAAAAAAAAGCCAAATATCGGCCTCGGTGATATATCGGTCGACCACTACTAGGGATGTTGCGGTGACGGATTTTTTCCACCGGTTAATCGACGTGTAAAAAAAAAAACCGGTAATCCCGGTGTCACTGGGGTTGCGTGTCGTCGGGGATTTCGGGTGGCCGAAAATGCGGTCGTGCAGATGTGCACACATCTCAATTTACTTTCACTTTAATTAGCGGCAATTCAGTAGCATTTGTTTGAATTAACCATGCGTTAATTTATTTTATTATTAATAAAAATACACAAAACAACAAGACACTCGCTTGTATTACACACATCTTTATTGCAAAATGAATAATAACTTAACACACCATGCAAAAACTAAACAAAAGCACTGAAACACCTTTAAAGTGCATTTATTAACAAAACGAACCACTGCAAATATCGTGCAAGTATCAAACAAGAAATTCTATACAAAATTCACTATTCGTTAAATAAAGTGCCTGCCTTTTTCAGCAAAAAAAAAATAAATAAAATTAAAAAAAACGCACAACCATCGAATATGAAACGAGCGAACATCAAAAACTTCGTTAAATAAGGTAGCCTACGTTTTCAGGTTCCCTGTTGGCATTTGGTTTGAATCCAAAATATTTCCAAATAGGTGCTTTTGCGTTTCGCTTTGAAACCAGATCTTCCGCCATCCTTTGCCAGTTAGCTCGCCTCACTCTCCTCAAATGATAAATGAAATCGGACACCTGCTGCTTTACTGCGGCGCTCGTTCCGCTTACGCTAAATTACGAAGGCACGTAGTCACTAACTGAATGAAGTGCTTTATTGCTATAGGCTAAAACTTCAACACGATGGGGACGGTGCCGGTGGTCCAGTGCTATGACCGGTAGGTGGTTTAAACACCGTGTATCACCGGTAACACCGACTATCGCAACAAGCCTAACCACTACATAACTACCTTACTAACTATTAATAAGCAGCACATCAGGAGTTTGTTGAGGCAAAAGTCACAGTTAATAGTTAGTTCGTAGCGGGATATGGTTCTCAAACAAAAGTCTGACCAAAATATTAACAGTTTTCTGATCTAATATGTGATTCATTTCAAACCATAAGAAGGGCATTCATAAGTTGGTCTTTTCTCACTTCTTGTGACTTCTACGGAGAGAAGCGATAGGATCGTTGTCATTATTTGCTCTAGTGTCATAGGAGAAGAGATGTCTTTGTCAGCAGTGTTTGTTACTGACACATAATGAACCTGTAGTATTTATTCTGTAATAGTTTACCATGATGAACTTCTCTCTCTCTCACGCTCTTCCTGCAGTCGTGTTATTGTAAAGCATGGATGTGTGTAGCAGCAGCATCACTGCGTCAGCGGGAACATATCAAGCTCAATATTGACATGTCACTGCAGCTCTGTACAGAAAAAAAAGTGATTTCTGACTTATTAAACCTTTAATAACTACAGTAAACTACAAAAGGGTTAGGGGCCATTTCATCATTACAATAACACATTTTCTGGTCTAGAAATGTACAAAAACTATTAAATCAACATGACCCTTTGCAATGTAGTTTTTATACAGTACAAAATAATTGGTCTGAATTGCTCAGCTAGTTTAACCTTGCAAGTTTGATGTCTGACTAAAGCCTGATTATTTAAGTGGTTTAACGTGAAGGTGAACTAGTATTCAGATGTTAATGCGTTGATCAGACGTCATGAATGAATGCACTTGTTTCTGCTCTCTTTGTAATTGCATCATATCAGTGGTGAAATGACAGTGAGGAGCATGTTTCAGAAATACAGCTCTTGTTAAATCTGTGTGTTTGTAGTCTCTGTGTCTGATCTGAGGCAGTCTGGCATGCAGACGCTGGAGCACGTGTCTGTCACAGTGACGATCGCTCATCCTCGGCGTGGGAGCGTGGAGATCTGGCTCGTCTGTCCCAGTGGAATGAGCTCTCTGATCGGGGCCCGGAGACCGCTGGATGTGTGAGTGTCCACACACACACACACACACACACACACACACACTCTGATCGGGGCCCGGAGACCGCTGGATGTGTGAGTGTCCACACACACACACACACACACACACTCTGATCGGGGCCCGGAGACCGCTGGATGTGTGAGTGTCCACACACACACACACGCACACACACACACACACACACACACACTCTGATCGGGGCCCGGAGACCGCTGGATGTGTGAGTGACCACACACACACACACACACACACACACACACACACACACACACACACGCACACACACACACACACACACACACACTCTGATCGGGGCCCGGAGACCGCTGGATGTGTGAGTGCCCACACACACACACACACACACACACACACACACACACACTCTGATCGGGGCCCGGAGACCGCTGGATGTGTGAGTGCCCACACACTTCTGATTCACACACACTCACACACACACACACCCCGTCTGAACCGGTCGGGCCGCCTGTAACACCCGGTGTGTTGTTTGAGCAGAGATACGACTGGATACACAGACTGGACGTTTTCCACAGTGCGATGCTGGGGAGAAAGAGCCGAGGGACAGTACACCCTAAACATCACTGACCACAGTAAGACATACCACTGCTCAACTCATATTTTAACTGTTAAAAAACTAAAACATTACTGTTTATAGCCGGAATAATGGCATTTCTAACAGGCTAATTTGGCAAAGCAATGTTTTGGTCTTTGCCAAGTGTTTCAGGGGCTACTGTCCACAGTAACGCTAGCTGCTATGAACTGAAGTAAAATATCTTTTGAACGAGACAAAGCTTGTCGGGGCAAAGAAACCGCATTACTTGCAAGCAGCACTAAACTAAAAGGATATTATACGTGACCTGTTCTGAATGAGTCAGAAGGTGCATGGGCTAATTTTGAGATACAGGCAAAAAATAAAAAGTGCTAAATGTCGATTTGAGGTTTTCACAAAAATGAGTTTATTAAGCCCTCGTCCAGTGATCCCAATGCTCCAAATAATCATTTTAGATGTTAAGTTTCCTTTATTTGTGTGTTTTCTGAGAGGAGCGCATTTTCTCCGCTCGCTTCTCACATTGTCTGTCATCCGAAGCGCGCGATCCTAATAAATACACAGAATTACAGTATTCACGTAAACATAATCCGTGATGTCTCAAGTCAACGTTTGGGGAAAACATCTGATGTGTAACATTTTATATTAGATCCTTTCATTACAGTATATCTTCATACAGGCCGCCTCATTAATGTTGATCTGACAATGAAAGAGAAGAGGGAATCACTCGCTTTTCTTTACTGAACTGCTCTTGTAGTTGTAATAATCCGTTTATAAAGCGATTTTTACATTTGATTATTTGTAAAATGAAGAAATCAGGGTTTCCGCGGTGTCTTAAGTAGCGTTGGTACCGAGGGTACCTGGTTAACCCGGATCTTGACGCATGCAGCACTATGATTTCAGCGAAGCAGAAAACAGAGAAGGAAACTCAAAATCCAGTCATGAAAATTCGACTTACATTTTAATATGGACAGTCACAGAATTTGTCAAAGGACCAGTTCAGTGTCTGTAAATGTTGGTTGAAATCTGAATCCTGCGTGTGTGAATGAATGAATGGTTTGTTTACTACAGAGACTGAAGAACATGACGCTAGCAGTAAAGAGCACACAGAACAGTTCTGGTGATGTTGTTTATGTATTTGAGTCACTTCACAAGCATTTCATTTGAGTAAAACCAGTGTCAATTTAAAAGTAGCCCATCAAAATAAAAGTTCATTTTTACATAAAGGCATTGTGCTACAAATATTACTATTATTTAGTAGAATGTATGTGATACTGCTACTACTGTTGAAAAAAATAATACAACTTACTTTTTTAAAGAAATAAATCACACAATGTTTCTTCCATGTTTAAATTTTAATAGCAAATCCCCTTTATTTACCAAAAAATAAAATTAATTTAAATTTCATTCATTAAAAGACAAATTAAATTTGGGTGGAACTTTTCATAATTATATTACTTGTAGAAAATCTTTAAACACAATTGTTAAGTATAAAGAATGGAATTGGTTTTATTTTAGTGATTTAAATTTTAATTAGCATATTTTTGTGTTTTGCTTTAGTACCGAAATTGATACCGAGAACCATGGATTTTCACTGGTATCAGTATCGAATATTGACATTTTGGTACCATGACAAGACTAATTTGCACTATTTTTTTCTTATATTTGTTGTACCGTTTTTTTGTTTTTTGTTTTTTGCATTTGTTCTTATTTATAACAACAAAGATAAAATAAATAATTATTGTGACTACTAATACAGTGATTATTATAAAGTAAAGAAGTGGAGGAGAAGATGCAACGTTGCAGGTGTAACCTTCAGAAAACTTTAACTTGATTTTCCTCTAAATTGACTGCTGACTCTATCGTCTTCAAACAGGTGTAGCTCAGTCATTTTCACTCGGTTCCAACAATCATACATCATTCTGAAGGTATTATAATGGAGGATGTGAATACGACAATATCTCATTTTGCCAGCACAGGTCTCCTATGATAACAGCTGCGTTTAGATCCTGTAGATTTGTAGAGATCTGTAGATCCGGTGAGTTTGTAAAATTGTCTTTTTACAGTACCAGTAGTAGGCTACCAACTCAAGCCTGCGCCCGCTCGAGGAAACCGCTCTCAAAAGCTCAGGTGTTTGGACAGAACAAACTATCACTGTTTTCTCCTCACTTTAGATCAGTACAGTAAACAGTACAGTTTGAATGTAATTAAAATTAATTAATCTAATTAACGCGTTAAATTACCAGCCCTTATGTGTGTGTGTGTGTATATATATATATATATATTTATTTATGTGTGTGTGTGTGTATCCTAATGTTATATGGTGCATATTTAACAAAATTCAAAGTTCATGGTCATGGAATATGTTTTTCTGATGTAAATGTAACATGACGCCACAGATTGTTTACGAGCTATTGTCATCTTTCCTGCGATTGAAACACTGATTGAGCGATGACACATGAGACATGAGACAGATTTCTGTAAGCTGTACTCTTTCTTTTAACACACCTTCGGATGTTCATTTGTGTTTATTTCATGCTGTAACTTCTATTAAAGTCGAACTTTACACTCTAAACCGCGCCAAAACGCCATTTAATATTCGAATATTGTAAAATCTGGGAAATCTGAGACATTGTTTCATATCAAAAGTTACATCACAAAGCTTATTGCCATTTACTGGATGGGAGGCGTTACAATTCTCCGTTCACTATCTGAGCAGCTAGACTAATCGATTCTTGGGATTTCTGAATCAATATTGTTGCATAAGAATGAGAATGAACTAACATTGAGTTTCTGTCTTTCAGAAGAGCCGAGTCTGCCGTCGGGCGTCCTGAAGCGCTGGAGACTCACTCTGTACGGCTCGTCTCTGTCTCCTCAGCAGGTGAAGGACAGGCGGAGGTGAGCTACAGACGGTGAAAGATGAATGCTTCAGCAGTATAATCCTGAATCAGTGTTAATACGTCTCCTGTGTGTATGTGTGTGTGTGTGTTTGTTCAGGGTTGTTGAGGAGGCCATGGGTGGACAGTATCTGGACAGCAGTTTTGCTCTTCCCTGTCCTCCTGGTATCGACGTTCCTCCTGAAATCGTGAGCCCGTTCACCTCGAACAGCCTGAAGGTGTGTGTGCTCCTGGAAACCCCAGCATGGTCACGTGTGTAACTGACTGTACAGTGAGTAGTGTGTAATGATGGTGTGTTGTGCTCTGCAGTCTCTGCTGCTGCTGGGCTGTTTCGCTCTCTTCTGGTCGCTCTATTACACGCTGGAGGTGACCCTCACGCTCTGGGACTGGCGTGCATGCAGCACGACGGAGACGGGACGGGGACGAGGCTTTCAGGCCGTATCCACAGGCCTCGAGGACAGTCAGGTGGTGCAGATCCAGCCCGAGACGGACAACGAGGACAAAGTCCCGCTCATAGCTGCGGATGAGGACACGTAGCACGTGTCTGCGTTTCTTCTGTTCTTCTTCGAGCATTTTGAGTGGCCTCATTTGTCGTCATTGATTGATTTGCTGATGTGTTCATGACAATGTTGTCTTCTGAGAGTGCCTGACTTTGAGTGCAGTATTTGAAACCTTCAGTGCATGTATGATCGAGAGAGTGCGTGTGAATGATATTTGGTGGAGTTTAATATAAATGACTTTCTTCTCGACGGTGACGCATCGGATGTGTCACTAATAGGTCTATAAATACCTCCGACACTTGAATTTTGAAAGACGGAAAGAGATTTAAACTGCTTACCTGCAGGTATTTTACTGATTTTTTTACTTGAAGTGTGGTATTCTTGTGATCAGCAACTGAGATGGGGTTTGAATAAAAACTAAAGGGAAGTTGTTTCAGTATCTCTCTTCTTTCTGCATGGGTTACACACAAAATGTTGATTGCAAACTAATTTTATTTCTTTAAAGTGAGGAGTGAAGTTTGATTGTATGAGGAATTGATCGGCTGGTGAGAAGTCTTTCTGTGTGACAGGTAGTGAAACATAAGATTGATCTGAAATCACAAACTGAATATTAGACCACACAATCATGATGCACTGCGATTGTAATTTGGCCAGATATGTTCCACAAGCAGGGAGTGACACTGGATATGGAAACTTGTTTTAGTGGTGAGTGTTGTTAATCTTTATTTATGTGATGTACACGGTCTGGTCCTCTTGCACGTCTGGAGTCCAGCCGCTGGGATGCAGTGATGCTCGGGAGCTGATGAAGGACTCATGGGTTCAGGATCTGTCGGGGTCTGCCGTAGCCCGTCATGCCAGACTGGGTCGCCCCTTTATTGGATCCCATCTGCAGACCGATGACATTCTTCCCTTCCTTCAGCTGGTCATCAGAGAAGTCTCTCCGGTTCTCCTGAGCTGTCCTGCAAGCAGAGAGCAGATGTGTAACGTGTGTATCTTGACTGAGAAGCGTGTGTGTGGTCAGCGGGACTCACTTGAAGAACCAGCTGGGGTCTCCACGGAAGAAGCCCTCATCTTTAGTAACAGCGATGCTGCCCAGAGCCGTGAGTGTCCTCTGCACCGCGGCCAAGTCCTTCCCTGACCACAGCAGCAGCAGCGAGATTAAACACAGCTCTTGTTAGGGCTGCACGATTAATCGCCTGTGATTGTCATGCGTGTCTCATCAGTAAAGATGGTTCTGTGATTAGTGGTAAATGTCCATCAGCTGTTTTCGAATGGAGCTGCACTTAATATACAGAGCTGTAGTTCGCTGACAAGCAACACAATATCACGTTCATGACTGCATGTGATTTATCTGTGATTATGAACACGATATTGCGCAGCTTGTCAGTGAACTATGGCTTCCCATCACACTAGATGTGGACTGATATTGTTCAGAAGTCAGATGTTGGTTGAAAGTGAAAACCCAACTTCTGTTTGGTGTCAAACTCTAGCGTAAATACTCCAAAAACAGTATTACCAACTTCACTTATTATAAACAAGATTTATTTCTGTCAGATATGTAAAACAGTTCTTATTTAGATTAACAGATGAGTTGATGGTCACTTGCTGGTATTAAAAATTTCCTTATATAACAATCTGATCACCAGTTTTTATCAGAAGTCTAACCTATGCTATTAAATTCATATTAGTGACTATAGCAGATGTGTTGCAATGCACAAAATCCTGCAGATTTATGTTATTTATTATTGTCTGATCTTTTTAAATTACATTTTTCAAGAATCACTTTGAACCTCGGAGTGCTTAGACACACAGAGACCTCAAGAATTAGTGTAAGAATCTCAACAATGGTGACATGATTCATGCCGCAATGCTTTTTTTTTTTTTAAATCCTTGAAATTATCTGCTTTAAATTCAGATGGGTGTGAGGCTGTTGACCCATTGAGTCACTTTAATAAATAACACTTAACACCACCCATTAGCTTGGGTGAAAACAGGTAACCAGACCACATATATGGTGATATATCAATCATCAGCAAGCGATCAGCACCATCGAACCACATGTTCTCTTGCTGTTTTGGCCACAATAAAGACTACAGCAGCTAAAGAACAACACTGACAAGTTAAGTGTCAAATTGCACAACTAAAGCCAACACTTATCACCATTATGGTGACATCAAACCAAACTATTACTTTGAAACAGACATCAACATCTAAACCTCTGCTTAAATCTTAATTAGAATGATGGGGGATAATGTTCTAATAATGTTATTAATAAACACTTTTAGAATGTTTTAGAGAACATTATCCTATCTTTTGAGAGAACGTTCTGGAAATAAAAATAAAACTACCCGCTAAAAACATTGTTCTAAGAACATTTCCTAATATAGTAACATTTTAGAACAAAAAAAAAATCTATCTGGGAAGTGCCGCTCAATTTGAAACCAGGTGATGGACATTTACTGCTAATCACAGAACCGGCTTCACTGACAAAGACACGCATAACAATCACATGAGATTAATCCTGCAGCCCTAACTCTTGTGCACATGCAAGCTATGAAGATGCACGTAGATCTGAACTGGTTTTGTTTCTCTTAGCAGGGAGACCGTCCTAAATTGATTTGATATATTTTTTGGCAACAGAAGAAGCCAGTTAATATGCAAAGAGATTTTTGTTTTGGAATTATGGGTATTTTGGTAATTAAGGGATTATTTTATTGTGGTTTGAATGTAACATCAATCATCCCAGCTGGGCTATAATCATTTCATTTGAAAGGTTATTGCTGAACTAATAGCAAATCATATTTTCCACCCCTCAGGCCCAAAGTATCATATGTATAATGTTTTCATGCTTTTGCTCTTCAAATTTTTCTTAAGCTATGGCTTGAAATTCAAAATATATTGTTATAGTTGTTGTTACTGATTCTGAACCTAAAGCATTATTATTTTAACCCTATCACAAATGTAAAAACAATAGAAAAAGGATAAGTCAATTCTAGCATTGTCAAATAGTTTTTTAAAAATAAAACAAAATGGCAATGCTGTTCCATTAATGAAATTTAGCATTGCATCAGTGTCTCATCAGTGGATGCTCTGCAGTGAATGGGTGCCGTCAGAATGAGTCCAAACAGCTGATACACTCACAGAAATATTTCACCCCAAATTTAAGATTTATGTAATTTTATTACTAACAAATTCCCATTTATATTTTTTTCATAACTTTGATGAAAACCAATCAAATAAACTTTAAATAACAGAATCTTGTTTGTTTTATAACTCTTACAGAAGATCTTATTGAGAATGAACTAAGGTTTAGATGTTGATTTATTGTTTCATTTGAAGTAACCATGTTAGAGATCAGTGTTTGCTTTAGTTGGGCTCTTGACCCTTGACTTCTGTCTTAGTCTTTTCTCTGGATGTTATAACCGTGTGTTTCTAAAACACATTTGTTGTAACTCAAAAGCCCAGAAGAAATGCCATCAGGTGTTAACCTGTACCTAGGTGTAGACTGTTATACCTTATATCGGTGATGATAATCATCAATTATTGAACTGTACAGAGTCTAATCTCTGATGAAGTAGGTGTTGTGTAATTAGTAGAAGTGGACCTTGTAAAAGTGAGATTAAGAGCCAGTGATTCTGTGATAATCAGTTAATATTCAAGTAAATTCCAAACATTTTGTACACATACATTTTTCTTCTATGCCAGTAACTGGTCAAACACAGACATTAATAATCAGAATATTAACCTCTACAATGGTGACGAAAAAACATGCTGCAATGCATTCTGGGTACTATTGTAGTACAGAACTCATCCATGGCGACCAGCATGCAATGCAGCATTTTTTTATGGTCACCATTGTTGAGGTTCATATTCTGATTATTGATGTCTGTGTGTGACTGTTTGACACCATAGAAGACCACACTGTTTGAAAAGTTATTCAGATTAACTGATTATTACAGAACCACTGGCTCTTAGAATCACTTTTATGATAATCAATCAAATTACTCAACACCTATATCATCAGAGACTAGACTCTGTACAGTTCAATAATTGATGATTATCATCACCTATATAAAGTATAACAGTCTACACCTAGGTACAGGTTAACACCTGATGGCATTTCTTCTGGGCTTTTGAATTACAACAAATGTGTTTTAGAAACACACGGTTATAACAGCCAGAGAAAATATTAAGACAGAAATCAAGGGTCAAGAGCCCAACTAAAGCAAACACTGATCTCTAACATGGTTACTTCAAATGAAACAATAAATCAACATCTAAACCTTAGTTCATTGTCACTAAGATCTTCTGTAAGAGTTATAAAACAAACAAGATTCTGTTATTTAAAGTTTATTTGATTGGTTTTCATCAAAGTTATGAAAAAAATATAAATGGGAATTTGTCATGTAATAAAATTACATACATCTTAAATTTGGGGTGAAATATTTCTGTGAGTGACACAGATGCTGTGCTACATTTCTACAAATCTGATGAAGAAACAAACTCATCCTGATCTTGTAAAGAGAAAAAAGGACACAAACAGTTTGAAGAATTGTTGGATGGAGGATATTACTTGGTTGAATGTAAATGCAAAATAACTAGCCTACTACATAAACCTTACTACATTTTGTACTAAGAAATTTTAGTAAACAAAAACAATTATGATTAATGCTTTTTTCCGATAATATAACATTGATATTAACAGGTATTGGCGGCGTAAATTTCGTCTAACAGTTGGGGGGGGACAATAAACATAACATTCTTTAAGGGGACACAAATAATCCAGCTAAAATTGTACTTGTAAGGATGTATGTATACAAAGAAGCCTGAACTACTATACTACTATAGCTACTATAGTGCAGCAGGGAGACAGACTGGACCATGTCAAGCTGCTGTGGTCATGTGAAAAACCGGCTGGATGCACATTATACCGCTTATTACACGGCTACTTGCCACATAATTAAATAATATGATGCAGAATATTGATTTGTGTTTGTGTTGTTTTACTACTTACACAATTAAAGTATAAAACATTGTTATTTACAATACAAAGCTGTTTTTTTTTTAATTATAATTCTAGGGGGGGCAACCCTCAGATGGGGGATTAACGACTATGACAGGTATAATAAAGACAAACAACTAAAACAAGTTATTTATATTTATTTTTATTTTTTTTTCTCAAATATTTTTAATAACAACTTTTCAAAGTTTGTCAGAGTTAATTACTTTATTCTACACAAACCATTGAAATTGAATGGTGATGGATGAGGGGCATGTCAATTTGCAATTATTATTATTTTAACTTTACAATTAATGTTTTATTTTAATATTAATTTTGCATTACAGTACACACTAAATCTATGAAACAGTATGACTGTTTAGTATCCTGTTAACCAGACACAAATGTTTACTGCATATATGATAAGCTATTTTAGTTTTGCTCTTAGTCTCATGTTATATATTAAAAATGATTCAACTTGAACAAACTTAAAGTTAGCTGATAATGTTAAGTTAATAGAGGAATGCTGATTTAAACAGATATATTGAATAGAGAATTTGACCAGAGATCTGAATGTTTGTCATGAATATGTGAGTGTGCGTGTGTGTGTGTGTGTGTGTGTGTGTGTGTGTGTGTGTGAGTGTGTGTGTGTGGGTGTGTGTGTGTGTGTGTGTGTGTGTGTGTGTGTGTGTGTGTGTGTGTGGTCTAACTCACCCTCCCACAGATCTACGGTCTGAAACATGTCAGTTTTGGCGACGCCGTATCGCTCGGCAGCGCTGAGGAACTGTGAGATCTGCTCCATCTGCTTGAAGGCCATGCTGGAGCTCTGGATCTTCTTCACAGGCTTGTCCTTAGACAGAGTATTGATGAGCTCACACAACACCTGAGAGCGGCACAGAGAACCAGATTACGCTCCAGAGACGCCATCATTGTGAATGATATTATAATAACATCAGTGCGGTGTGATTTTTCTTCTTCTTAGCATTTCTTATGCCAATTTTGGAGTCTTTATTTCAATGCCTATTCATTTAAGCTTTCACAAGACATCACACTCACATGGAGGGGAAAACAAGGCTTTCCTCCACTGAGGAGAAAAGTTAGTTTTAGTAGTACTGCAGTAAGATGGTGGTATTTAAAGGTTAAATTCAGAGCACACATTACTAATGATGCAGACTTTGCAAGGCAAGCAGATGAATCCAGAATATAAACGCAATGTGCAGTTTAATATTAAATGTTTTCCCATCACTTCATATTCTGAACTCATTTTCTTGCCTGTATAAAGCATGCATCATCAATAAGCTGAACTGAATTCACTGTTTTAAAGGCACTTTAGGTGTTTTCTCATCAAACATTTTAGAATGTCCCGTCGTTTTAAGTGATTTAAATATTTCAGAGAGTGTTTTATATGTATTGCAAATGGCCAAAACATGCATTTGTTCACGTCTTTGTTTTATTCTTTTGAGAGATGATCTAAATATTTGTGGATTGGAACAGATGGAGAGTTGACGGGCTTGTGCTGCAGTTCTGTGGATGTTTTGTCCACCAGGTCTCGAGCCAGTCAAGCGACTGAAAACTATCAATGATCTAAATTTTTTGAGTTTCATCCTCTTTCAACATGTTATCCAGGGTGATGCTTAGGTCTTCGTCTCAAAGTCTTCTAGGCTTTCAGGCTCTTCTTGTGCTCTTAGGGAGTGAGCTTTAGAAAAAGTCACCAACTGGTCTAAATGAAGATGGGTAAAAGGGTTTAAATAAGCTGCTTCATTTTCTGGATTCAGCAACAACATAATATCTTCACAAGCTGCTCTTGTTAAATGAATTCAGTTGGTTTTTGGTTTAACTGATTGTAACTGTATATATATTTTTTAATGTTTTTTTTTTTTTTTCTTGGCCAGGTCACTCTTGAAAATAGATTTTTAAATCTCAAGGTTTTTTATTTTCATAGATAGATAGACAAAATGCTGTCAAAGCCTTTTTCTTGGGAGCCTTTTCTTAGAAGTACGCAACATGTTGTTGGCATGATTATCTTGAGAGCACCACACATGCATGGCTTACACATCCGTCTTTGAGCCAGGCCTGGAATCCCAGTTTTCCTGCCTCTGGTTTTCCGACCCCGGAGCCGCACTGAGTCCCGATCCACTCCACCAGACGCACCTCCAGCTCAGGGTCGTACTTCTGCTCGATTTTATCCTGCACTTGGCGACTCATGCCATACGATGGACCCTTGTTTGCCATGGTCCCTGTGTAGAGAAGGTCAATAGTATAACACAAAGTTTCTTAATATGTGCAATTCCATGTCGGATTTCTTATCATTTCTGGAATTTAAAATTAAGCGAATCGCCATCAAAATAATGTGGAAAAAGCCAATGATGCAATTGGAAGCAGTCACAATGCAAAAATCAACGTCCAAATCATGCTCATAAATGTTGTGTAGTGTAAAAAGTCCAACATTTCCAATGGCAAACAGTTCAGCACAATTAAAAAAAAAAATGGTGTGTCAAATGGATAACTTGTGCTAAACTATTGAACAAAACAACCATAGAGGCAGAAGCTGAGAGATTCACATGCTCATATAGTCCTTGACTGGAGGTGGATGGAGAAATCAGTACTGTACAGCTGAACCAGACAGGATCAGATGAACATGCTCCTCCGGAAACACCATCAGTTACAGTCACACACCTCAGCACATATCACACACACACACACACACACACACAAAAACAAAACGAGAGCAGCACCTTCACCTGTGCTAACATTCTGCGCTTTACCAAGTTCCTCTGACGTCCCGACCTTAAGGAATGAGTTTAAAGTCATTCAACCTTTGAGCATTACAGCAAACATCTGCACCTTTTTTAACTGATTAATTAATTTTTTAATTATTAATTTGGAGACAAACAGCAAAACATTTAATGAAATTAAATAAATTATTAAATAAAAAAAATAATTTGTTATTAAATGAAATTATGAAAAGGACAATGAAGCCACAATTGGAGTCAGTATAAATGTATCAAGTATAAATGGTTTCTGGTTGATATTTATATATACACATTATACATCAGATTATACAATTCCAAACCAGAAAAAAGTAATAATTTAAAGAAAAGAAACGTGAAGTGCTGAGAAAAATGTCAATCTTTAATTGCTTGTTTAGTATTTTGTAATACACTGACATTTACACATTTTTAAGTATCATTTAAGTTTCCATATGGTTTAACATTGCAATATTGCATTATTTGTTTGTAATCTACACTCAGTATGAGCATTTATCCACACTGTTCAGGTTGGCTTGTTCATGAAGCTGACTGATTGGTTAATTAATTTTGTCTCAAATTTATCTATCACACAAATAAATGTCATAATAAACATAAATAATGTTTATATTTAGTTAAGTATATTATTACTGAAATGTATTTCTTTTTTCCACAGTCTTTTCTCACCCTGATCTTCATCAGTGACAATGTGATCATAGAGCAGTTGGAACAGATGAGGTCTGCTCTAGTGTTTATTAAGAAAGATATGTGTTTGAGACAAACGCTGCAATTAAAATGTACAACACAACAAAGAAGAAGCTCACGCTACATATCAAAGAGTGAACTTGATATAACTACTTGCAATCAAAAAGACCAAGAACACTAAATGTAATTTTCATTAAGATAGCTTTACTGAGATTATGTATTGTAGAGCATATAGAGTTGCACTGATTGTTACTTTATGTAATTTAAAAGCCTCAATAATCAGCAAAATAACTGACTGAAAGGACTTTGGAATTGAAAGCATATGAAAAAATAAAATACTTACTCTAGTGAAAGTGAAGATGGCTTTGTTGTTCACGCAGGCACCAGTCACCCTGGAGCTTTATATTCAGCAGAGTTTCAAGAGGAGATGTCTTTTCCATTAGATAAATAATAAACGAGGTATTCGGTGAGAGGGGGCAGAGAAAAGGAAATTGACACCTTAAAAGGACAGGCTCTTTTTCTCAAGCCCTCCCTCCCCTCTGCTCTGCACGCAAGGTTTCTAGTTCGGACCTTGGTTAAAGCAAAGCCTTATTTGGGAAGAGGCTTGGATGAGGACAGGAACCAGGCCAAGAGTCTGTAGTTTGGTCGGAGAGCAGAATTCTCCAAATACCACATCACCTCATCAGCAGAGATAAAGAGGAAGGCTGTGTGAACGCATACTGGGGCTCCAGGTGGAGCTGGAGTAAGCAGAGGGCTTTGAGTTTAGACAGGGATATAAATGGAACAGTGACAGATGTCGTGTATAGATCAGATGAATACACATTAGAGACGCAGAGCACGGAGGAAATCACGTCTGTCAGCAGAACAGTAATTAAGGCATTTGTGTTGGGATGTCGATGCAGAAGCTTTGGCAGAAGGGAAATAAGAGAGAGCTGAGGAATGCTGAAGCAAAATCATTTACTGACTTCGGAAGCAACCGCTAACAAGGCCTTCTATGTACAAAATACTCTCCCCAGCGATCATTCAGTACTACGTTATCTAATGTTGGAAGCATGCGATGCTATACTATATTTTGTCACAATTAATTTTAAGGTCCAATTCTATGAACCAACTGTTAACTTCATCTTCTGCCTCAATACACTCCTAATGTGCTGCTTAAATTATAGTCAGTTAGGTAGTTGTTAAGTTTAGGATTATAGGATCTAAAATATGGCCATGCAGAATAAAACATTAATATGTGCTTATAAATACTAATAAACAGCCGATATGCTAGTAATATGCATATTAGTTAGAAGTGATCATAAAATAATAATTAATAATAATAAAATAAACTGTTATGTGTTACTTTTTCAAATTACATTTATGTATACATACTGTATTATTGTTTTCTCCCTGTTTTTTAAGACCCAGACTTTCATTCTTTATTCTATCTATCTGTTCGTCCATCCATCCATCGTCTCTCTGTCTGTCTCTATCTATCTAGAAACCCGATTCCAAAAAAGTCGGGACACTGTACAATATGTATTGTGAGTAAAAAAGGAAAGGAATAATTTACAAATCTCATAAGCTTATATTTTATTCACAGCAGAATAAAGATAACATATCAAATGTTGAAAGTGAGACATTTTGAAATGTCATGCCAAATATTGGCTCATTTTGGATTTCATGAGAAATACACATGCCAAAAAAAGTTGGGACAGGTAAGAGGCTGGAAAAATTAAATGTACATATAAGGAACAGCTGGAGGACCAATTTGCAACTTATTAGGTCAATTGGGAACATGATTGGGTATAAAAAGAGTCTCTGAGAGTGGCAGTGTCTATCAGAAGTCAAGAAGGGCAGAGGATCACCAATTCCCCAATGCTGCGGCGAAAAATAGTGACGCAATATCAGAAAGGAGTTTCTCAGAGAAGAATTGAAAATATCATCCAAAGATTCAGAGAATCTGGAACAATCTCTGTGTGTGAGGGTCAAGGCAGGAAAACCATACTGGATGCCTGTGATCTTCGGCTCTTAGACAGCACTGCATCACATACAGCAATGCTACTGTAATGGAAATCACAACATGGGCTCAGGAATACTTCCAGAAAACATCGTCTGTGAACACAATCCACCGTGCCAATCCCCGTTGCCAGCTAAAACTCTATAGGTCAAAAAAGAAGCCATATCTAAACATGATCCAGAAGCGCAGGTGTTTTCTCTGGGCCAAGGCTCATTTAAAATGGACTGTGGCAAAGTGGAAAACTGTTCTGTGGTCAGACGAATCAAAATGTGAAGTTCTTTTTGGAAAACTGGGACGTCCATGTCATCCGGACTAAAGAGGACAAGGACAACCCAAGTTGTTATCAGCGCTCAGTTCAGAAGCTGCATCTCTGATGGTGTGGGGTTGCATGAGTGTGTGTGGCATGGGTAGCTTACACATCTGGAAAGGCACCATCAATGCTGAAAGGTGTATCCAAGTTCTAGAACAACATTTACTCCCATCCAGACGTCGTCTCTTTCAGGGAAGACCTTGCATTTTCCAACATGACAATGCCAGACCACATACTGCATCAATTACAACATCATGGCTGTGTAGAAGAAGGATCCGGGTACTGAAATGACCAGCCTGCAGTCCAGATCTTTCACCCATAGAAAACATTTGGAGCATCAAGGAAGATGTGACAAAGAATAAAGAGGAAGATGTGACAAAGAAGAACTAAGTCAAGTCAAGTCAAGTCACCTTTATTTATATAGCGCTTTAAACAAAATACATTGCATCAAAACAACTGAACAACATTCATTAGGAAAACAGTGTGTCAATAATGCAAAATGATAATTAAAGGCAGTTCATCATTGAATTCAGTTATGTCATCTCTGTTCAGTTTAAATAGTGTCTTTGCATTTATTTGCAATCAAGTCAATGATATCGCTGTAGATGAAGTGACCCCAACTAAGCAAGCCAGAGGCGACAGCGGCAAGGAACCAAAACTCCATCGGTGACAGAATGGAGAAAAAAACCTTGGGAGAAACCAGGCTCAGTTGGGGGTCAGTTCTCCTCTGACCAGACGAAACCAGTAGTTCAATTCCAGGCTGCAGCAAAGTCAGATTGTGCAGAAGAATCATCTGTTTCCTGTGGTCTTGTCCTGGTGCTCCTCTGAGACAAGGTCTTTACAGGGGATCTGTATCTGGGCTCTAGTTGTCCTGGTCTCCGCTGTCTTTCAGGGATGTAGAGGTCCTTTCTAGGTGCTGATCTACCATCTGGTCTGGATACGTACTGGATCCGGGTGACTGCAGTGACCCTCTGATCTGGATACAGACTGGATCTGGTGGCTACGGTGACCTTGGAGCAGTGGTGTCAAAAGTACTGGCATTCATTACTCAAGTAGAAGTATAGATACTAGGGTTTAAAAAGACTTTTGTAGAAGTTGAAGTATCAGCTCAAGCTTTTTACTCAAGTAAAAGTGTAAAAGTACTGGTTTAAAAAACTACTTAAAGTATAAAAGTAAAAGTAATGTAAGGGGAAAAAAATGCCATTAAGAACAAAAGCTTGGGCCGCACCACAGGGGCCTATTGTGTACTACCCCACCGCCTCAAAAAACATTTTTCTAAAGGCCATAGGCCATAATGACTATAATGTTATATTAAAATGTTCATGTTGAAAAATTTGGGATGCACTAGGTCCTCTGTTTGTTTAAGTGCGCATGCGCTGCTCCGTTCGCGGTCTGCGCCTCTGCGGATTGAAGAGCGCGCTGAAAGACGGGAGGAGACCGGTCTGACGCTGGTTTCATGTGAAATTTAAGCGGACTGACTCTGAGGCGATCGGATACCGGTTCCATACCCAACCCTACTTTTAAGAAATATATTTTTTGATAAACGAACCCAAAACTGTCTGTGTCCTGGCTGGACTGTGATGTGATTTGTGTCATGTGCAGGTGCGATGGATCGCGTAAAGACCAATAGGGTGTCGGAATGGTATCTGTTTTACTTCTCATCCAACCACAA
Source organism: Carassius auratus (assembly GCF_003368295.1). Taxonomy (NCBI): domain Eukaryota; kingdom Metazoa; phylum Chordata; class Actinopteri; order Cypriniformes; family Cyprinidae; genus Carassius; species Carassius auratus. The sequence goes on from NC_039282.1 coordinate 2,013,926, forward strand.
TCAAATTCACTCCATCCGGATGGCGCGATTTATCTGGATAGGTTTTTTTTTTTTTTTTGAATGATGACAAGCCGGAATGAAAACAAGCCGAAATGAAATAGCAGTAATGAAGCTATTTTTAAAATGTAAGGAGTAGAAAGTACAGATACTTGCCTGAAAATGTAAGGAGTAGAAGTAAAAAGTCGGCTGAAAAATAATCACTCAAGTAAAGTATAGATACCCCAAATTTCTACTTAAGTACAGTAACGAAGTATTTGTACTTCGTTACTTCACACCTCTGCCTTGGAGTAAGAGAGAAACAGACTAATATTAGCGTAGATGCCATTCTTCTAATGATGTAGCAAGTACATCGGGTGTTATGGGAAGTGTTTCCGGTTCCGGTTTACCTAATTAATGCAGCCTAAAAATCCTTTAACGGATTTGGATATTAAAAGCATATTAGTATGTTATGTGTATGCCAGGTTAAAGAGATGGGTCTTTAATCTAGATTTAAACTGCAAGAGTGTGTCTGCCTCCCGAACAATGTTAGGTAGGTTATTCCAGAGTTTAGGCGCCAAATAGGAAAAGGATCTGCTGCCCGCAGTTGATTTTGATTTTCTAGGTATTATCAAAATGCACAGCAAAATCCCCAGTGTTAATTTAACACTCTGAGTGTGGACTCATATAAACACTAAAGCAGTGTTAAAAGTAACACTGAAGCAGAGTTGAAGTTAATGAGATAATTAAGAAGTTAATTGAGTTATGATTAAGCATTATTGAAGACACCTGATGTTAACAAGCAGAATCACCAAACGAGAAAATCACAATGTGTGTATCACCATTATAGTGTTCAGTGTTTGCTTTAGTTGGGATCTTGGCTTGTAACTTTTTACTTTTAAAGTTAAACCAAGAGCAAAAATCATTGCGTGTTGATGATTATGTTTTAATGTAGTCGTTGTTTGACATGAATCACTGAACTCATTTACAGTCTTTTCTCAAAGTAAAACTTCCATTATTGATTGTCACAGCTTTGATTCCACAATGAACAAATCTGTATTTTCTATACATTTTGTAGGTATCTCTTGCAAGTGATTCTGATTTATTTTTTATTAAAGAATTCTAATTTTAGGCACACACAGATAACAATAATCAACGTATGAATCTCAACAACGGTGACAAACAGCATATTCAGATAAACAGACCAACTCTGAACATCACAAAACTAGATACAAAATGAACATAAAAACAGCAAAAATAAAATATAGTTAGAATAAAAAGTTAAAAAGACAGTTCAGCTCATAATTTATTCATGCCGCAATGCATGATGGGAGCCATGGATGAGTTTTTATTGGCTACAACATGCTTTTTTGATGGTCACCGTTGTTGTGATGCTCACGCTGATTCCTGATGTCTGTGTGTCCAAGCAAAAGATTACTTTTTTACGTAGTACTAACTATTAAAAACCTGTCATACTATGTCAGAAATGCTGGGTTGCTTACTTTTCTTTTTCACTTAATTTATGTATGCAGTAAAGAAATTTAAACTCAGGCATTCAGGTCACTCTATAACAAATAGCTCAAATCACAATCAATGGCACACATGATTACCTTTGCTGTGGTCTGTCTGTATGATATAATTCAGTCACCACAGCCACATAAAATCTAAAGATAATAACTGAAGGGTCAAGATCCCAACTAAAGCAAACACTGAACACTATAATGGTGATACACAAATTGTGATTTTCTCGTTTGTTGATTCTGCTTGTTAACATCAGGTGTCTTCAATAATGGTCAATCATAACTCAATTAACTTCTTAATTATCTCATTAACTTCAACTCTGCTTCAGTGTTACTTTTAACACTGCTTTAGTGTTTATATGAGTCCACACTCAAGAGTGTTAAATTAACACTGGGGATTTTGCTGTGCAGTTCAATTACTTCGGGGAATCAGTTTCTGCTGGTACAACAGTATGCTCTTCAAATGTTAAATCTTCATATGGTACATCATCTAGCTCAGCATCAAATTTTTCCAAAGACTCCAAAAGAGGGATCTCAGATCCATGAATAGCTTCAGGTTTGAATACTCTAATTGTGTAGGGGTGTTTTTCTCCATCTATGCATGTAGAAAGCTCCATATAGATTTGTTTGGTAAGAGCAACCATTAAACATACAACTGACCAGTTCATGGTTTCTTAAATGTTTCCCAATGTGTTGAAAGTACTCAGTTTCAGATGCAAGTTTATGGTTGTTGCAGAGATGACGTTTAAAAGTTGAAAAATGACCTCTTTGGGACTGTTCTGCTGGATGGAACTTGCTCAGATGAGCAATAAGAGCCCTCCATGTCTTGCATTTACACGGGCAACACTGTAAAAAGTGATTCTCCATATTTACTCAATAAAATTGTGACAACAGATTACAAGCAATATTATTAATTAAATTTAACACATTAAAATGAATTAGAATTAACCATTCAAAATGAGTAGAATAAAATGAAATTTACACAAAAATATTGATTTCATTGGACAAAAAACAAACAAACAAAAAACATTATGCCGAAGAATACTATGTTATGCATGCAAGGCCAGTAGTTGGCGATCATGAAACACCCTGTGAAAACATTATATGCATGCACATGATGTCAACCTTTTTAAATATTCACATTTTTGTTGCTTACATAGATATGATACAGGCATCAAGTTCAAAAAGTTGTGTCTTAAGGCCCCCAAAACAGAGTTATTGAAGACACCTAAAGTTCACGAACAGAATCACTGAAGGAGAAAAGGGTAAATTATTGGTTACCATTACAGTGGTCAGTGTTTGCTTTAGTTGTGCTCTTGACCCTTGACGTTTTAACGTTATATTTTGTATGGCTGTTGTATCTCAGTTATAACACCTAGACAAGTTAAGAAAAAATATGATCAGGTGGTGTTGGTTATGCTTTGACATAATCTTTGTTTTACCTGAATATCTGAACTTATTTAGAGCCTGATCTCTGAGTTAAATTAACATTTGTTATAGCCGCCCTGTGATTCAACAATAAAAGCGCATTTATCTCAAGAACGGTGACAAACAGCGTATTCAGATAAACAGATGATCTGTAAGCATTACAAAACAAGCTACTAAAAAATTGTTGCTCATAATTTATTCATTCTGCAAAGCATGATGGGAGCCATAGATGAGTTTTGATTGGTGGCACCCAGAATGCAGTGCAACATGCTTTTTGATGGTCACCATTGTTGAGGTTCTCAGGCTGACTCTTGATGTCCGTATGCCTAAATGAAAAATTACCTTCCTTTTTTAACAAGATTTTGATCAGAAGTGCTTCTAAGAATTTCTCTGATTATCCTGAAATACCAGAACATATACTGCACAACCACAGGAAGCTTGTTATTGAAAAGACACACCCAAGTCAGAAAACCAGATCAAAGGATGATGTCAAAACAAATAACACCATCTGATCTCATTTTTTTCTTGGCTTGTCTAGCTGCTGTATCACAACTACACTAACCAAAATCTGTATAGAGTATCAAAGGTCAAGAGCACAACTAAAGCAAACACTGACCACTGTAATGGTAACCAAATAATTTACCCTTTTTTCCTTTAGTGATTCTGTTTGTGAACTTTAGGTGTCTTCAATAACTCTGTTTTGGGGGCCTTAAGACACAACCTTTTGAACTTGATGCCTGTATCATATCTATGTAAGCAACAAAAATGTGAATATTTAAAAAGGTTGACATCATGTGCATGCATATAATGTTTTCACAGGGTGTTTCATGATCGCCAACTACTGGCCTTGCATGCATAACATAGTATTCTTTGGCATAATGTTTTTTGTTTGTTTGTTTTTTGTCTAATGAAATCAATATTTTTGTGTAAATTTTACTTTATTTTTTCATTTTATTCTACTCATTTTGAATGGTTAATTCTAATTAATTCTAATGTGTTACATTTAATTAATAATATTGCTTGTAATCTGTTGTCACAATTTTGAGTAAATATGGAGAATCACTTTTTACAGTGAATGCTCAAAAATACAGGAGAAGGCATGCCCCCGATCATAACAATAGTGAAGTCTGATGTGCTTTAGTACTTCATTTCTTCTTAAAAACTCTCTCCACAGTCTTTGCTTTTCCACATAAACGGATAACTAAGGAAACATGATACAGAAATGCAAGAGTTATCTTTAGTTTGCGGATTGGAGCACAACTCAAATTTAAAATCTGTTATTGTGGTAGTAACTGGCCAAATTCACCAGCACATCGTTCTTCCAAGTCAAATATGAAATTTTCATCTTTCTTTAACATAAGTAAATTAATTATCAGTATCTTACCTGGCAAAAATTTGTTTATTCAATGTTATCTACATTATATTGCTACTGCAGCATTTTGAACATTTGCAAAGATACGTTAAGCCATTAACTCTTAAATGCATCATTATATTTAAATTGCAAGCACACAAGAACAGTCTCCGCATGGAAAACACATGACTGGTAGATGAATGTGCTACATTTCTTTTAAAAAAGGTAGGAAATTAAAATAGATTGAATGGAGAATTTTAACAGTGATAAGATGATTGACATGCCAGTATATGATGACAGGATGCACGCGAAAGATCCGTCCATTAAAAATGACAAAGTAGTATGTCCCAAAGCTCTTTTGCTACACACTCAAATGTGTATACTGTATACGTTTATACAAAAAGAGTACATACAGTAGGGCATAGTATAAGTAGGCGAATTGGGACGCAGCATATGTAATCATTTGCTCCAGCCCGAATCAGTGCAATCAGTATTGAATGTAATGCATGAATCACCTGACCCCAACCCCCTCCCCCCATGACAAAAACAACTTACCAGTGTAAGCTAAGAAGACTTGACAGACAACCAAAACTGGCACCAGGAACGAGGACTACTAAGCAGCTTTCCTAAAATTAAGTCCAAACATTAATACGGTTTAGTTTTACAGTTTCCAAGTGTAAATTCATTTTCCTCACATTCATTTCCTGCCTTCGCAAATTTAAAACATAAAACATATAAAATCCGTTTTCATATTGGCATTGAGTGCCCGGAGCAGAGCCAGTTAGACTAAACTCTGAGCGGGAAACGTTACACGTTGACAAAGAAATGCAATATACTCAAGCCTTAGTCATGAATACAACTTTTTTTTTACAACATTCAGAGTGAGAAAATATTTTTTTTCCTTACATAATACCGTTCAATCGGTCTATATAATATTAAGTTCTTGGATTTCCCAGGAAAATCGTTAGCTGTAAAATGGCGCAATGTTAACGCTATACCGCTAACGTTAATGTCTAAATTAACATTATAACTTCTAATCTGCGTGTCTGTTAATTAAAATGATACGACATTAATGATATTCAAGTATTTAAATGCTGAATAAGTTTCCCCATTACATTAACGTTATGCTAGATAGGTCGCACTAGCCTGGCTATCAGTAAAACTGTACCAAGGAAGTCACCTTATAAAAACTTAACTAGTTACCTAAAATTATAGTGTGAGTGCTGAAATAAAGGGCAAGGATAAAGCAGACGTGCAATTTTGGTTAATTCCTCCCTTACCTGATAAACGTGTCCTCTTCGCCTCATGCTGTTTGACAGATAACCAGCCTCCTCCGACTTCGGATGCGTTCGGTCTCTTCCAGAACTTTCTCTCTAATTTTCATCTGTGCGCATGCGCAAGCCATGCTTAATCTAATAAAAGTTGTTTGATCGAATGTATAATTTAAATTTCATTGTAATGTTTTACATTTGTTTTAATGTTTTAATTTTATATTGTATCAATCTAAGAAAATAGATACAAATTACAAAATGTAATTTTGTACACATACAAATTACAAAATGTAATTTTACTTAACAATCTAATCATTTTAGGCTATTGGAATGAAAAAAGTATATCAAACGAAAAACAGCTATGTTTTACTTTTTACAGTGTGACACAGGACTGCTAACGTAATGATGAATGATGAACACTGTGCATGTGTGTATTTTGTTCTGATATTTATTAGGTTAACATGACTATTTATGTTGTGACAACTTGTGATATCAAGTTATTTTAAGTTGGGTGGATTTTAGTCCCCGTTTAAGTTCACTCGAAAAAGCGCATGTGATAAGTTGCCTTATTTTTTTAAGTTGACGCAATTTTTTTTTTTACAGTGTTGTTATTGTAACATTGAGGACTGATTGTTTGCTAACTGCCCCGACCCTTTGCATGTCCCAGGATAACGATTTGGCTTCTGTCTTCTCTTATGTGTTTGACTTTCCCTGTTTACTATGATTTCAATAAAGGAGCAGATGGATCCTCACTCTGTTGACGCCTCGTTACAGTTTGTGACATACAACGGTTGATGTTTTGGTTTCTTTTGGAATTATTTTAATTGGTGGAGAATAAATATACAAACTAAATTTCCTTTTATCCCCCTGAAACATAAGTAACTACATTGTAACTGTCACATACCTGGACTCATTTAGTGTGTTTTTGCCCCTGTGACCCAGTTTCTGTCTTCCGTGTTTGGTTTGATTAGTTCCCAGGTGTGTCTATTCTATTCCTCATGTGTTCCATGTCCCTGTTAATTTAGTGATTCCATCCACCTGTGTTTCCCCATTATCACATGGATACATAAGCCCTGTCCTTGTACATAAGCCCTGTCCTTTCAGTTCTGTTTTGTCGGGTCTACTAACTCACTCACATGCTACTTACGTGTGTCTTCCTCTGTGATCCATGTTTGGATAACTTCTATGTTGGAAAATAAAACCTTATTTCGTTTATCCTCGGCTCCGTGTTCCTTCCGGCAGCGTAAACCGTGACAGAAGACCCGACCTAAAAAAGAAAGTATAAAACTGCGTGTTTTTCCCTCCGTTTTGCTTTCGTTTTTTCACAGTCCTTTCTTTTCTTAGTTTCTATGGATCCCCTCTATCGCCTCGAATTCCTCATCCTCCTGCTGAAGCAGGAAGGATGTTCTCTCGAGGACCATACCAGACGGTTTCTTCTATTAGCTAATGCCACCAGCTACCCGGATGACGCGCTCTGCACCTTCTACAACACCAGCCTGAACTCCAAGTGCAGAGCGTTGTCGCCCGAAGATGGTCCTCGGGAGGATTTCGCCGCATTCGTGGAGTGGACTCTGGCGAGAAATGGCTCACCTTTCACCGTCTGCCCCATAGAGGATCTCGCCAGTCCCACTCCCGACCCAGAGACCAGCCAGCCACCATCCCGCCACACGGAGCCAGAGCCCACCGCAGCCGCAGAGCCCGAGCCATTCACCGACAGGGAGCCGAATCTCGAGAGCGCGACTGACCAGGTGTGTGAGCCGGCAACACCGTGCATCGTGGGAGTCCTCGTGGAGATCAAGGGCGTGGAGGAAAGCCCTGCCCACACTCCTGTGACTGAGGGTGAGCTGTATACAGTCTCTGAAGGTCATATGGAGCAAGTTCTGGATCTGATGGACTGGTCTATGGAGGTAATCCCTAATATTCCTGTTTCTCCGCTGGTTCCGTCCAGCCCTGACTCCCCTGTATACCCTCTCAGTCTCCCACTCATACCTCTGAGTTTTCTGTTTCTCCGCTGGTTACGCCCAGCTCTGAATCTTCTGCGTCTCTGCTGGTTCTGCCCAGCTCTGAATCTTCTGTGTCTCCGCTGGTTCCACCTAGCCCTGAATCTTCTGTGTCTCCGCTGGTTCTGCCCAGCCCTGAATCTTCTGTCTCTCCGCTGGTTCCGCCCAGCCCTGAATCTTCTGTGTCTCCGCTGGTTCTGCCCAGCCCTGAATCTTCTGTCTCTCCGCTGGTTCCGCCCAGCCTTGAACCTTCTGTCTCTCCGCTGGTTCCGCCCAGCCCTGAACCTTCTGTGTCTCCGCTGGTTCCGCCCAGCTCTGAATCTTCTGTATCTCCTGTGTTCCCTCCCGGCTTCCCTCTCCCACCTCCTCCAGGACCTGCTGGTCCCTCTGCTCCACTTTCGCTGGTTCCGTCCAGCCCTGATCCTCCTGTCCTTCCCATCCTTCTCCTCTCTCCTCCTCCTAGACCAGCCAGTTCCTCGTCATCCCTGCTGGTGCCAGTCAGTCCCGCAGCTCACCCTCAGTCCGTGCCATCGGGGCGCGATGGTTCGCCGCTGGACTGCCAGTCTCCAGCTCCTCCTTGGCGCGTTAAGGCCCTGTCTCCGCCTCCAGCCTCCGAGCCCTGGACTCCTCCTCGGTCCTTCGACCCAGCGGCTCCGCCTTGGCTCTTAGCTCCCTCGTCTCCACCGTGGCCTGTCATCCCACCTGCTCCACCGGGCTCCCTCGTCCCTCCGGCTCCACCTTGGTCAGTCGTCGACCATCCGCCGCCTCGGGACTCCACTCCTCTGGTTCCACCTCGTCACTCCATCCCTCCGGCTCTGTCAGGCTCCTCCTTCCCTCCGGTTCCACCTCCATCCTCGGTCGCTCCGGCTCCACAGCGGTCTGCCAGGACCCCGCCTCCGCCTTGGTCGCCTGAGCCTTCTGCTCCACCTAGGCCCTCTGGATCCTCGACGTCACCCTGGCTCTGCGGCTGTGCTGCTCCATCTTGGGCTCCTCACCCACCGGTGCAGTCTCCGCCTGTCGGCCCCCTGGTGTTGTCGACCCTTCCTTCACCATGGCTCCTCCCGCCGTCGACTCCACCTTGGATCTCCGTCCTGGCTGGTCTCTGGTGGACCATCTGGCTCCTCCTGCTCCTGTCTCCTCCCTGGCTCCTCCCTCCGTCGTCTCCTTCCTGGCTCCTTCCTCCGTGGTCCCTGTCTGCTGGCCCCCTCCTGGGAGTCTGTCCTCCACCGGAACCTCCTCCCAAGTTCCCACACACGCCTCCCTCGGTTGTTTCTACGGTGCGAGGACGCACCTACCGGGAGGGGGAGTACTATCACATACCTCTACTAACTCACTCACATGCTACTTACGTGTGTCTTCCTCTGTGATCCATGTTTGGATAACTTCTATGTTGGAAAATAAAACCTTATTTCGTCTATCCTCGGCTCCGTGTTCCTTCCGGCAGCGTAAACCGTGACAGTAACTTATTGTTTATATACCTGCTATATTAAAAAGCAAATGATTCTGATATATTGTGTGTGTTTGCCAACTTGGTTCTAAAAAAATTACTGCTCCATACCATTTTCCCATCTTTAAGTGAGGCACTTTAATGTTTTTAGGAAGAGCAAAAAGAACTACAGCTTCAAACCATGGTATCATAATATTTCTCAGTTCTCAGAAGCAAATTACTTGTACCAACTGAGGACTTTATCTTACTTTGATCTTATCTTCTCACCATTTAAGATAAGAATCCAGTGAACCAGGAACTTTATCAGACAGCTGACTGCATATCAAACCAAACCTTTCAAAACATCAAGCAGAGATAATTGCAATAGGCTGAAATTATAATAATCATAAAAATAAAACACTATTACTGTCATGTTAAAATGTTGAACACCTTCATTAGTAACAAATACATAGTTAACAGATTGGAAATAATACAGACCAGTCTTTCTTAAGACCATATTTGGTCATAATAGGAATGTTTGTACCATAATGGGTTAATACAATCAAAAGTGTGCCCTTTTTAAGTTGTGCACTGTAAACAACAGAAAAAAAATGAAATAAATAAGACAAAAATTATATAAACCAGTCAACCAAAACTGATGCATAAAGCATTGTTGCGTTAACCTTATATTAACCTTACAGATTCTTTTTAAGCCATGATACAAAGTTGTCCATCATCCTGTGTCCAATATCAAAGTCTGTGGGCCACGTAGTGAACATTAGTGCACCATGAAATCCACCAGGGTAATGTTCATGAGTGACATCAACTCCAGCATTACGCAAACGTGTGACATACATCAAGCCGTCATCCCGCAGTACATCATACTCGCAGGTCAACACATAAGCCTTCGGCAGTAAACGCAAGGCTGTGTCAGGCACCAGTAATGGTGAGGCTCGTGGATCTGCAAGCAAGTGATGAAGACCAACAGAGTGCACTGAACTTTTTCCGGTGACCACAGGTGGAGCACTGTAATTGTATGCCTGGCGATATGAATCAGGTAAGTATAAACTCCAATTGACAAACTTAAGCAAAGCAGCTGATTCATGGTTGTTGTGTCTGTTTGCCATCATGGCTCTCAAAAACGACTTGTCGCTGGTGAAGTACTCGCTCCAAAACCTCACCATCAGTGTGCGGGGCAGTATAGGCATGTGCTGGTTCTGCTGGTATGAGGGAGTGTTCAGATCCAAGGCTTGCAGAACAGGGTAGAGTAGAGCTTGGGCCTTTAGCTGGACATGCTGTTCTGGGTCCTTCTGCAACTGAGTACACATTCAAATCAATTAAACATATGAAGATTATTGATTCATCTGTAATAAAAAAACTGCTGCAGTTTAATTGTTGACAAAAAATTTAGTGTTGTGCAAGTTGCAACCTGCAGTAATAAGGTTTTTTTTCTTTTTGGTTTCACTTTAATTTGATGGTCCCTTTAACACATTCTGTTGAGTATAGATAAGGCTGCACCTACATGTCTACTAACTACACTATAGTATTAATAGACTGGTAAGGTTAGGGTTAGAATGAGGTGACATGCACTTGCAAAATCACTGTCAGTTGGAAGATCATCACAATAAAGAGTTAGTAGACATGTAGGTGCAATGTAATTTATTGTTAACAGAATATTCAAAAGTGTTTTTTTTATTCATTTTTTTAAAGCATGGTTGAAGAAAATAGAAAATGTGAAATCTAACTGTAATTATGTTGACCAAATGCAGTACTCAAAAAATGAAGGGAACACTTAAATCACACACTGGATCATGATTAACTAAATATTCTTGTTGAAAAATTTTACTTATATGCATTATATAAATTGTTGTGATCAAAATTATTTGACGATCGACCCATGGAAACCAAAATCATCAACCCACTGAAGGCTTAAAATCACACCAAAAATCTAAGTAAACTGTTTAATATACAGGTTGATTGAACATGCATGAATTTAATCAAAGCAATTTATGTAAGTCAGTAATAATCCACTCAATATGTTTTATGATGCTTTTATATATATTTCAGTATGGATTTATATGTCTTAGCAATTTTATTCCTCTTACTTGTTTTAATGTGTGTATGTCTTTAAATTAGTTTGGGTCAGCCTGTCATGTGACTGATCATTGATCATTTAAAGCCCTTTTCAAAAACATGTAAACCCTATCATTATAATTTTCTACATCTTACCTGCTGAGCCACTGCAGCTGCAAGGTTGCCTCCTGCACTGTCTCCAGACACAGCAATCCGTTCTGAATTTATATGGTAGCCCCTCAGAACATCTACACGAAGGAAGTACTTCAGCACGCGGTACACATCCTCAAATTGGGCAGGAAAATGATAAGCTGGGGCAAGACGATACCTACACAGAGCAAATTATGTTGGCACTGTTCCTCCTAATTCCAGAATAAAATCCACTGTTGTGAATAGAATGGATGTCCACAGCTATTCACCACAAACAGCATGACTGATAGTGTTGCAGTTTTTATGTATTTTTTTCATTAAGTCAATAGAAAAGACAAAAAAGTAGTTACATGTCTGCACTAGAACCTGAACTTGTTCTGTGTGTGCTGTTAGCTTGCAAGATCCAACAGATTGCTTGCCATAGCCCTTTATGAAGTTCACAGATGACAAGGTCTACTTTTAAAAATTATTTTTTGATGCATTTTTAGAAACAGCAGGGATGAAGTTGATGCATGGTTGAGGTAAAGTGTATGTTTATAAAAACTGGACCTTGTAAAACACAGGTAGGCTGCATGGGGAGAGCCACCAACTTCTTTGGCTTCAAAGTTTCACATCTTTAGATCAGTGATGCCTTTTTTTTTTAAAGACCCTATACTGAGACCATTTATAAGCTTTCAATGCTTTGTCCATCCCTCATCAAACAATTTAGCAAGGACTAATAAATACACAAAAACAAATAAAAACAATTATTTACTCAACTCTGGCTCAGAGTGCTTGTTGGGGAAAAATAGAGCTGAAGTTGATTTGTGTCCAAGTTAGTGCATTCTTAGAATTTCAGTTCACTATTTCTTCTAACATTAACTGGCCAAATAATGTTCATGAAGTTCATGTTTTGTGTGTCCTGTACTTCACTATAATCTCTTTAGTGTTTCTGTCATTTGGACACCTGGCAGGCAGTCAAAGTGTTTATAGTTTCACAGCGGCGGGCAGTCTACTGTAGCAGCAGGAAGTCAAACAGCCAAGTCTATTCACAAAGGAGATAGATAGGGATTTCTGAATCTTACTCACCAAACGTCTTTTGACTTTTTGTTATTGGTTCAGTAGGTTTCTTTTGGCTTTACCTTTGAATATGATCTAATTTTCATGCTCAGTCAACACACCGCATGTTCTTGTTTTTGCTCTTGTCCATGATACTACGGGATCCTGCTCTGAAGAGATGGCCCATGCAGAGGGCTTACCCTCACTGCAGTTCATGGCTGATGGATATCAGATCACAGCCGTGTCATCAGCACATTTATTTATCCTATTCTTGCTGTGTTTTTATAAAAGGTGTTTGTTAAGAACAGAGCATCCACATGTTGAAATCGTTCCAATAGAGTTAGGGCTAAGTGCGTCATTCAGCTATTTAAACAAACTATGTCAGTTATAGGAAGATATATCAGATGTATCACAGATATATCAGTCAATATAGATTGAAATCAATAGCTGCATTTCCACTGTTGGGCCAAAAGTGGGTGTGCTAGTGCGTGCCAGGCCAGTCGTGTTTCAACTGTCACTTCCGGGGCTTGATCGTGCCCTGTCGGGGCTTCCTCAGGGCCAGGGTCTTTTGGCCCGACGAAAATATTAGCGGCATTTCCACTGTGGGGTCAGTGCGAGGCAGGGTTTAAAGCGGGCCGGGCGTGGCTCATAGCCCCGGGCCAGTAGCACGAGGCCAGAATAGCGCAGGGTTTCCACAGTGGAGCTTGAAGCTCCGTTGCGCGTCACTAAAACACGCCCTTTACACGCCTCTCAGAACAACGCCATGCAACCTCATCATTTCACCATCAAAGAGAAGTTATCAGAAAACTAAGAAATAAGTCACTGGAACATGCGCGATAACAAAACGAAGATGATAAAAGCGGTCATTTGTTTGCATGCTTTGTTATATATTCACATTCAAAAGCATCCATGTTTTAACTATAGAATAAGTGATAGGCTACATTGACCATAATGATTTAATTTATCAGGACTCAAAATTAATCACACATAAATACACTTATTTCTATTTTATTTATTTATTTTTAACGCTCATGAAAATAGCCTGCTTATTCAGTCGAGTCTGTTTCTGTTTATTTGTAGTCACAGTAGCCGTCATATTTAGAAGGAATGATAATATCTCTATTTTTATAAAAGCTCCCGAACAAAAACATTATTATATTTTTTATGATAGGCAACATGAGGTAAAATCTCGAGACGAGGCTTGTGACAGATAATATAAGTTACTAAATATTTACACGATTGTGATAGAGAATAAGAAGCCGACGTCTGATTTCTTCAAGTGGTCATATTTCCAGTCTTTTACATCGCTTAAAATATTTCTGCCTTTTTTAGGTGATTATAATCCACATCAGATCAAGTTTTTTCAAACACTCACTGCTGACTGAAAGTGAGTATTGAGCTTGACATATTTTATAAAGTGTTAAATGCTGGTGTTATAACTCTTAGCTTTCTGAAATGATCCGCAGAGCAGACGCTCTCTATTTTTATAAAAGCTGCCGAACAAAAATCATTATTATATTTTGATGATATGCTACGTGGAGCTAAACTCTCGAGACGAGACTTATGGCAGGTAAAATATGTTAAATAAATACACAATTGTGATAGAGAATAAGAAGCTGACGTCTGATCTCTACTGGTTGCATTTACCATGTTTACTATGGTAACGTTAATGTTTAGTGTGCATAATCTTTTGCATCGCTTATAAAGATTTCTGCCTTGTTTAGTGATTATAATCCACATCGCATCAAGTTATTTCAAACACTCACTGCTGAGAAAGACTGATTTTTTAACTCAACTGATTTAAAAAAGTATTTAATGCTAAAGTTATATAGCTGTTATCTTTCTGAAGCGATCTGCAGCACTGAGCTCTCTAGACGCTGAGAAACTCCGCCTTTGTTCATAACCCCTCCTCTAGCCCCAGCTGGCCCGCTTTGGCCCAAGGTTTTCGTCGGGCCATAAAACCCTGGCCGTTGGCCCCGAGGAAGCCCCGGCGAAGCACGATCAAGCCCCGGAAGTGACAGTGGAAACGCGACTGGGCCTGGCATGCACTAGCACGCCCGGTTTAAGCTTGCCAGTGGAAACGCGGTTATTGGGCCAAAGCGGGCCAGCTGGGGCTAGAGGAGGGGTTATGAACAAAGACAGGGTTTCTCCGTGTCTGGAGAGTGTTAGCGCCGTGGATCATTTCAGAAAGATAACATGGTAAATGCAACCACTTGAAGAAATCAGATGTCAGCTTCTTATTCTCTATCAAAATTGTGTATTTATTTAGCAACATATTTTATCTGTCATAAGTCTTGTCTCGAGAGTTTAGCTTTGCGATTATGTCATAAAAATATAATAATGTTTTTTGCTCGGGAGCTTTTATAAAAATATAGAAATTATCATTGTTTCTAAATGTGATGTAGAATGCTATTGTGACTACAAATAAAAAGTAACTGAATTAGCAGGCTATGTTCATAAAAAAAAAAAAATCTGTGTGACTAATTTTCAATCCTGATTTAATTCATTTTGATCAATGTATCACTTATTATAGTAAAACACTGATGCTTTTGGATTTAAATATTTAACAAAGCATGCAAACAAATGGCCACTTTTGTGATCACGCTAGTCCTAGACTTATTTCTTATTAGTTTTCTGATAACTTCTCTTTGTTGGTGAAATTATGGGATTGCGTGACGTTGTTCCTGAGAGGCGTGTGAAGGGCAGCTTTTAGTGAAGCGCAGTGGAGCTTTGGCCAGACTCACTTTGGCACTCACTCACCTGCCACTTTATTAGGTACATCTGTTCAATTGCTTGAGCCCCTTTCACACTGCACGTCCAACATGGCATATTGCCGGAACATTGCCGGGTCGCCTTCTGTGTGAAAGCAACCATGTCCCTGGATTGATTCCGGCATTGATCCCGGGTCGGGGCCCTAGTGACATTGCCGGGTTCAACCCGGGACGAACGCTGTGTAAACAAAAGCCAGATCTAATGCCGTGTCGAAGTGATGACGCGCGTTATTGCGCGACTCTTTTACCGGCTGTTTTGAATAAAGATCAACGTTCGTGACGAAAAAACATGTGCAAACTGTAATGAAGCAGAGATCAGTTAGTTCCTCACTTTTCGCGCTGATGCCGAGATCATTCGCTTGCTTCAGTGAAAGTATAACGTGCCTAATGTTTTCGACTCGTACCTTACACCCTGATGTCACGTGTCATTACAGGATCTTTACGGGTTGTGTGTGAAAGCACGCACATATCCCGGGTAATCACTGGCAGTGTGAAAGTGCAAAATCTAGTGACCTGGGAACAATTGCCGGAACACTTTACCCCTGTATTTGCCAGAATGACAGTGTGAAAGGGGCTTTGGTAACACAAATTGCTAATCAGCCAAACACATGGCAGCAACTCAATGCGTTTAAGCATCTTGATGTGAAGATGACTTGCTGAAGTTCAAACCAAGCATCAGAATGGGGTAGAAAGGGGATTTAAGTGACTTTGAATGTGGAATGTTTGTTGCTGCCAGATGTGCTGGTCTGAGTATCTCAAAAACTGCTGATCTACTGGGATTTTCAAACACAACAAAACCCAGCTCTAGGGTTTACAGAGAATGTTCCAAAAAAGTGAAAATATGCAGTGAGGGGTGGTCATGTGGAAGAAAATTCCTTGTTGATGTCAGAGGAAAATGGGCAGACTGGTTAGAGATGATAGAAAGGCAAAAGTAACTCAAATAACCACTCATTACAACCAAGCTTGGCAGAATACCATCTATGAACGCACTACACATCGAATCCTGATGCAGATGGGGATTACAGCAGCAAAAGACCACACCGGATGCCAATCCTCTCAGCTAAGAACAGGAAACAGAGGCTACAATTTGCACAGGTTCACCAAAATTGGACAACAGAAGATCGGAAAAATGCTGTCTGGTTTGATGAGTCTTGATTTCTGCTGCAACATTCGGATGGTAGGGTCAGAATTTGGCGTAATGAACATAAAAGCATGGATCCATCCTTCCTTGTCTCAACGGTTCAGGCTGCTGGTGGTGGTGTTATGGTGTGGGGGATATTTTCTTGGCACACTTTGGGCCCCTTAGTTCCAATTGAGCATTGTTTAAATGCCACATTGTTGCTGACCATGTCCATCCCTTTATGACTACAGTGTCCCCATTATGATGGATACTTCCAGAAGGATAATGCACCATGTCACAAAGCTGAAATCATCTCAGACTGGTTTCTTGAACATGAAAATAAGAATACTTTACTCAAATGACCTCCACAGTCACTAGATCTTAATTAAATAGAGCACCTTAAATTATGAAGAAAAAAAATTTATGTAATTTTAGAGAGAAACTAATTCCTCAAAATACAAGCTAGGTCCTCAAAATAAATTTTACAGAGAAAATATCTGCAGACAGATTAGGGAGCCATGGCGCAGCAGGGAACTCAGGGAAAGTCTCGATTATGTATTGTAAGCCTCGTTCCCTGAAGGAGGGAACTGAGATGTCAAGTCAGATGACCGCCGAATTGGGATCCATAACAAAGGGCCACAGGTACTTCCCCTTCTGGGGCCTCAGGATTACCCTGGAGTCAGCCTGCCCTCTGAGATCCTGAGCCACAGCATCAGGAATCTCATAGCAGAAGTCTCCTATAAAAAAAATGTCAGTCCTCAGACCCACGTCGTCTGCTAAGAAGACTGCTCGGGACAGGACCCCAATGAAGCACACTTGGCAGGGGTTCCCACACCGCAATGTGACCTCCTAAGGGAACCAGTCTCGCGAGACTGGCCTCTGGTGCATCTTAAGCCAATAGCTTGGTGCCCTGAAGCAGTGGACCAGCAGGGGACAACTGTACTAGCTGCTCTAGAGACCTCCATAGAGGTAGCGAGCCTCTTAGTACTGCTACGTTTCTGGGAGGTAACTGAGAGAAGTGCTCACCGGAGACCGCTGTGCCCTGGAACACTGGCAGGGTTGGCAGACTGATCTCCTTAGGGCACTGAGAAGAGATGGGCACCATGTAATGCATTGTACACCGCTCTTCCCCAGAGGGAACTAGTCCTCAAAAGGTCCTAGGCCTCAGGACATTTACGACGAAGACTATCCAGCAAGACTGAGGGTCTGCAGAACCACCTTCTGCACCACTCTGCCTCTACGTTCTGTGGAGTACAAGAAGTAAGGCCCCCAGAATGAGGAGCTGGAACATGTTAGGTTGGGACTGTTCCCGCCCAGTAGCCCCTGCTGACCGCCTCAGCCTCCTCAGAGGAAGAGAAATAAACACATGCTTTTACTAATGAAATGTTTATCCCAAGGGACCCTGTATATCTAGCTTTCCTTAGTCAAATATATACTTCATTTTATTCCTCCATTAATTGAAATGAAACAACCAGACAAGTAAACAGGGTATGGTGTGGTAAGATTCACATCAAAAACTAAAAATGATGTAGTACACGCGTTGCCTCGGTAGTGCTCGAGCCGGTTGGTCATGCAAACAATATTAATAAATAACAATATTTAATTTAAAAGAGCAATTTTTTAAAATAGCTTTTGTTTGTTGCCTTTGGTATGAGAGACTCGGGTTCGAATCCACTGTGAGACACCAATGTGTCCCTAAGCAAGACACTTTACCCCTAGTTGCTCTAGAGGCGTGCGACCTCTGACATATATAGCAATTGTAAGTCGCTTTGGATAAAAGCGTCAGCTAAATGAATAAATGTAAATGTAAAGCTTGTATCTATGTAGCTTGTGTAATTGCCACTGATGCAGATTTTGTGGATGTTTACTCTTTCATGCATAATCAAAATGTGTTTTTATTATTTTACTAGATCGCAATAGATAATAAGTAAAACAACTGGTAAAGAAAAGTTCTACTGCTCTTGTGAAGAGATGCAAGTTGTACATTCTTTGTAACTCCCGTTAATGTAAGATTGTAATTTCACTCAACTTGGTTTTCTGACTTCTGTCCACTCTATGCTTTTATTTTTCCACATAGATTGAGGCACTTCCTCCGGAGTTATTACAGTGTAAGAAATTGCAAACACTCAACCTCGGAAACAACTGCCAGCAGTCCCTACCATCACGGTTTGGGGAGCTCACCAGTCTGACACAGCTGGAGGTGAGGGGAAACGGGCTAGAAGGCCTTCCTGTAGAACTCGGGGAGTGCAGATTGCTGAAGAGATGCGGTCTAATTGTGGTGGACAATATTTTCATTACTTTCCCTTCAGAGGTCAAAGAGCAGCTGTGTAGAACTGACAAAGAGGCTTCTTGAAGCAAATGCATGAACTGGAAAGCATTTGCCTATGTGGAGATTTTTAGAGTTCAATCCAGATAATAGAGAATTATGCATGTTTGTTAAATATTTCAGGGTTCATTAAAATGTTTCCTAAAAGACAAAAGGGAAAGAGTAAGTATTTCACATGATGGCATGTCATGTTTTATTATAACAGACATTCTGTCTGTGAATCATTCTCCTATTCTATACTACTACCTATTGCCCCTTCTTAAATCCATGTATCTGTATCTTTAAGACTTCAGACTCTGTTCAAATTGCTCCTCATTAATATGTGAATAACTGGTTAATATTTTCTAAAACCTTGAGAGCATATCTATAATCTCCTTGGAGAAGTATAGCTGCAGCAGCAAGCTTTCACTCAGAAGGGGAAGAAACCGCAGCACGGTGAACCACCAACACGAAGAGCTCTCAAAGAGCGCACTGAACTCGTTCAGTCTTCTTCTCTCAGGGATAAACCCAGGGATTAATAACTTAACCTACGCACGGAACACCTGGAAACAATGAACAAGGGAGAATCAAGGTAATAGGGAACACATGGGGAGCACAACACAAGACCCGGAACACAGGGGCAGTCCTGTGAAGTTCACAAGAAGTATTTGTGAATATTCTTTTTGTCTTATATTCATGACTTGATATGCTTGGTAAATTGATGTGGTCTTCTTTTGTGATGGCGAGTGAGGGTAGATATTGTGGTATTATGGTAAATAAAACTAATTAAGGCACATGTTTTAATAATAAATATAAAATAATAAAATTTTAGCAAATCAAACAAATAGTAGTGCTTTTAAAAACTATTATAGCTGCAGTTTAAATAGTTTTTATGTGTCTGTGCACCAAATGTTTATAATAAAAACAGCCAATCAACTGTAATGCAGAAATATGTGCTGTCATGGGCCAAACATTACTGCTGATTTCTGCTGATTTGTTGGATATTCCTTATTCTTGGGCGCACACATGAGCGCAAATGCATTTGCTAATTAAATGACATGGCACTGGACGGGAAAATGCGAATGGCACCGGACTGAATCTAGCAAACACACTTGCGCTGCACCTTGCGTCGCATTGCGCCCGGTGTATTATAGGGCCTAAGGTTGTAAAAGCTTTAACTCTGTTACCTTGGCGGTTATACTTTTCCACACCATTAGGGGGTGCTAATCATCTTTATAGATGAGTATTTAGCCAGGTACTATACCTGAAGATATAGGCAAGCATGTGGATAGAGGAAGCAATGGCAGGATTTACTGTATTCAATATTGATAATGTATACAAGAATGAAGGAAAAATGCTATGAGATTCAACTGATGTGGATTCCTGCTCATATTGGCATTGTGGGTAATGAGAGAGTGGACAAGTTAGCTAAACAAGCTGTTAAAAAAGAGACTATTGAAGTAAATATTAAGTTGTCAAAGTCTGAAGGAAAGAGTGTAGTATGGAAAGAAGCCATTAGAGAATGGCAAAATCAGTGGGACAGGGAAACTAAAGGGAGACATTTGTATGCTATTCAAAATAAAGTAGGGGTTGTGAAGAATAGGGGAGGGAATAGAAAAGAAGAAATAGTTATGACAAGATTAAGGATAGGTCATAGTAATCTGAATAGCACATAACACATGATAAGAAAGCACCCAACTGGTTTTTGTGGTTGTTGTCAGGTTGCAGAAACTATAGAGCATGTGTTGTTGAGTTGCAAACAATATGAAGAACAGAGGAAAAATATGATGGAAGAGTTAGGAAAAGTTGGAATAATAGGGACAGGAATGAGGGGAATACTGCAAAGTGAGGAGAATGAACAAAGCAGAGGAAATATTTTAGTTTTTTTTTATCAAGAACAGGTCTGATGAGAAGAATATGATGTAAATGGATATTAAAGGAAAATAAATCCGGAAGATGGCGGTAGTACAACAATAATGGATGCAAGCTGCCGTTAAACCCTAAAGAAGAAGAAGAAGAAGAAGAAGAAGAAGAAGAGGAAGCAATGGCTTTCTTGGGCTTTTCCATTTGACTTTATAAGGTCCTATGATTGAGGAATGTGCTTCCTTATTGGCCAATCAGTAAGTATTATGTTTTACAAATATTACCAAAACCAGAGTGTACTGTATGTAATGTGTAACTATGATATGGAGTGTGTTGAGTATTGGGCTATTCATGCTAATTGTGAACGGGTCGTCTGTTTATATGGACCTTTTTATTCCTGTGTTTTCTTACATGGGTGAAAGTACTTGCTTCAGCTAACTTTCTGCTTTATGGTTGGGAGTTTGGATTATGACGCCTGAACATTTAGCATGAGCACTAGAGGGTTAGGATTACACCTGTGGAAGACAGGAGATCACTTTTTCCTATCTGCAACATTGGGACTATCAAATTAAAAGGGTGCACTTTTGCAAGGACATTTCATCATTTACCAAGCTTTGTCGGCTTCACCATCAACTTAGTTTAATCATTCACTTTTCCAGTCCAGATCCCCAAACACTTACCATTTCTTGCTTGACGACTGATTTTTTCCTGTTTTCTACCTTGTTTATTATTTTGTTTTGGTTATTTTTTGTATAATGTAAACGTTTGAGATTTTGGGTTGTAGAATACATTATAAGCGTAAAGCTGGGGTCTGATTTTTCAGAAATATAGCTGGGTAAACCAAAGTAAACTAGTCTTTTTATCTTTACCTAAGTTAATATCAAGCCTTGCCATCTCTACTCTGATATATAACTTAAGTCCAAAAAAGAGGAAGGGTTATAAGGTGTTGGCCCACCAACTGCCCAACTATACCTATCCCAAGAGTGAACAGAAGTACCAATGTATCTTAATAGTTGCAAGCAGTTATCTATTGCTGCTTTCAGTATGGCTATAAATATAACACAAAATGATAAACAAACTCACATTAGACTCTTTTAACATTGAATGAAAGACACGATCAGTACCTGAGATTAGCATTGTCATAGTTTGTATGTTGCTGTTCCAGCCGCGACTTTGCAGAAATAAAGTTTTTATAATTGAAACTTTGCATGTTGCAGATATGACTGGTTAAGACAAAAAACGCCTTTTATATTGTGTGTCATGGTGCATGTAGTTAGGACACAGTGTAACACTTCCATCTCCATATGCACCCTTTAGAAGAGCAGCAGGTAAGGAAGTGGGATGCAAGAAATTGTCTTTTTTGGTATGCCCCTACATCATATGCAAATAAAGAAAGAGCTTATTGATTCTACCTTCTACCTTTTCACAGTTTGATGAGTGCTATTAAATGTTTATTGCACATTTAGTCATAAAGACCTTTTTCGGCATCGAGTTAAGGTTGCCACCTGGTGCCCTGACTCCTCAGAAGTGGGGCCTGAGCATCAACACTTGCCTTCTGCTATAGCTACCAGCTGCAGGGACAGAAGGGGGCTGAAGGATGCTATCTGTGGCAGTTAACACCGCTGAATTAATTTTTCTTCTCCATAAACTTCTGGGTAACCGGCTCGATGGTGATACCAAAAAGGCAGGAAGACAAAACAAAAAAATATATATTTCTAATAAGCCAGTTTATGCTCTTTGGCTGCCATGTTTGCCATGGAGCGGCATCTCAAGATTAATCTGTCAGGTTGTCAGTCAAAATCCTTCAATAAATCAGCATGATACTAACATGCCGTCCAACCAATACGCCCACATATGCCGTTTGTCCAAATCCCAGAAATACGACCCATCAGAGCATCTACTACAGTTGCACCCCTATCAGCAACAGGACACTTCCATATTCATGCTTTGTACTCTTTATCTGTGCCATAATTCGGGTTTCATGTAGCTCAGTTGGTAGAGCTTCACATTATATGACAATATGTGATCATGGGTTTGATCCCAGAGAAGTTCCTCTCTCCATCTCGGGGGATGTTTTCTTGGTCTGAGGTATTTAAATGATTGCAGCAAGAGGATCAGGGCGATTTCTGTAGCCAGAAAGCCCGTAGTGTGTTGTGTGTCTCTTCACTTCATACTATGTATTTTCTAAGGTCAGGTATGCATATTTTACTTGTAGATTCATCTTTGAGAATTTGATGTTTTGTATTGATATGATTTGATGTGTTTCAATTGGATATGTAATTGGCAAAATACATATCTACCTGACTGTAAATAAATTGTTACATTTTGATTCTATTCTGTCTTACTCTGTAATTATTGACTAGTAGATTACGTTGTATCCTTGTTAGCAACACGAGCACCCGAATGAACAAGTTAATATAAAAATAGAGTTAACTAGAATAATCAAATGTCAGAAGAATATTAATTAAAAAGGCAAATAACCAATTTGCATTCTAACCTAAATTCGAGATGATAAGAAAATGGAGTCAGATTAAATAATAAAATGGAGTCAGATTTGAGTTTTACCTAAAATGAATAACTCTACGGGCTGAAAGACAGAACACGCAGGAAACCTTCATCCAGCACCGGATACCTTCTTTGGGCCGAGTGCCTGGACCTTACAGTACAAACTGACCATGTAAAAACTCCACAAACTGCATTTAAATAAAACATCTTTTTGATTTGTAATACCATTCATATATCATTTCATGGCAACAGGCGCAACACAACACTATCATTATTTTTACGCTCGCTAGAGGGCAATACATTTTAAAGCGTAAATATAGGGTATAAGACAGTCTGCATGGTACACCTGAAACAACGCCACTTTCTTAATCTACATTAACTTTTTTTTTACTTTCTTTTTTGAGCTTTTCCACACAGATTATAGCACACGCACAGATAAATGGTCCCCTGAAGACAATGAAGCTGTATTGTACATATGATGACGTATTCTTCAGGCACCCAGTGACGTCACCTGACTTCAGTATCCAATCAGGATGGGTATTAAGCAAACATGTTTCAGACACCGGCTTACGATGAGTATTCCCATAGAGTCACCATCATGACTCTGTTTGCTAAACGCTACCTTTATGAATTTGATTATCAGATAAACCTTGCACTCTTATTTCAAGGTTGTCGTTAATGCTGTGGTTATTTATTTTAACAGTTTCCTTTGTACATTCGGTTCATCAGCATTGTTAAAACACATTTATCATTCTATGAAAAACATGTGCACATGATTTAGACATATTTCTGCTCTGTTCATGCAATAAATACGCAGCTTTCGACTGCTCAGGTAACACCGTCGGCAAGATTCAGAGAGCCATTGACAAACTACAGAGAAGTAAAACTACTTCACTTTAGTGATACTTCACTTGAGTGTGAAAGACGCTCCATAAATAAAGGTCCCACGAATTAATGGAGATCTTGAACAGTTTGTGCCTCGCATCGGATAGTAAATTAATGTGCATATATTTTGAAAGCATTGAATCGCTATATAAATCGAGATTAATTCGACTCTTAGCGTTTTAAAATTGATTATTGTCCGAGAACAGCAATTCATGATTTAAAAATCATGTTTCAAGATCGATGCATATGAATTGTCAGGGTTTGTAATTGATGCATCGAGAAAATGAGTGAATCGTTACACCCCATATATATATATATATATATATATATGTATGTATATGATATATGATTGGAGTGTTTTTAAAGCTGCTGCCACAGATCTGGATGAGATCACAGAGACTGTAACATCTTATATCAATTTCTGTGAAGACGTCCATTCCTTCCAGGACTAATCTAACTTACAACAACGACAAACCATGGTTCAGTGCAAAACTCAGACAGCTCTGTCAGGCAAAAGAAGATACTTACAGGAAGGGGGGCATTTATTTGTATAAACAGGCCAAATACACACTGGAAAATGAGAACAGAGTGTTAAAGAGGAATTATTCTGAAAAACGAAGGACTGAGTTCAATTCCAGTGACTTAGCATCGATGTGGAAAGGTCTGAAAGAGATCACCAACTACACTATGCAGTCAACATTACGGTTGGGAACCGAGAACCAGTTCTTATTCAGTTCTTTGAAAAGAGCCGGGACCATGAGCAATTTCCACATTTTGGTTCCGAAAAATGGATCTGGTGCGACACGTTACCAAGTGCTGCGAGCAACTTTGTGCCGGTGTTCTGACAATTTTGTAAATTCAAATTTCAATTCAAATTTCCCGAAAAGAATGACACAAACCAAATAACAGAAACGCCGCCCTGCCTCTTTAATTACTAAGCACATTGATTCCAATGACGCGCATTCCACAGATGCACTGTGCCGCGTCACATCTTTAACTACCAAACACTAGGGCTGTGCAAAAAATCGAATGCGATTTTCATGCACATCTTATCAGTAAAGACGCTCCTGTAATTAGAAGTACATCTCCAGCACGTGCGTTCAGATCAGGGTTGCCAGATTTTCACAACAAATCCTGCCCAGTTGCTGCTCAAAACTAGTCCAAAACTAGCCCAGTCGCGATTCCAGAAGGTTCCCCGATGAAAATTGCTTCCCCGGGTTAAAATATACGTTTTTTAGCAGGGTTGCCTTGGTAAAATTCGCATATTAGGGGCTAAGTATCACGTTATTTGTTTTGGGGTCACTTTGACCCGCGGACATGAAAAACAACCACAGACTTGGCAACGTCTCACTCACTCACGCCTTTGATAACTGTGCACATAGTTTTGTCTGACTGTACATGTACCGGCAGCGCAGCACCTGCCCCGACTAAATTACATTATATTTGTCCCATATTTTCATTTATATACATACTTACTTCAAGTTGGACCACTAAATAAACAGACTGCTATTGGTATGTAAGTATGAAGGTTAGATTTAGTGTACAGGTCATTTCAAGAGTGATAAACAAAGTGATAGAAAATATTTATTTTCATGCATTTTAAATGTTTAAAAATGTGGAAACCACTCATTGCATCACACCATCTCCTGACTGCATTATTATGTGTAATATAGGGGCTTTATGTGGAACCGTTTGGTGGAACCGGAACCAGATAATTTCTAACGATTCCCAACCCTAGTCAATATGGGACTGCATTATGTTCTGCAACATAAACATTATGTTCTGCAACATAAACATCAGCCTCATTCAGGAGGGTGACGAGTCTGCTTACAGACAAGAGACTGAGCAGCTGGCTGTCTGGTGCAGTCTTAACAATCTGGAGCTCAACACCTTTAAAACCCATCAGGTCTCCCCACACTCACCATCATGAACAGCACTGTGACTGCAGTGGAGTCATTCAGGTTCCTGGGCACCACTATCTCTCAGGACCTGAAGTGGGACATTCACATTGACTCCATTGTGAAAAAGGCCCAGCAGAGGTTGTACTTCCTTCGCCAGCTGGGGAAGTTTAACCTGCCACAGGAGCTGCTGAAACAGTTCTACTCCACCATCATTGAATCCATCCTCTGCACTTCAGTAACTGTCTGGTTCAGCTCAGCTTCTAAATCTGACCTCAGAAGACTACAGAGAGTAGTCCGGATTGCTGAGCGAATCATCGGTTCAACTCTCCCATCTATTCAAGAACTGTACTTATCCAGAGTGAGAAAAAGGGCTGTCAAAATCACTCTGGACCCCTCACATCCAGCACACTCCCTCTTTGAACTGTTGCCATCTGGTCGACGCTACAGAGCACTGAGCACTAGAACGACCAGACACAGGACCAGTTTCTTCCCTCAGGCAATCCATCTTATGAACAGCTGATAATAACTGTGGAACAAACAACCCGATTTATACACTCATATGCTTAACACACCTACTTAGTCTACACTTCAAATTTGCACATAATATACCTGTACATATAAAACTATTGTAATATACCTGCACATACAATTGTCAATTAGTATATTGTTATTCCTTATTTACTTGTTCTATTTTTTATTCTTTTACTATCTGTGTTTTTGTTCTGTCGCTATCATTCACTGCAGAAACTTCTGTCATGAAAACTAATTCCTCGTATGTGTAAACATAGCTGGCAATAAAGCTCATTCTGATTTATTAATTTACTGATAATTAATTAACAATTTAATGGCTGTAATAGAAATCATAAGCACAATTCCATACAATTACATCAATCAGTCACCAGACCCTGTGTGACCTTGTTGAAGCAAGCAAGCATTTTTATTGAAGGAACAACATTTGATACTTACTCTACAGACACAATAACTGCATTGAGCTCTGTAACCATGTGCTTGGCTAGCAGATCATATGGCCCCATACCTAAGGTGAGAAGGAAAACAATATATATACTTTTGACTTTTATTTGAATAAGTCTCAAAGTGAAAAAATAGTACTCATGGATTAAAGACAAATATATGTTACATGTTTTTACCAAAGTAATCACAGTAAATCACGCATACCCCAATCCTAATTCAACACATTAAAATAAACGGTAACCCCTTTAACCATCACTTTTTTATATTTGAGAGTAATAGCACTTTAAAGGAGGAGTTTTTAGAACATAACGTACTGTTTATATGTGTTCAAAACAGTTTTTATCACATGTAATGTAATGTGTAATGTGTGTAATGTATGTATCACGTGTGTAATGCTCAATGCTGCAAAAAATATATATATGTAACTTAAAAAAATAATTTAAAGAGTACTCTTTGGTGCAGCATGAGCAGATCTAGATGTAATGCTGCATTCTATACCTTTCATTTATTTTCATATTTCACTTTAATCTTGACCCACATAATTGATTTTATTTAATTTTGCACCTTTATTTTTTTGCACCTGTATATTGAATTCAGTGTGCATTTTTGTTAATTTTGGTCCCATTTTTGCCTCAAACTGCTTCTCTGCAGTCTGATTGAACAGAAATCCCTCATCATAATGGAGAACTTAAAACTTTGAAATTCCAAATTTCATAAACACATTTACCTTTCAGTTAAGATATGAACGCTAGAGCACTCCGTTATACAGCAGTGTGTGATTAGTGGTACTCACGGGAGCTGCCAAGACACCATCCTCCTCCATGCAGGTAAATGATGGCTCTTCTTAGCTCTTCTGTTTCTTGTCGTTGGGTTGGCTGATACACAATCACCTCTACCCCATCAAAGCTCTCATCCGACACCTGCACCCTCTCATCTGACACAGGCACTACTCGCTCTGCAATGGTGATGAACATCATAACTTTCATGTAGTGCAACAGTCCCATCCACTCACTCAGTTCTGCCTGTGAAGAGGGGAAATAAAATTAAAAAAATACATTTAAAATGAAGTTGTTGGAAGCTCCCAGTGGAAGTCACACAGTGACTGGCTGCATTTTCTCAAAAGGGTTATGAACAGGGCAGGCACATGGTTGATCAGCTGAGATCATCTCACTAATAGCCAGAATCCCCTGATCTTTTGGTTCAGTGGACAACAGCCCATTGTTAAGCCACTTGATGTTAAATGATGTTACTACAGTGATGTTTACAGTGATCAAGTCAAGCCTCGAGTCTCTTGCCACCAGTTCTAGTTTAGTCTTCAATCTCTTTGTAATAGGTTAATTTTCTAAACCATTTAGTCTGGACCATGGAGCAACTTTTAAATGCATCACTATACAAAAACATGAGGAGACTTCTTCATGTGAAAGACACAGATTAAAATCAACTGAACTTAAATATAGGACAATAACTGTCACAAGATGTTTGATCGATCGCGTGTACGATGACAGAATCCATGTAATATGAAAAAAGCACAGTCCATGATGAATGCAAATATGATGTGGTATATGTCCCAAAACTTGTCAAATCTTCTGCTACACACTTTTTCTTCAGAAAAACAGAAGCCTATAACTTTTGGGGCATAGTCTAAAAGTTCAGATGCAGCATAAAGCCCATACCCACACACTGTTATGCTGTCCAGTTGTTCAGCCCTGCTTTCATGTATTTATTTTCTCCAATTTGTTTGAAATTTATATAAAATGTTTAAATATTAAAATGTCAGGATGATGAGTAATGGTTTAAAAATCATTAATTTCACAAAACCCAACCCAACCAACCAACCTACTGTTAAAACTCACACAATAGTTGTAATAACACTGAAACTAGTTTATTTGTAACAGAAAATTGAGGGGGTAGACGTGATATTCCAACGCACCAATATTTAAGGTGCATTTACACATACATTTATTTAATTGCCATTATTTCCTGCTATAACGTCCAACTATTATTAGCCACAAATATTCCTGTATAAAATACAATGCTCGGATTAAGAATTGGCATAATCTCTAAACTGTAAATCTGCTGGTGTGGTCTCATACACGTTTAACTGACCCGAGGCAAACTGAAACAGGCAGCTGCTGCGATTGGATGTGTAATCACATCTTTGATCAAGCCTGTACAAAATAATAACACGATACGAGATATATACATGGCCATAACATCGCTGTGTGCGTTAAACAGGCATTAAACTTTATACTGATGGCTGATAATATTACAAGCAGCTCAGTACGTTTATGAATACAAATGCAAGCAAAACTTACCAAATGGCTTAAACTTCTGAAGAAAGAGTCTGCGAGCATTAGTTTCCATCTCTCCTCTATGTTATTCGGGATTGGTAAATACACGTAGTAAGCTGTTAACGCGCTCAGTAACACAAACACTAACACTCCTTTAGACCTCATTATTGTGATTTAGTTTTGGCTCTCGTCTGTGTCGTCTGTTCCTTTTTATAGTTTGTTGATTGTCTTTTCTCAAAAAGTCTTCGGCAATTGAATCCTGCGTCAACTGCGTTTATTAGTCATTCAGTTCTCTCCGTGTTAAAGTGTAATCCTGGATTAATTTTGGACTGGAGCCAGCTAAATATGACAGCACGTGTTAGTGTCATCTGATCGTGATACTGTAAGCGTGCATGTGGGAAGCTGCGCTCGAGCGCGCTCTGCTCTTATTCGTTCTGCACCATGTCTGTGTGTGTGTTATATACTATACACACACACACACACACACACACACACACACACAGTGGGTGCAGAATAGGATCGCCCCTTTATGTAACCACATTTTGTTGCTTTGCAGCCTGAAATGAAGACGTACGGTTTTTGTTTCATCCAGCTGTTTACTCAGTGCATCTTATCATCCAAGAGAAAGATAAAACACCAACATGTCAGAAAATAAAGAACAATCACTTAGTTGATTTCCTAAAAATGCCTTGTAAACTCAGTCAGGTGCAGCTGGTCAGCTTCTTAATTATGGGGCAATAACTTAGCAGGCAATGTATTTGCAGGATGGCACCTCATGAAAGTGATTTTGGACAGATTTCTGAGGCAGCGTAACAGTTTCATGTTCTAAATAGAATGAGTTTTGGTGAATACTAAATTTATTTTTAATTAATATAATGTTGATTTCTAATATCATAAGTGCAAAACAATTTGGTCAGAAATATACATTTACACAAAAACTGACCGCCAAATACAACTTTCGGACACCATTTTTTTTAGCTCAACAAGAATGGAACGCACAGGATTGTGGGACATCAAAGGCAGGGAAGGATACATTGATGCTGCTTTCAAAATTCAATCAGAAGAAGATACCTTTGGAGACAGGAAGTAATGCAGAATTTGGATTCGGATGTGCCTTGATGTCTTCATGCCTTGGAATACTTCCTCTGAAGGCAGCGTTTTAGAGCTTTCGGAAGCCATCTGAGTTTCACCTGTGATCAGCTGTTCTCATTTTGATCAGATCAGCATGAGAAGAGCTTTCCTGGAGCGTTTCAGTCTTTGGTAGTGAAGCAAACATTCAATGATGGGTGGCAAGACACTGTCAGAAGATCACCGGGATAAAGTTGTGGACAGTCAGAAGTCAGGAGATGGAGACAAAATCATTTTAAAGGCTTTATCAATGCCCAGAAGCAAAGTGGAGTCTATTATAAAGAAGTGGAAGGAATTTGGTACAACACAGACCCTCCTTCATCAGGACGTCACTCCAAACTGACGAAAGAGCTGGAGAAAACTGATCAGAGAGGTGATGAAGAGCTACAGCAACTCTGAAACAGCTGCAGAAGTTCATGACCAAAGCCCCTTTCACACTGCACGTATGACCCGCAATATTTCCAGAACATTACCGGGTAGCCTTCTGTGTGAAAGCAACCACGTCCCGGGATTGATTACCGAATTGAACCCGGGTCGGGGACCTAGTAACATTGCGGGGTTCGACCCGGGACGAGCGATGTGTGAACAAAAGCCAGATCTTCTTCCGTGTCGAAGTGATGACGCGTGTTATCACTTCGACACGTTTACCAGCTGTTTTGAAGGAAGATCAACGTTCGCGATGAAAATATGTGCAAACTGTAATGAATTAGAGATCAGTTAGTTTCTCACTTTCCGCGCTGATGCCGACATCGTTTGCTTGCTTCAGTGAAAGTATAACGTGCCTAGCGTTGTCGACTCGTACATTACACGTCACGCGCTGATGTCACGTGTCGTTACGGGATCTTCAAGGGTTGTATGTGGAAACACGCACATATCCCGGGTCATCACTGGCAGTGTGAAAGTGCAAAATCTAGGGACCAGGGAACAATTGCAGGTACACTTTACCCCTGTATTTGCCGGAATGGCAGTGTGAAAGGGGCTCAAGAGTGCTCATTGTGTGCATGTGACAACAATATCACAGATTCTCCACAATGTGGCTTGTTTGGGAGAGTTGAAGATAGAAGGCTTACCTTCCAACACGACACTGGCCCAAAGCACACAGAAAAAAGTGAATGTCCTTGTATGGTCGAGTCAGAGCCCAGACTTAAACCTCTGTGCAGTGACATGAAGACTGCAGTCCACAAACGCTAACCATCAAATTTAACTGAACTACGATAACGGGCAAATATAGCAAAGTCTAGAGTTGCAAAGTTATTGGAGACAAATCCCAAAAGACAAAAGCAAAAAGGTGCTTCAAGAAAATACTGACATAAGGGGGTCATCCTTTTTCCAACTCAGTGATTCTTTTACTGTTTTTTTTTTATTATTTTTTTTCTCTGACATGTTGGTATTATATCTTTCACTTGGATGTTATAAGATGCACTGAGTAAACACAGCTGGATAAATCAAATACTGTGTCTTCATAGCTCATAGAACCTCTCAAATTCCTCAAATAACCTCAAGGGTCATCCCATGATTTGGTTGCCCTCCCTTCCCTACCGAGTTATTGGGGGAGGAGATTTTATCAGCTCGCATGACTCTCTAGGGCAGTATTCACAGACTGAAGATTATGATAGGCAGAAGGAAAGCTTCAGTCTAAAAAAAACAGGGATGATTCTTAATCTTTTAACATTTCTGAATGACGCTTTGATGATCAGACAAAATAAATTGTCAGAGTTTCATATCTTGGCCTCAGTGTAGATTTACAAGATCTCAAATTGTTTGCTTATTATTTTAGAATTGTTCTATTAGTTCCTAGCTGGCAGTTTTATTAAAAAAAGAAAAAAAATCACAAAACTCTTATAAGAAAGTTTTACTACTAAATTCCTAATATAAGAGTAAGGAATAAGGTGGGGTTGACCTTGTTGATGATCACTTGATGACTATATAAAATACAAACACTTGATAATACATAGCCTATCCATCAAATAAAGGACTGGATGCAAAATTGACTGTTGCTACTTACACAAATGATATTAGAAAGAAAGGCACATATGTAAAGGGAAATTTGGTGTGATTTAAAAACAAAATAGGAAGCAAATATGTTTTCCAATCAAGAGTGCTTCCTTTAAATTCCCAGACTATAAATGACTTTTTTATTCAGTGTTATCTGTTTCTACAGTTCTCAGATGTTCATGATACTTTCTTATGAATAAACTATGAAATTGACATATACAGTATTTGCCAAAATATTGATTTGCCAAAGGCTTAGACTCTGAACCAAAGTTCCTCTTCAGGAACTCGAACTGCATCAAATGTGCTTTGGGGAACGCGTTTAGCGTGAGCGACTCTGAATATCATATCCAATCTGTCTTATAGAAGAGCGTGACATCACAGGCGGGGTGACGTAAGCGACCAGGAAGCTATATAGGCACGAGCCGCGCAGCTGGCTTCAGCTTCGAGTTTTTCAGCAAGCGCTCTGTGTGTTCATGTTATTCTGTCTTGTCAGTCTTATTTATTGTTGTTTGTCACTATTAGCTCCTCAAAGATTAAGCAATAGTCAAAGAGAAAAGCTAAGACGAGACATCTGAAAGGCGAATCCAGATCGTGTTCAGATTGTGTGTTCATCACGAGGAACTGTGCGCGTAGCGGGGCTGAGACGCTCGCTGCCTCTTCGGGGGCCTCTTATACCAGAGGTCAGTCTCGAGAGAGTGATTCCCTTAGTAGATTATTTAGCAGCGTGGAAACTATTGCCAAATGTATCTCAATGGGTCCTGCACACAGTAGAAAAAGCTACTGTATTCAGTTCGGCTCTGCACCACCGATATTTGACGGGGCCATTCCAACGATAGTCGGCCACAGGCAGGGTCTAGTTATGGAACAGGAAGTGAAAACCCTATTAGAGAAGGAGGCCATCGAGGTGGTCCCTCCTCAAGACAGGAAGTCCGGGTTCTACAGCCGGTATTTCTCAATTCCAAAGAAGGATGCGGGGTTGCATCTGATTATAGACTTGAGGGTCTTAAATCGGTCAGTTATGAGATTGAAGTTCAAAATGCTCATGATCAAGCATGTTGTAGATCAGATCAGGTCCGAGGACTGGTCTGTCACAATATATCTCAAAGATGCATACTTCCACATGTCCATCCTTCTACAACACAGGAAGTCTCTGAGGTTCGCTTTCGGGGGCGAAGCCTACCAATATCGAGTACTTCCCTTCGGCCTTGCACTCTTACCCCGCATGTTCACAAAATGTGTAGACACAGCTCTGGTTCCCCTGCGCATGCAGGGCATCCGCATTCTCAACTATTAGTTGATTTTAGCTCAGTCAGAGCAGGTTGCGGCTCTGCATTGAGATGTCGTTCTCACACATATGGGGGAGCTGGGTTTGAGACTGAACGCCAAGAAGAGTGTACTTTCTCCGGTTCAGAGAACCACCTATCTAAGCGTAGTATGGGATTTGACTGCGATGCAGGCACGATTGTCCCCTGCTCATATCGAGTCGATCCTCATCTCAGTCGAGAGAGTCAAAGAAGGCCAGTCATTCACTGTCAAACAATTTCAGAGATTGTTGGGTCTGATGGCAGCTGCATCCAACGTGATACCTCCGACTCAAGACCAAGGGATTTTCCCCGAGGGGCAATCCACTTTGAACTATCAAGGTCATGCGGCGCTGCCTCCGTGCCTTAGACATGTGGAAGAAACCTTGGTTCTTGAATCAGGGCCCAGTGCTGGGAGCTCCTTGTCGCCGTGTAATACTAGCGATGGATGCATCCCTCACTGGCTGGGGTGCAGTCGTGAGTGGCCACCCTGCCCGTGGTCTGTGGAGTGGTCGCCATCTGATATGGCATATCAATTGTCTAGAAATGCTAGCAGTTTATCGTGCATTGAAGCACTTTCTCCCAGACCTAAGGGGTCACCATCTGTTGGTGCGCACTGACAACACATCGATGGTCTCTTACATCAACCACAAGGGAGGTCTGCGTTCGCGCCCCTTGTACAAGTTGGCGCACCAGATCCTTGTGTGGTCCCAGAGCAGAATCCTCTCATTAAGAGCAGTATATATTCCTGGGAAACTAAATGTGGGAGCAGACATACTGTCGAGGCAGAATGGAGGCTTCACCCTGAGGTGGTGAAGCAGATATGGAGAGTTTTTGTCAGGGCTCAAGTAGACCTTTTTGCGATTCAAGAGACATCACAATGTCCCCTTTGGTTCTCTCTAGTTCATCCAGCTCCTCTGGGACTGGACGCTATGGTACAGACCTGGCCGAGGCTTCGTCTGTATGCCTTTCCCCTATTGCTCTGCTCCCGGGAGGTCTGGCGAGAGTACGCTGGGACGGGGTCCGTCTGTTATTAGTGGCCTCGTTCTGGCCGGGCCGAGTATGGTTCGCAGACCTGGTCTCGCTCCTCGACAGCTCTCCATGGGAGATACCGATCAGGACAGACCTACTCTCACAAGCGCAGGGCACGAAAATTCACCCTCGTCCAGAGTTGTGGAAGCTGTGGTGTGGCCCCTGAGGAGGCACAACTATTAGCAGCTGGTCTCTCAACCGAGGTTGTTGAGACCCTTCTCCAATCCAGAGCTCCCTCTACCAGGAAACTGTATGCCTTGAGGTGGAAACTCTTCACCTCATGGTGCAGAGACCGCCAGCTAGACCCAGCAAACTGCCCAGTTGGTACAGTTCTGGAGTTCCTACAGGCCAGGCTCTCTGCAGGGTTGACCCACTCCACGTTGAAGGTTTACATGGCGGCCATTGCGGCCTACCACGCCCTTCTCGATGGCCACATCCCCCCTGGGACTTGGGTGTGGTGTTAGAGGCTCTCTGCAAATCTCCTTTTAAACCGATTCAAGATATCTCGCAGACATCTGACTCTTAAAACCGCCTTTCTGTTGGCCATTACCTCTCTGAGGAGATTAGGAGATTTACAGGCCCTCTCAGTGGCCCCTACCTATCTTGATTTTGCACCTGGCATGACCAAAGTGTTCATATACCCTCGATATATTCCTAAGGTGCTCTCTATCACACCACAACCTGTAGTGCCGCAGGCCTTCTGTCCTCCTCCCTTTCGGGAGCCTGACCAAGAGAAGCTAAATTGTGTATGTCCAGCTCGAGCGCTGGATGCATATGTCCACAGAGCTGCCCTGTGGAGAAAAACGGACCAATTGCTTGTATGCTACGGTCCCCCCAAGAGGGGTTCTCCTGCTTCTAAGCAGACTATTAGTCGTTGGATAGTCGAGGCTATCAAAGCCACCTATGAGTCCTCTGGTCATCCCCATCGCCACCTATGAGTTCTCTGGTCGTCCCCTGCTATATGATATTCAGAGTCCCTCATGTTAAATGCGTTCCCTAAAGCGCATTTGACATAGCATCTCATTCCCTCGAGGAACTAGGGTTACATACGTAACCTAGAGATGTTTACACAAAGTTTATGCTGGTGTAGAAAGCCCTATATGCTGGTCCGTTTTGATTAGAGCATGTGAAGAGTGACTCATCATCACCTTCATTACTGTAGTTGTGTGTTTGCAGCTGTGTCAAGTTCCTGCAAGTCTACACTCTACACTATTGCCCAATATAATACATTGTGATATTATTACTGACAAGTTACATTAGATAGCAGTGTTGCTTGTCTAGGATAAGTAACCTTTTGCCTTTGCAGTTTACTGGGATTTTAGTTCTACTTATGTGTTTAAAGCTCTAAAGGCTTTGCCTAAGATATAATTTTGCTTCTTATTGACAAAATGACAATTAGTGCTTATTGTTGTCTTGGTTGTCTTGAACCAGTTCACCAAATTGTTCACGGTTCACGTCTCCAATACGCATTAATCCACAAATTACTTAAGCTGTTAACTTTTTAAAATGTGACTGACACTCCCTCTGAGTTCAAACAAACCAATATCCTGGAGTACTTAATTTACTCAAACAGTACACTGACTGAACTGCTGTGAAGCGAGAACTGAAGATGAACACCGAGCCAAGCCAGATAACGAACGAAAGATTGACTCGTTCTCGAGTCAAGAACCGTTTTTGTCAGACGCGTCCGATTCGAGAAACGAGGAGCTGATGATACTGTGCATGAGTTATGAGTGCGGGTAACTAGTTCTTTGTAACTGGTCTTTACAGGGAATCTGTATCTGGGGCTCTAGTTGTCCTGGTCTCCACTGTCTTTCAGGGATGTAGAGGTCCTTTCTCGGTGCTGATCCACCATCTGGTCTGGATACGTACTGGATCCGGGTGACTGCAGTGACCCTCTGATCTGGATACAGACTGGATCTGGTGGCTACAATGAGCTCGGAATAAGAGAGAAACAGACTAGTATTAGCGTAGATGCCATTCTTCTAATGATGTAGCAAGTACATCGGGTGTTATGGGAAGTGTTCCTGGTTTCAGTTTACCTAATTAATGCAGCCTAAAATTCCTTTAACGGATTTGGATATTAGAAGCACATTAGTGTGTTAAGTGTAAGCCAGGTTAAAGAGATGGGTCTTTAATCTAGATTTAAACTGCAAGAGTGTGTCTGCTTCCCGAACAATGTTAGGTAGGTTATTCCAAACAGGCTCCAAACAGGAAAAGGATCTGCCGTCCGCAGTTGATTTTAATAATCTAGGTATTATCAAATTTCCTGAGTTTTGAGAACGCAGAGACGTGGAGGATTATAATGTAACAAGAACTCATTCAAATACTAGAGTGGAACACCAGGTCAGAAAAAGAACATAGTTTGTCTGTTAATATCTCCTTCCTCGTAAAATTGGAAAAGAAAAACCAAGGTAGGTCTCAGTGTGGTATGTGTTTATCCCTTACCGATGAGGAATCTGGAGCCTTTCCATCCCAGCAACATGACTGGCCATTGGTTTTACAAGTAGCCACAGTGTTGCCTTCTGGTCATAGTGAACATTTATGAACTTCAAGTACCCGCTGATATTTTAAGATAATATTTTAATCATCAAACAACATATTTACACATTTTTCAGTTCACATATCTTTTTAGTAGCTCAGTAGAGATTATATTCAAACTGTTGTTTTAATATTCAAAAACTGCTTGTCTGTTGTCACTGTTGTCATCATATTCAAACTGTTGGTACCCAGTGAATTTGAGTAATAGTAAATCATTTTTTCACATTATTATTTTAAACAGTAAAACAAATATATTACAATTGTAAGTAAGAGCCTTACTTACTTACTTACAATTGAAAAAATACAACTTTTAAATAAAGAAAATTAATATTTGATCATTTATGTCTTGTTTTATCTTAACAATTCTAGTTCCCTTTGTTTGCCCTGTGTATAAAAACCCTGAGTGCTCCCTTATCTTCTGTTCATCCTCATTTAAAATAGTGCTTGGTTGTGTTTCTATAGAGGTTATTATTAATTACATTCTGCTTCATCGTGTGATTTCTTTAAACAACCATTCCATAATAGACAGATGGTCCAACACTGAAACCGCATGGATTCACGTACTGTCCTGCTGCTTTGTCTGACACAGGAGCAGAAAAGCCTTGAGGCCCACACAAGTGGATTGCTCTATCTGACAACCTTTTTTTGTAGTTTTTGACAAAGATGTGTCCCTATTTCTCCCCTCTCCACTGGTTCTGTCCAGTCCTAAGTCTCTTACGTCTCCCAAGACTCTTACATCTCCTGAATTTCCATTGGTTCCACCAAGCTTAGAATCTCCTGCTTCTCCAGTGTTCCCACCCAGACTTATTCTCCTACCTGTATTTCCAAATTCAACTAGTTCCTCAGCCCTGCCTCTGCTGGTTTCTTTCAGTCCTTCTGCTCACCCTCAGTCAGCACCATCCGGGCACTCTGATTCGCCTTTATCCTTATAGTCTCCAGCTCTGCCTTGGTGTGAGAATCCTCTGTCTCGGCATCCAGCCACTGAGCACTTGACTTTTCCTTTTCTCCTTGCTCTCTCGTCTCCACTGTGCCACATCATCCCACTGGCTCCACTGGGCTCCCTCATCCTGCCAGCTCTGTCTTGCTTAGTTGTCACTGCCTCTGCCATGTAATTCCATTCCTCAGGCTTCACATTTCAACCCTTTGGTTCTGTTGGGCTGATCTTTTCCTCTGGCTCCGCCTTTGTCCTCCATTGCTCCAGATACACTGTGGCCTTCCAAACCCCCACCTCCGCCTCTGTCGCATGAACTGTCAGCTTCACTGTGGCCCTCCAGGCTTGTGGTGTCACCCTGGCTCTGTCTGTTCAGCTCCACTTGGGTCTCCTACTCCTTCACTCATCCCCAGAATGCCTTCCATCAAGTCGTCGGCACCAAGGCTCCTACTGCCTTCAACTCCCCCCTGGGACCTTGTCCTATTTTGCCTCTGGTACAACATCTGGCTCCTGGCTCCTCCCACCATCCACTCCCTCATGGACTGCGTCTTCTGCCCTGGACTCTTTTTCTTTTTCCTTATGTAGCAAGGGAAAAGTGGTATGGCCCTTTTAAGAGCGTTTCTTCGGGGGTGGAATTGTGCATGCGATTAGATTTCCGTGTGCTTTATAAGACCGGAAGAGCAGTTGTTTGCATGGGCTACGGGCTTTGCTTGCCGGTTGAGACTTCAAAGGTAATGATTGTTGATACTTTCACTCATTTTATATTTATTGCCCCTGAAGTGATGTGCACAGAGTAACATCTTTTAGGGGATTTCTGTTTGCATTGTTTGTAGGCTGTTTCCCTTATGCTCGTGTATAGGCGCTGTATATTGAGTGAGAGGTACGTCAGAATGACTTTAGTTTGACGGTTGTAACCTGCTTTTAACCATTTTTATGGATGTGTTTTAGGCTGATTAGATCTCCCTGATGGTCTTGGGGCTGGTGGACGTATGTTAGTGACCATTGAAAGTGATACTGTTCAACCTTTTAGATATTGGTAGGGTTTTATGTGTGTTTGGAGTGATTCAGCTGGGGGAGTGGCAATATTTGTGTAGTTGATGTTTATTTAATCTCATATTTATTTGATATTTATCTGATGTAACATTTTTGTCTATTTTGTTTTCCTTAGGATTTGTAAACTTTTCTTTTGTTTGTTTGGTTGGTTAAGGTCTGTTTATTAATGTTATTTTATATTGTGACATGTCTAGTAAGGCTGTGTATTGTTACTGTTAAAGCTAATATGGTAAGTTTCCTGAGCATCAGTTTTACTCTGAGAACCAACTAATTTGTTATTTTTTTGTCTTTGTTTTAGTGGAACACTGAGGGGTGCTGGTAGGATCGCGGGTGTGGTATCTTTGGTGGATATTCTCCTGTGGTGCTGCACGTACACTGTGTTGTGCACATTTATTTTTCTTTGTGTGTGTGGGTGGGTGTGTGTTTTTTTTATTTAGCCATGAGTACTGGTGAGTGTCACCGGGGCAATAGTGTGGGCTCACGCCAGCGGCCGGTCAGTCCTCCTCGAGTGTCCGTTAGTTTTTTTTTTCTTTTTTTGGATTGGTTTTTGTTTCTCGAAGTTGGTGTTCTCTATTTCAACATTACAGCTCCAAGTGTGATTGCCCTGACTAAGAATTCAGGCCCATAATTGGGTGTGTAATTTTCTATATCATGTCTTGTCAATAAATTGTGAATTTTGTTATATTTGAGAAACACGTCTCTGTTCCTTCTGTTGATAAGATACACAACGAACCTGTGTCTGTAATTTAACTTAACTCTCCCTGAGAGGGATTCAGGGTGCCGTAGTCAGGCTATGTTGATTGGGCCATTTAATTTCCCATAGAATTTCTAGTGCCCTCTCGTGCTACACTTAGATCTGTGGCCATTTCCAGAACCCCACCATCCTCCTTTGGACTGTTTACCATGCGATGATGCATTTTTCAGGGAGGGGGCAAATTGTACCATGTATGTCTTGTTTTTGCTCTTGTTTGCCTGTGACGTAGTTTCTGTGTCCAATTAGTCATTCAGTTCACTTGTCGTTCAATTATTTGATCAGTTCCTTTTGTTTGCCCTGTTTATAAAACACTGAATTCTCCATTTTCCTTTGTTCATCCTCATTTGAAGTAGTGTTTGGTTGTGTTTCCTAGAGGGGTTTTTATTAAAGCCTGTTCCTGTACATTCTCCTTTATGCACTTTTTTTTAGATAACAATCTCATAACAGATACAATACTAATGTTTTAAATGATTCATTTTTATTAAACCCACAACTGTTAACCCTAAAGCCCTCAAGCTTTTGCTATGGAAGAAAAAATGGACCTTTAGGTTTGACAGGTTGAAAAACACTACTAAAATGCTGAAAGTTTCTGTCCACAGATATTTTGGAAATTGCAACTTTTTGTGAGTATACAAATTCATGTTGTGATTTTAATATTTACATTTACATTGATTAAATTAACTTTTCCATAAATTACATTCCACAACAGTTTATTCATGCAGTCATGCTGATCTTATTTCGACTTTTAGTTTTCCACATAACTTCTGGTCTTAAGTGTGTTGCTGACTGAGGAGAGCAAAATCAACACCAGTATTTGAGGATGTCCCACAGTGAA
This sequence comes from Carassius auratus, assembly GCF_003368295.1. NCBI lineage: Eukaryota > Metazoa > Chordata > Actinopteri > Cypriniformes > Cyprinidae > Carassius > Carassius auratus. The sequence continues at coordinate 2,054,342 of NC_039282.1, forward strand.
TGGAACCGTTCCGTGGCGGCTAGTGTTGTGCCAACTTTAGCAGCTCATCTGATGTTGCTGAGCATTTGTTTATGTTCATTCACCAAGATCCAATTACAGTTTGTTCAATTTTTCTCCATATTGGCAGTTAGAGATGGGACCAGATGCTTGAGATTTCAGACACTGCCAAAGACTAAAGTCTCTGCCAAATGTTTAAATGTAAAGCTGTTGCCAAGGAAATTATGGCTACTTCAAGGAATCTAAAATGTAAACTTTTTTTTTTTTTTTTGGTCAATTCATAATTTAATGATGAAAAACTATTATTGTTCCAAATCATTTGATGACGCCTGTTCTATTTCTTCTTCTTTTCCCCTCCTTTCATTCTCTGTCAGTTTGGATACATCTTACATTTACATTTATTCATTTAGCAGAAGCTTTTATCCAAAGTTACTTATAAATGAGCAACCGATTAATCTTAAATGGACATTATAGATATTATGAATCTCATCCTTTTTACACACTCTACAAAAAGCAGCAAGTTTTCTTTGAGACTGTCTCTGCTTTGTCTTCTTTCAATAATGTTGATACATTCCAGCATTTTTTCATAACATGGCTACCACCATGACATTGGATACAGTATCTCTAAAAATATTTACACACTTTTGGAACATAAATCAAGCTTAAAATATATGAATTACATTGCAATAAATACAAAATATCAAACTAAGTGACAAAACTAGCGTATCCATTTTTTGAGCCTTGGGTCTAAGGATTTTTTTTTAGATGTTTGTATTTGCATTCTTCAGGAAATGAAGAGAAGACCCAAGAAACAAATGCAGTTCTGAACTTGTTTTGAATAAAATGCAAAGACACAAATTCATTCAGTTCTCTGGATCTGAGAAGGGTCTGGCAGTGTGAGCGAGGACAACAGTCAAAACCAGCAGACAGTAAAACAAGAAATCAGAATGAAAAGGGCACAGCAAGCATGGAATCTGGGAGGCAGTAGAAAAAAAGCTGTCCAAGGCCAAAGAAATACAAAAGTGCTGTGACAAAGGGCAGCTGGGCAGAGAACAGCTGAACAGGACTAGACAAGTCACAACACAACCCAACATGATGGGACTTGACTTGACTTGAACCTGATCATAGAGAAGCAGGGAAATAAAAATACAATTTACATATGAATGTATTTCCTCCAGGCTCTGTCTCATTCTAAAATTGGGGTACATTTCACATCTATGCGTTCTCAGTAAAACCACTACACGTTTCAGGACAGGACCCCTGGTCTTTAATTATAATGCACTAGGTACCCCTTTCATAATTTTTCAATGTTCAGGTTATTTCATTATTTTCAGATGTTTACCTAATGTCTTAAATCAAGACACATTTAATTACTGGCATGCATTTGTACAAATGGAAATGATTTTTATACACATTTTTATAGTATACTAATCCTAACCATTTTTTTTCAACAAAATGAAACACATAACAAGGAAATAAAAGTAGTCACAGGCATTCTGGCTGCATTCCAAGTTCTGAAGCCATTCAATCTTTAATGTGAGGAACAAAGTGCAAACTTATGGTTTTATAGACCCTGCTTTATATTTCCTTCAAATGTTGATTCGTTAGCAGCCACTGAACTTCACGTAATCAACCACAAGACACATTAAAGCTGACATGACAAACAGAGTTTATGAATGTGTTTGCAATTTGAGAGTTACAATGGAAGCCTTGAAATATTTGTATTGATTTATAATTCGTGATGTTATGAAAGTATATTTGAATAAATTGTGACTGTAGATGTATCTCATTTTATCTTGTGTTAGTGAATTTGTCACGATGAATTTGTCAGCTATACACTGTAAAAAAATGGCTGTGAAATCTACAGTAATTTACTGTCGATTTCACAGTAACATTACTGTATAAGATTTTTACAGTAAAATATTGTAAAGTTTACAGTAAGACTGTAAAAATCACAGTAGTCCAAGCATTACAGTTGAAATCACAGTAGTCAAAGCATTACTGTAAAAAAATCACAATTTAGCCACTATAGTACTGTAAATAGTAAAGTAAACTACTGTAATTTTCCTTTTTTTATCATATCTTTCTTTGTACCCCTTTCACATGGACAACTCCAGATTATTGTTGTTCATAATTCATTACCGGAATATGATGTAAATACTCGATGGTGAGCTTTAAGTAAAAGTGTAATATTAATAAATTAAAATGTGTCATGTAACTTGTACTCTGATGCACCTGCTGCAGGTTTCTATTCCATACAATATATATTTTTTAAAGAATTCACATAAGATTCCAAGAATATTTTTTGTTTGTTTGTTTGTTTTGTGACTGTAAATGGGTGTTTGGGTGTAAATGGGTGTTAACAGGGCAATAAAATATTTGATAAGCCTTATCTTAAACTTCTCCAAAGTCTCCGCTGACATGGTCTAACAATATAGGCTTCATAAACGCATAATTCTTTGAGATATCATCCTCAGATTTGAACTGAAGCATGACCATTGGTTATAAGTTGCAATAGTATATTCACATAATGATGTATATTAATATTTAAATATTAATATTTTATACATTTAATAAATATAATCTTAATATTTGTTGTTTTTATTTTTGAGCTTATATATCTCAATATTAATAACATCTGATTAATTTTGAGTTTTGAACTTGAGCCAAAACTCTCAAGCTTTGTAAATATATGTAGGTTATGTGTCTATTCAGAATGACTTATGAGCAGCAGCCTTTTTATTTTGGGTAGGCTATGTCATGTGCATTACTTCCCAAAATTGGGGCTGTCTGGTTAACTCATAAATACGTACCATGGGATTTTTATTTTACAAACATCAGTGTTATATATATTTTTTTCCTTCGGAAGCAGGAGAGATAAAGGTGCAAGTTTCCAGAGCTGTTTGGCGAAATCAAAGCGCCAGAGTGGGCGGAGTTTACCCAGTCTAGAACGATCTAGTATCTGTGGGGGAAAAAAGCGCGAAAGAGGCAGCAGCACTTGAATTTCTGACTCGTCGTCAGTGACAGACAAGTTCCGTTAATTCTAAAATCTAAGTTTCTTTACACCCGGTTTTGTCTTGTAACGTTATTTATTTTGTTTTCGTCTTTGTGTTGATTTCTTTAACTTTTTGCCTGAGAGGAATTCAGCGAAAACGTTTCCGTGAGAGCTCCGACGGAGACGTCTTCGCAGCCGTTAACGTTAAGCTCCGTTAATAACAGACTATTACTCAAATTTACGTTTCTTTATACACGGATTTGTCTTGTGGTTGTAAAGTTATTTATTTTGTTTTCGTCTTTGTGTTGATATCTTTCACTTTTTGCCTGAGAGGATTTCAGCGAAAACGTTTCCGTGAGAGCTCCGACGGAGACGTTTTCACAGGCTTTAACGTTAATGTATTTTTCCCACCCGTGGCCTCTGCCGGAGTTTCCATCTTGGAATCGCGGATCCTTCACAGACTGCTTATCGGGACTTCCAGAAAATCAGTAAGTAACTCTACCATCACTACTTAGAGCAAAAAATAAAAATAAAAAAAGGAAAAATAGAAAGTTCAGTGCCACACCCTTGTCAGGCTGTGGAAAGCCAAGTGTATACAGCTAGCGCTAGGAGTATAATTAGTTAGCTTTCCATCAAGATGAATTACTCGTGCAAGCACTGTAATTTCACCACAGCTTCAATTACTGCATTTGTTCGTCATTTGAGCATACACAGAAATCTAGCTAACTTTAGATTTCCATGTGGCGTAGCAAAATTTTGACAAAATTTTGACACTGTTAATCACAAGATTCTCCTGTCCACCCTCAGAAAGATGGGAATCTCTGGAACTGCTCTCCTGTGGGTTAAGTCCTACCTCTCTGACAGATCATTCAGTGTGTCTTGGAGGGGTGATGTTTCAAAGTCACACCACCTTGCTACTGGGGTTCCTCAAGGCTCAGTACTTGGACCACTTCTCTTCTCCATCTACATGACATCTTTAGGATCTGTCATTCAGAAGCATGGCTTTTCTTATCACTGCTATGCTGATGACACCCAACTCTACTTCTCATTCCAGCCTGATGACCCGACGGTAGCTGCTCGCATTTCAGCCTGTCTGAGTGACATTTCTAGCTGGATGAATGACCATCACCTTCAGCTTAACCTTACAAAGACTGAACTACTGGTGATTCCAGCTAACCAATTGATTCATCACAACTTCTCTATACAGCTAGGCTCGTCAACCATAACTCCTTCGAGGACAGCCAGAAACCTAGGAGTTGTGATGGATCATCAATTAAGCTTCACTGACCACATTGCTACAACGACCCGGTCCTGCAGGTTTGCCTTATACAACATTAGGAAGATTAGACCCTTCCTGTCAGAGCAAGCAACCCAACTTCTTGTCCAAGCTCTTGTTCTCTCTAGACTGGACTATTGTAATGCTCTCTTGGCGGGCCTTCCTGCATGTACTGTCAAGCCTCTGCAAATGATCCAGAATACAGCAGCGAGGGTTGTCTTCAATGAGCCAAAAAAAGCTCATGTTACTCCTCTCCTCATCAGGTTACACTGGCTACCAGTAGCTGCTCGCATCAAATTCAAGGTACTGATGCTTGCCTACAAGACGACCACTGGCACGGCACCAACTTACCTAAACTCACTGGTTAAATCCTATGTGCCCTCAAGAAGTTTGCGTTCTGCAAGTGAACAACGCCTTGTGGTGCCATCCCAAAGAAATTCAAAATCACTCTCACGGACCTTTTCCTGGACTGTGCCCAGCTGGTGGAATGACCTCCCAATCTCAATTCGTACAGCTGAGTCTTTACTCATTTTCAAGAAACATCTAAAAACTCATCTTTTTCGCCTGCACTTAACCTACTAACACCAGTACTTTTCCTTTTCTTGTCTTTTTTTTTTTTTCATTTAATAAAAAAAAAAAAAAAAAAAAAAAAAAAATTATATATATACCTGGCTATGCGTTCTATACTAGACTAACTGAGACTTGTCATGGCACTTGTATTCTGTTGTTGTTCTCTTGTTGACCTGACTGCTTCTATTGTTCTCATTTGTAAGTCGCTTTGGATAAAAGCGTCTGCTAAATGATTAAATGTAAATGTAAATGCAAAATGCTTTGCCACTTTTGTGACTCGTGGTGCCGTTCAGAGCCACATGTACCGTTTTCACAAGAAGACCGCTAAACCAGTACTTAAAAGGAACATTGATGGAGTTGATTTGGCTTGCTCTGTTGAAGGTTGTAACTATGTGTCAGCAAATTTTCCAAGCTTACATGAACATCTTCAGTGGCATATTAAATATGGCACAAAAGTGTCATGCCCTTATATTAATTGTTTAAAACATTTCCGTGTCCGTTCAACCTTTGCCTCCCACTTGAATCGGAAACACAAGAGTATATCTACTTCTCCACGTATTAGCCAAAGTTCTACCAGTGCTGCTAGTACTAACAACACCTGTGCCTCCATGTCATCAGACAGTGAACTAGATCACACTTTTGAGACCACTTTTGACGATGATAATGACAACACAGAAGATGAAGTGGACACAGATGATTTTATGAACAATCTGGCCATGTTTTATCTCCGAATGCAGGCTAAAATGCTGTTACCAGCCAGTACAATTCAGACCTTAATAGAGGAAATACAAGAGGTACACAACACTGGTTTGACTCATCTATTGTCTAGGATGCATGAAGAGTTAACAAATCTGAATGTCCCTGAAAGTGATATTAAGAGGCTCCTTGATAATCTCTCAAAAGATAACCTTCTGAAAATGTGCAACGAAGGAGTGTTTAGAACAGATCAAACCCGTAAAACCTTCTTTAAGAGCAGATTTAGCTATGTTGAGCCAGTCAAGACTTATTTGGGCATTGATGCTAAAGGCAAAGAGAGGTTCTACCAGTACGTGCCCATCAAGGATACAGTAAAATCACTCCTCTCTCAGAACTCTGTTAAAGAACAGTATGCCCAAGCTAAAGCTGACACAGAAACAAATCCTGATGTTCTGGAAGATGTGAGAGATGGTAGAAACTTTAAAGAGAATATACTTTTACGAGATTCACCATCTTCATTGTCTCTCATCTTGTATCAGGATTCTTTCGAAGTTGCGAACCCACTGGGCTCAGGCAGAAAAAAACACAAAATACTGGCCATGTACATGACACTTGCAGAGATTGCACCACACAACAGGTCTTCCATTGATCCAATGCAACTTGTTATGTTGTGCAGAGAGGAGGATTTCCAATTTTTTGGACAAGAAAAAGTGTTCTCCACTTTAGTCAGTGACTTAAAAGAAATGGAGGAAAATGGAATTGAATATGGTGCTGAGGAGAAAATAAAAGGCTCTGTGATTGCCATTACTGGAGATAATCTGGGGTCACACAGTATTGGCGGGTTTACTGAAAACTTCAGTAAAAGCACACATTTTTGCCGGTACTGTGTCATCGACAGAGTGTCTTTTCAAACAGATCCCTGCAAATCTGGTCCTAAAAGAACCATAGAGAGTTACAAAAATAGTGTGGCAGACCAGGAGATGAACAGTGGAGTAAAATTTGACTCAATTTTCAATCAGTTGAAATATTTTCATGTTTGCCAGCCAGGGCTCCCTCCGTGCCTGGGTCATGACCTGTTTGAAGGGGTTGTTTCATTTGATCTTGCTATGTACATTAAGCACTTAGTGACAGTGGGCAAACACTTTACCTATGGTCAACTGAATCGGACTATATCACAGTTCACATACCTAGGCAGTGATGCAAATAACAAGCCATGTGAGGTTAAAACTAATGTGGAGAAGCTGGGAGGACATGCTGCTCAAAACTGGTGCCTCTTACGTCTCTTTCCTATTCTGGTTGGAGACCGAATCAAAAATCCACTTGATGATGAGGTGTGGCAGTTGTTCTTAAAGCTCAGAGAAATTGTAGATTTGATATGTGCACCCAAGATCCATACCAACCAAGTAGCATACCTTAAGATTCTCATTGAGGAATACATCCAGCTAAGAACTGCCACATTCCCAGAAAAGACACTTAAACCCAAACACCACTATCTTGTCCATTACCCAGAACTCATTCTTCAGTTTGGTCCCCTCATTAGGTTGTGGACATTGCGCTTTGAAAGCAAGCACTCATATTTTAAGCAGTGTGCAAGGAAACTGCATAACTTTAAAAACCTCTGCAGTACCTTAGCAGAAAGACACCAGTTGCTACAAGCATATTTACATGCTGGTAACTTATTTCCTCCAACTCTGCAAATGGGCCAACCAAGTAAATTCGATGACCAACTGTACCAGATTGGCATTCAGAGAGCTATCAGTCTCAAGGGTCTCCGCCCAGAAGACACTACTGAAACACCCTCTGTCACTTTCAAAGGCACTCTGTACAAAAGAGGCATGACTGTTGTAGTGGACCAAAATGACACAGGGTATCTACTTGGGAAAATACTGTTGATACTGGTAAACGAGGCAAACGTACATTTTGTTGTCCAGCAGTATCAGTCTGTGCCTGTTGTGGATCTTGGTGTTTATTGCTTACAAAGCAACTCAGAAGCACAATATCAGTGTTTGACTGTAGAGAATCTTGCAGATTATTACCCTCTTTCTGTATATAATCAATTTGGTCTTAATCTTGTTGCTCTGCATCATTCTGTGTTTCAGAAGAATGAGTAATGGACTCCATTGAGAAGGCAATACAGGCCGTGCTACAACAGCTAGATGAAGCAAAGCTTGAAACTTTAGTCAATGAGTTGGTGAAAGTAGGTGTTGAAGGACCAGATGATCTGCAGTTTATTCAAGAAGATGACATCAAACATCTGCTCACACCCATTCAGTGCAGAAAAATTATTCATTCCTTGAAAGGTGAGATTAGTTATTTTAATTAACATATATTAGTTGATCCGCTACAATTAATAACTAAATAAATCCGCAATCATTCAATCATAATTTTGTAAAAAAAAAAAAAAAAAAGAAAAAAAAAAGTTGTTATATGTGGATGTTAGTGTATACCTGGTCCAAGATTCTGTCCCCTTTGGTCAGGCAGGTGACATGTTGATAGAACTTGAGGAGTACAGATTGAGGTTAGAATTATTGAAATCCCCCGCGGCAATAGATGCCCTTCTGGATGTGCTGTTTGCTGTTTGCTAATGGCAGCATATAAAGCCAAATTTGCTTAAAAAAAAAAAAAGATGGTATATAAGGGAAAAATAAAAGCTATATTCTTGCCTCTGCAATGCTGTCTCTGCACTAGATACAGTTATTCCACGCAAAACTACAGACCCACAACTTTCCAAAGAGCCTAATCACTTGATTATAGGCCCAAGTATGTAATGGAGTGGAATACAGTACAGAAGGATAGTGGTCGCATTGCAATTGAAAACAGCATTTAAAATATTGCCCATATTCCCCCATCCATGCAGATCACATAGTCATGCATTGCATTTGCTCTTTTTTTAAACACATTGATTTTAACATACACCTGCAATGCGGCTGGAAAAAAGCACATCATCAAAAATATTTCAATGTTAACATGTAAAATAATTTTCTTGTTTGCCATCAGTTGACCTCAAATCACCCATCTAGGCTGATTAGTAATTGAGATGAAGCCATGGCAACCATTTTTGAAATGACCCTTTTCCCAAGGTCACATTTAAATACATTGTAGTCTGTTATTTAGTATTTTTTATAGTTTGTATATTTGAACTGTACCAGAATCCAAAAAAACAAACAAAAAACATTTTATATAAATTTTGTTGGTTTAACCCTATATTGACCCACCTATAAGGACTTGACAGCCACCATTTTGATTATTTTTTTTTTTTTTTAAGTTTTAGTTTAAGTACATCTGATACTATTGTAAACCACTAAGAAAACTTTTGTTATAAGTTCTATAAGTCAGAGTAGAATATTTGAATCGAGGCAACTCTCTTTCCCGTCTGAGAAAGCACAAACGCACCCAGAGAGATGATGAGGATGGTGATGATGACCAGCCAGCAGTAGCTACATGTGCAAGAATCGACAGTTATGGGTGTGTTCGTTGGCAGCCAGCGGACTATCCAGATGGGGAAACATCAGCATCATTAGAGGAAAAGAAGCTTGAGATGATTGATATATTCACCCGAGAGGGACTAAAGGGCGCTGAGAGAGGAAGGGTAGAAGACCTAATGGCAATCACTTATGCCAAACAGTGGGAATACATCAACGCAAAGCCTTCCCCAAGCATTCTGGATGTGGGTAAAGAGTGGCCATTTCTCTTTTCACAGAAGTTTTTATTGTCACACTTCACCACTCTCACCAATGTTGAACTATACACAAGACTGAATGAAGATATGGACAAAAAGGGTAAAAGACTCCTGGATTTCTTCAGTAGTCAGATTACAAAGTGGAGGAAAGAAGTAAGAGCTGTTCTGAAGGAAGCCATAAAGAAGGACCGAGAAGGATCTGATGGCCTAGCAGCGATGCTTGTGATGTTGGCACACTTTAAAGAGCAAGAGGAGTCACTTTTTCTCATTGCTGATGTAAGTTCCTTAATTATTTAAATCTTTTATTTGGAGTTTTAAACAATTAATTGTCACATTTATTGTGGAAGAATCATTTTCCCTGATTAGAGTGAGCCCCACCCCCCCCAAATTGTTAATGCAGGTTGACGAACCTCCAGTTTTTCAAGTAAATACAGGTTTGTGTCAGGTTTATGTTATTGGTGGTTGAGCACTTTTTCCTTGATAGACCTCACCTCACAATATAACCCACATGGTGCAAGCTTCTATCTCAATTCCTGGGTAAATGCTGGGTAAAGTCACTGTTGTCCACTGTGAGCACAATATTTTAATTAAGAGAAAATTGATGTAGTGTTGTAATTGATAAAGATATTGTGGTACTTAGTTAATTTTTGGTGTAAACCTTTCACAAACCTTCAGAGCAAAAAAAAAGGACCATTGCTCATTGCTTCCTTATTAACAAATTTCAAAAAGCTTTTTCTATCCTAGAGATAATATACAGTCTACCTTGTTTCAAGTAACTCTTATCTTTGCTGGCATAGGAGACTACCACTCCCGCAGACGCAGAGGCCCAGCTGTCTCTCCCAGTCACTCCAAGGATCATCATGCTCGGTAAGTTTCACATTCAATGTTAACGAATCCTTTGAATGTATAGGGCACAAGCAAAGCAAAGTTTCTGGAAAACACTAGTGAATGTGTGTTGTGTCATTCTCTGCTTCTGCACCAGTCAGTAACAGCACAGTCACTCCAAAACTTAAGTTATGTGGAGTAATCTCTCATCTTTAGTAGCCACCTATAATGTCGTGATTGCTATTTCAGATTGCTTGCTATGCCTGTATCACTCATAGTTTTTCTATCACCAAACCAGTTATTGCTGCTTAAAGGATTAGTTCACCTCAAAATGAAAATTTCCTAATAATTTACTCTCACCCCAATGCCATCCAAGATATCTATCTCTTTCTTTCCTCAGTGGAAGAGAAATTAAGTCTGAGGAAAACATTTCTGGATTTTTCTTTGAATAATGGACTTCAATTGTAACCAACGTTTTGAAGTCCAAATCAATGCAGTTCAATTGTTAGGATTGAGCTGGGAACTACATCATCACATCGAAAGGTCGCGCTCCATTTCGCCGGCCATCTTTGTGTATTTCCACCGGCGATATCGAGCGCAACCTTTCGACATGTAGTTCCCAGCTCAATCCTAACAATTGTAGTTAAAAAGTATATAAATTATTATAATTTTTTTTTTAGAAAATGACCAATCATTTCGCTAGATAAGACCCTAATCCTCAGCTGGGATCCTGCACAGCCCGTTGAAGCACTTCAAAGATCTTTGAAACTGCATTGATTTAGACTTCAAAACGTTGGTTACAATTGAAGTCCATTATTCGAAGAAAAATCCAGAAATGTTTTAATCAGACTTAATTTCTCTTCCACTGAGGAAAGAAAGACATGGATATCTTGGATGGCATTGGGGTGAGTAAATTATTAGGAAATTTTCATTTTGAGGTGAACTAATCCTTTAAAGGAACACTCCACCGTTTTTTGAAATAGGGCTTATTCACATTATTTCCTGCATTTAGATAGGTGGGCAAATGCATTTTTGTGTCAGTGCATGCATTGTTTTAGTTTGACTGGGTCGGCGTTAGCTTAGCTTAGCACAATGAATGGAATCCTTTGTTGCCAGCTAGCATGGCCGGAGTAAAAGTGATCAAAATTTTTTTAAAAACCCACCTAATTACTTCTTGTGGCCTGCGTATTCACAACGAGTACAAATAGCGATCCAGATTCACACTAGGCGATTTCCTAGGCAGATATTGACTTGGGACTATATTATGGGGAAGCACAGGCGAAGCACTGCTGCTTAGGCGAAGCACTGCTACTTCGGCGCAGAGATATCACGCAACACATGAAAACATCAACTCTATGTGAATACAGGTATAATATGGGTCGATCTATACATGCGTCATGATTAAGATAATCACTTACTCTGTGGACAGCTGTCCATTTGGTCCATTCGGCGTGGGGCGTTTTTTCCAGTTCACTTTGTCACACCGGAAAAAAAATCGAGTACTGCAGAATGGATCAGCGCCGTGAAATCCTCTGTAGATGTGACACAACTTCGGGCACGCTCATCTTGATCTGACGTGTTGAGCCTGGTCATCAATGTCAAAAACATGTCCCACTCTCTACAGCACAGACACTCTATTTCCGTCGGCATAGATTGGCATATTCCCCCACATTCACACCACCAGTTCATGTTGGCTCTCATCCTCACGTCCTCAGGCTGTTGAGCGAACGCAACCTCCTCCTCCTGTCGTTCTATTTCCAAAGCACGCAGCTCGTCTTCTGTAAACTCTGGTTCAAATAGGTATAGTTCTGGTTCTTGACTGTCTGAGAAGTCACCCTCTTCGTCTCTCTCAAAATCAGCCATGTTCATCGCCATTCGTGTACTGTAAGGAAAATAGCCAGGCAGCTACTATTCACGCCGGTATGTTGACGGAAGTCGTGGGATTTCATGTGTTGCGTGATATCTCTGCGCCGAAGTAGCAGTGCTTCGCCTAAGCAGCAGTGCTTCGCCTGTGCTTCCCCATAATATAGTCCCAAGTCAATATCTGCCTAGGAAATCGCCTAGTGTTAATCTGGATCGCTATTTGTACTCGTTGTGAATACGCAGGCCACAAGAAGTAATTAGGTGGGGTTTTTTTTATTTTTTTGATCACTTTTACTCAGGCCATGCTAGCTGGCAACAAAGGATTCCATTCATTGTGCTAAGCTAAGCTAACGCCCGACCCAGTCAAACTAAAACAATGCATGTACTGACACAAAAATGCATTTGCCCACCTATCTAAATGTAGGAAATAATGTGAATAAGCCCTATTTAAAAAAAAAGGAGTGTTCCTTTAAAGGGTTAGTTCAGCCAAAAATAAAAATTATGTCATTAATGACTCACCCTCATGTCGTTCCAAACCCGTAAGACCTCTTCGTAACACAGTTTAAGATATTTTAGGTTTAGTCCGAGAGCTTTCTGACCCTCCATTGAGAATGTATGTACGGTATACTGTCCACGTCCAGAGAGGTAATAAAAACATCATCAAAGTAGTCCATGTGACATCAGAGGGTCCGTTAGAATTTGTTGAAGCATCGAATATACATTTTGCTACAAAAATAACAAAAATTACGACTTTATTCAGCATTTTCTTCTCTTCCGGGTCTGTTGTGAGCGCGTTCACAACACTGCAGTGACGCCCCTGCAATGCTGCTACAATGCTGCTGACGTGTTTTCTTTGTTATTGGTTGCACCAGAAAACACGTCAGCAGCGTCGTACGTCAACAGTCGCGTTCACAACAGACACGGAAGAGAAGACAATCCTGAATAAAGTCGTAGTTTTTGCTATTTTTGGACCAAAATGTATTTTCGATGCTTCAAAAAATTCTAACTGACCCTCTGATGTCACACGGACTACTTTGATGATGTTTTTATTACCTTTCTGGACATGGACAGTAGACCGTACACACAGCTTCAATGGAGGGACTGAGAGCTATCGGACTAAACCTAAAATATCTTAAACTGTGTTCCGAAAATAAAAGGAGGTCTTATGGGTTTGGAACGACATGAGGGTCATTAATGACATAATTTTCATTTTTGGCTGAACTAACCCTTTAATGCATTGCTTCGAAGATATGTATGCTCCCTGCCCTGTTTTTACAATAATTTATGTGGAGAAAATCTTTTATAGAATGTATTACTATGAAATATAATTTGTGATGACTCTTGTCTTTACTAAGGAGAGACAATCCTGACTGCAAAAAAATGGATGCTGTCGATCGAGGGGAAGGTCGTAATCCCACCTGGTGCTCACATGGCAGACTTCACCACTGCCTTGGCCGCTCTCTTCGCCTGTTACTATGTATTCAACCTAGAGTATCAGGTGGAAGCCAGCACAACACTGGAGTTTGTTCAGAGGTATTTTTATCTTAAATAGTTTGATTACAGTGTAAAAGCAAATTGACAATTGAAAAGCTGTTCAAAATCATCTTCTCCCTTTAAAATTAGGGGTGTGAACTGACACTGGTCTCACGGTTCGGTTCGATTACGATTATCATGTCATCGATTCAGTTCAATTCGATATCACAATGCATCGCGATGCACCGCATACTCAATTTGACATTTTTCTTCAAAAGTGATGAGTGCGCGTGTGTGTGCTCGCCTGTTGAAACAGTGACATTCCAGTTGGGAGTAAAGCTTGTTTATGCCATTAAGAAAAGAAAAATCTGTCATATAAATTGTTTTAAAGAAATATTCATTTAAAAGCAGTGTTTATTAATCGGTGTATTATGTTACCATTAAAGATGCACGCATCAACCGTCGCTGAGTCCGCTGTTGAAGGTAACTATCATCCATTTATAATCACGCATAACAACACAGAATAATAGTAATTTGACCATCGGGTGCGGATACTTAAGTCAGAGAAAATTGTTGGGGCGGGTGGATGATTTATTTTTGGCTGTCGATTCAGCGTTGGAGCTCGTCCGTGCATCTCTAAAAGCAATCAGACTCTGCCAGGCGTTAACAGCTCGGGGTGAAAACGGCTAACGTGGTTTATCAAGTTAGTGGTATTACCTCCTGCATATTCTATTTGTGCGTGACATGAGTGCACAAAGTGCGTCTTCTTCAGGATGTGCTTACCAGGTTGTTCATAAAAGCTGAAATGTGCCCAGATGTAGGCTTTAAAAGTAGTTGGAGCATCTTTAATTACTCGCACTCGCGTCTCGCCTCCCTCTGCCATTGTATGCTACCGCGACAAATGACGTCAGAAAAGTGTCAGTACATTATAATCGGTTATGGTCTATTACTGAACCGATACCGTATCGTCCTCATCTGCATCGTAGAAACGATAAATTTTGACACCCCTATTTAAAATGTTATGTAATTGGGCTGGGCGATATGGCTGAAAACTGTATCACAATATAAGTGTTTCATATTGGTCGATATCGATAATTATTGATATTTTTATGACCTATTTAAAATAAGGACCAGGAGAAAAATATATTACATTTAAACATTTTTATTTTAAACTTAAAGGATTAGTTCACCTCAAAACGAAAATTTCTTTCTTTCTTCAGTGGAAAAGAAATTAAGTTTTTTGAGGAAACAATAGCAACCAACTGAGTTAGTTGCCATTTGAAGTCCATTAAATTAAAAAAAAAATCCTGAAATGTTTTCCTCAAACTTATTTTCTATTGAATAAAGAAAGACGTGAATATCTTGGATGGCATTGGGGTGAGTAAATGATTAGGAAATTTTCATTTTGGGGTGAACTAATCCTTTAACCTTCCTCTGATTCATAGGTGTGATTGGCAAAGGACAAAAAAGCAGGAAAATATAATGCACACCTATCATGACGCAGTGACAGCACGTGTGATTATTCCAGTAGTTAGGACATCGCACAAGATTTGTGTTAACACAGAACACATTTCATCACTGGATAGTGTTTGTCGTTTATTTAAAGTGTGGTTTATGTCAGCTGAATGTGCTGAACGCTTTTCAGAGAAGATAAGGCAACGTTATTTTAGTACAATTCACACCCAGCGGTAATTCAGGGAAAAAAATCTTGGAATGCTTCACCTGAAACTTCGGTCTTCCGACCTATCATTGTGTCAGTTCTCAATTGATTTTGATGGTAATATCAATTTTAATTAATATGCGCGAAGAAGGGAGAGAGAGCAAGACAGTTTGAAGACTGTGAGAGTGTGCGCGCGATGCCGGAGGAGGGGCTCTCTTTCTCTCTCTGCTCGTTCTCTCAGTAACATGCGCTTGCCTGTCAGAATTGGCGCAGCAGTCAGTCATCTTATCTACATCACTCACCGATCAAACAAGGCTTTCCACTTATCACTCCACGTCAGTTCTGTTATTGAAGAATCCAACACGAGACAACAATATGGTGCAACTAAACTGTTACATGATTGGCTGGTAGTGTGTTACTCCCTATGTTGCTAGGTTACCAGTGAGTGAGTGCCTTTGTTCATGCAAAGAAAAAAAAAAAAACGAACATTTTATCGAACGCATTTTTTATTAATATTGATTACATGTCTATCGCGATATTGTTAATGTTTTATGGCCCAGCCCTATTATGTAAAGTATCTGAGTATCTAAATAGTGTAGGTTGAAGCCTCCTAACAATTTGAATGCTTTAGGAGGACTGTTGGGCATGTACACACTATATTTTTTACATAAAACCTTTTGGGAGTAATTAAGCTCTTAATTCTTCATTTTTTTTTTCAGGCCATCTGATGTTGAGAATATATCTTCTGGTTGAAGAATTGTAGCTTGTTCAGGAGGTTCTCTGTTGTTTTCCACGTCTCAGATCTTTAAAGGAGTATGGTGTTAATGCTTGAGTCGAATAGCCGTAGTTTGGTCTTGAGTGTCAAATGCAGCTCTTGCCTTGCCCATTCTTGTGGTTAACCATCAAGCTGGCCAGTGTCTTTCTGTTTGCACTTTGGTCGTTGTGCTAATGTGGAGACCTGTCTCAGCTGACTTCTGTTCTACCCCTCTCAGTTTCTCTTACATTTGTTGGTGTTTTTGGGACAGTAATGTGATATAATCTGCAAAGTCTAGGTCGTCCAGTTGTGTAAATGGGGTCCATTGGATCCCATTGCGCCTGTTGTCAGTGGCTTGCAGCATGATCTAGTCGGCTGCATGATCTAGTTGGCTGCATGATCTAGTCGTCCTTCGAAGAGGAATGGTAATCGAGAAAGTAGACAGCCTTGACTAACTCCTGTTGAGATGTGAAATGCCTCTGTCAGCTGGCCTTTATGTATGATTCTACACTGCTCACTGCACTTACAGTTATTCATTAATGTGCACATATTGTCCCATCCCCTAATTCCTATACTCCTGTTCATAGGTTTTTAGTCAGGATTAATCCTGACTCCAACAAGTGCACTGCCAAGGAGCAGATGAGCAAGACGACTGGGAGAGTGGTGAAGCGGAAGACTTCATACATGAACCCCCATGTAATCTCCTTCATCAGGGACTTCACGGAGTTCTATTTGCTAACTGACTAGATACAGGTGAGGTTCTGATAATAGCTTTAATAATAATTATAATACAATTAATAATATAGGTATCTGTGGGTTTAATATAATTAATCATAATTTGATAATAATAATAATTATTATTATTATTAGGAATGCACCAATACTGGTATCGATATCGGGCCGATACTAAGCTCAATGTTCTCGTACTCGTAAAAATGATTTTTTTTACTCCGATACCAACAACCGATACCAGGCGTGTAAATAGTGTTTGTGTTTAGAAAAAGAAACACTGACAACAGAGGGTATAATGGGGATAAAAAAGGCAGTATATGAAGTAAATCTATCTTACTAGTGAAATACGATGCAGCGTTATTTTACATTTGATTGCTTTACTAGAATTCTGTTTAGACCATACCTGAACAGTAGTAGACCTTCCTGAAATTAAAGCACTGTGTAGGCCTATATAATGTGTATCTTTGTTAATTGTTTATCTTTGTTATGTATATATATAATATATATATATATATATATATATATATATATATATATATATATATATTTATCAAAGAGTACCGACAAGAATACCGTTAAAGTATCGGATCGATCGATCGAAGCCGTATCGGTAAGAGTAGTAATACCATTAAAACCTTAACGATTCAGATATTCCAATTCGATTTCGATTCGCAAGCTTTCGATTCTTGATTTTAAATTAATAATAAGAAATTAAGAGCCACAAACCTGTATATTAAACTCTTTTTATTTTAGGTACACTTGGGTACATTAAAACAGAACCCAACTCTATATTTCAAATGAATATAGAGGATTTTTATGCAAGTCAGAACAGTCGCTTGCCTTGATCAAACATGATCAGGTTATTTTATGTTTAAGATTTAACATGCATAAAATCTCACAGCATTAGCTGTAACATGGAGGCTGCAAGCCTATGAACAGTGTAGGAAAACTAATACCGGCTTTTGGGTGATAGATAAATATCAGGGTCTGAATTGCGTTTCATTATTCAGTTAAAAGAAAATTATTAACTCACCCTCCATTTCTCTCAGCCGCCAAAACAAATTTTTGTCCCGCCAAAGCCATTTGAATGGTGTGATGTAGATGACTGCTGCACTTGTGACAGGGCGCATGTTACTGATAGAACGAGCAGAGAGCCCTGGCCGCGCACGCACTCTCACAGTCGTCAAACTGTATTGCTCTCTCTCACTCCCTCAGGCATGTTCCTGTGGCTCAGTGGTGTAGAGCATTGCGTTAGCAGCGCAAAAGGTTATGGGTTCAATTCCCCGGGGAACACATGTTAGGAAATAAATGTTAGCCTGAATGCACTGCAAGTCGCTTTGGATAAAAGCATCTGCTAAATGCATAAATGTAAATCTAAATATTAATCAAAATCAATTGAGAATTGACATGATGGTAAAAGATCGGAAGACCGAAGTTCATGTCGAGCATTCAGAGATTTTGTTTCCCCTGAATTACCGCTGGGTGTGAATTGTGCTAAAGAAAACGTTGCCTTATGTACTCTGAAAATTGTTCCGCATCACCTGAAATATAAACACTTTCAATAAACAAACAAAAAACTATCCAGTGATGAAATGTTTCCTGTGTTGACAAAAATCTTGTGCAATGTCCTAAACTCCCGGGATAGTAAAGCGCGTGCCATAGTCCGCTACTGACACGTCCGATTCTCGAACTAATGACTCATTTGAACCGATTACATTTAATGAATGGTTAAAACAACTGATCTGTCCAACACTGAACTCGCGAGTCGTCTGAATCGGTGTATAACAAATTGGTAACACTTTACAATATGGTTCGATTTATTAAACTGGTTAACTACATTAGTTAACATTAACTAATAATAAACTGCACTTCTACAGCATTTATTAATCTTTCTAAATGTTAATTTCACTATTTACTAGTAGCCTACATTATTAAAATAAAAAGTTGTATTTGTTAAAAGAACACTCAACTTTTTTTGGAAATAGGCTCATTTTACAACTCCCCCAGAGTTAAACAGTTGAGTTTTACCATTTTCGAAACCATTCAGCTGATCTAATGTGTTTTCTTCTTTAATTTCAGGGCTCCAACTAGGATTCTAGGTCTCCAAGGTCAGGGCATGCAAGAGGCCATAGTGGCAGGGGAAGTTTATTTTCCTTTCTGTTTTAAATGTTCATGCAAATGTTAAATTTATTTATTTATTTTTTAAATGTTCAATGTTTTATTTTATTTCAGTATTGCCATAGTGTTATTTATTACTCTTTAGAATGTGGTAATAATCAGTTATTTAAAAAGCTTCAAAGTAGTTAAATATTTTGACCGTGTTGTATCAATTTGCGTTATTGTTCTGCCATAGCAACCAGTCATGTGGAACTAGTGAATGAACTAGTAACAGTTTGCTCTGTAACTTTACAAAACTTGTAATGAAATAGCCTCGTTTTGTAAAATTTTCTTAAGTCAGTAATTAAATTTAGCAACAGTAGAATACGCAGATAATAGACTTCACGCCATTAAAAATTACAAACACTGAATGTTCGTTAACTTTGGATGGCATAATGGCATGTTGTCCAGTGTCAATTATCCCTTTATGTTGTACCTGTTTTGTCATTCCTGTTCACCAAATGTTTTTAAATAAATAACTGTTAACAATTTTCTTATTGTCTGCAGTTGATTGCAGGGTTTAAGAATATGGGTGATTCTTTTAATGATGGCTAATATTAAGTCACAGTGATACAGTATTTAAATTGTACAGTGAGAAACTGAATTTACAGTGATTAACTGTTATCTACTGCTTATAGTACTGTATTGCATACAATACATAAAAACAGTGCTTAACTGTTTTTTGTATGTAAATACAACTAAAATCACAGTGTTTCATTGTTTTTTTTATTTTACAGTGAATACACAAAATACTGTAAATGGAAGTACAGTACCCTTACTGTAAAACGTATTCACAGTAACTTACTGGCAACAATTAGCCAGTAAGTTACTGTAAATACAACTAAAATCACAGTATTTAATTGTTTTTGATTTCACAGTGTATACATAAAATACTGTAAATAGAATTACAGTACCCTTACTGTAAAACGTGTTCACAGTAACTTACTGGCTAATTGTTGCCAGTAAGTTACTGTAAATTTTACGGTAAATTTTTTACAGTGTATTACAAACTTTGAGATAATGGATCTTCGAGAACCCAACTTTGTCAACAGTAAATTTAAAACGTGACTAGTCCCATCAGAATCCAGAATAATATTGGCTTGTAAGTACAAAAGTGGTATTGCATTATTTTTATTTCAGTACAGTGATAGTCTGTTCACTAAGTGTTTTAGTATCAGTAGCTGTGCGTATGCTACAGCAAACTAGTTACATTTTAAAATATGAAACACGTATATTGTAAATTATTGTTAAACATAAGAAATATAAGTAACACTTTATTTAAATGACCAATTCTCACTATTAACTAGCTGCTTATTATCATGATTATTACAATCATATTGGCTAATTATTAGTATTTATAATGCACATATTAATGTATTATTCTGCATGACCATGTTTTAGATCCCTTAATCCTTTACAGTACCATCCCTAAACGTAACAACTGCAGCAAATTAGGAGTTTGTTCAGGGGAAACTCTTAGTAAATATGTGTTCCCTATTCTAAAGTGTTACA
The DNA here is from genome assembly GCF_003368295.1 of Carassius auratus. Taxonomy (NCBI): domain Eukaryota; kingdom Metazoa; phylum Chordata; class Actinopteri; order Cypriniformes; family Cyprinidae; genus Carassius; species Carassius auratus. The sequence continues at coordinate 2,074,531 of NC_039282.1, forward strand.
GAAATATCTATTTCCATATATGTGTGTATATACTGCATGAGTTAATAAATGTTCAATATATTAATAAACATGCAGTACCATATATTATCATATGTACATTTTTATATTATAAAGTGTATTACTGAATATAAAATTACATGCATTGTCATGAATATATTGTCACATATTTTTCCAATGTGTGGAAGCAGCAAATCCTCATGTATTATTCAATATATCATAATATATTATTCTGTATATTTTCCATATAGGTGTTTGTCAACCTAGCACACAACACACAATGGACTGGTCAGTTGTTCCTGTTGCATTGCACCTGTGCTGATAGATGACATCATCACTGCTTGCCACTGCTTGGTTCGGGTTGGCCAGTGCAACTTTTACACTTGAAAAACTTAAACTTTAAACACAAACAAACACAGAACATTAGATGATGCATGTGATGTCTGGAAGGGTAACCTGTAGACTGTGCTTTTGATAATGTCCGTGAACTGAATCCAGTGTGCACATTTCTCCTGACAGTACAAACAGAAGTGAAAATGGTAATTCATGATCTTGATTATTGTAATGCTCTGTACCACAATGTAAGTCAGTCTTCACTGCAGGGGGCACAGAGAGTGGCCTACATACTGGTTACTTGTTCAGAAAAAAAAAAGTTTAGAAAAACATGTTTAGAATAAAATAAGGAATAGTTGTGTGCTTTTGAAGCTTCATATGAACTGGCTCCAGGATATATTTGCAGTCTTATTATTTTCCACCCCACCAAGAGATCTCTTAGATCTCAAAACCAGCTGCTTCTTGAAATTCCTCGGTCATACTGCCCCAAAGTTGAAATGGACTACCAATGCTTATTAGATCCTCTACTTCTGTAAACCTTTCTGATATGTATTTTTGATTCTATAATTGTTTCTTACGGCATTGCATTTTTATTTTATTTCTTTATTATTATTAATATACAGCATCTTCCAATGTTCGAAATTATTGTAAAATTAAGAAAAATTAGAAAGAAAGAAAGAAAGCTAAGATTGCTAACTTACAGTAAAATCTACACATAATTTGAAACCAAAAGTTGACTTTAATGATTTATTTAGTCTTAATTTAACTGGTTTGATGAAAACTAACTTTGGTGTTCTGCAGTACTGTGGCCAGCCAGACCAGGGGCTGGTAGAATTTCTAATGACATTTTGTGGCCAGAAGGAGAATTAAATTACTGCTGCAGTTTTCACTTTAATTTAATTAAATTTAATTGTTTAACAGAAATGATTTGCTTCATTCAAGGGCCTGGTTTACTGATATAGCCTGGTTGAACAGTGATGTTGTGGTGCTTCCAGCATCAGGCTGACAGAGACTATAGGCAAGGTTGAGCTGGAGATACTTCTTTAATAAAGGGGACACTCTGGAAAGGAGAACAGGAGGAGAACAAGTTGTTTACGGTGTCAAAGGCAGCAGGAAAGTCCATCAGAATAAGAACCAACTATTTAGAGTTTGGGTTTGCCAGTGAAAGCAGAATAGTTTCCATGGAGTTCCAGATCCTAGACTGTTTGTGTAGATTGTAAGTTATATAAGAGAAGCAGAGCGGGACTAGTCTGGTTTGTAGTTTGTAGAGCCACGGTCCTGCAGTCCTTCTCTTCTAGCCCAGTTCTGAAAAACCGAACACAGAAATAAATATATAATTGAAAGAGTGTAAGACACCTAAATCTCCCTGAAATGTTACTACAAAAATAATGTTTAAAAAAATAACTATATATTATTAAAGATTCTGTTTAAAAACATTCCTAAACAAGGGTTGGTCTAATTTCCTTAAAATAATATATTCATATTTTTAATGATACATAATGAATCATATTATATTATATTATTTTAAATTATATTATAATGATTAAAATATGGCAGAATATCATTTTATATAGTTAGTGTTCAGAGGCAGGTTTAGGGCCTAATTTCCTAATTAAAAGAGCGTTCATCTACACTGGGTAGTTGTTAGTGCAAGGGGTAAATCCTATTAAATCTAGGAATATCAGTGAATATGGTGGTTAAAATAAACTCATCTTTTCTACAAACGTTTAAGGGTTCCTGGGTTAGGGTTAGAATGGGGAATAGGTCTAGGTTTAAATGCCAAATGATAGACCTTAACGTGGTAAGTTTTTAGGATTAAGTCTAAGGCTTAGGCTAGTTAGCTAAATAAATGCACAAAAATAAAAGATAAAAATAATGTGTACATCACACAATAGCAAAAAAAAAAAAAAAAAAAATTAAACAAAAAAAATCCTTAGCACCTAATTATCATCCAATGCATTACAGGTGCATGCTGTAGCTGTCACACTTGCTGGTGGGAGATCAAGCACACAATGCAGGAGTCGACTAATACACAGTCTTCAAAAACAATCCACAGGACAGGAAGACAGGCAGACCAATGTAGTGTATACATAAACCATAACCGGCAACTGAAAAAACTAAATGGAGAGACTTCAAACAAATACAAACAAGGGACTAATGACTTAATTAACTAAACCACAGGTGAAACTGGATCAATGACCAAAACAAAGTTGGAGAACAGGGAAACACAGAAAACACACTCTGTAAGAGAAAAATATAAGTGAAGAAAAAAACAATGACACAGCTGCCAAACAAAAACCCTAAAAGTAATGTAAAATAACCTAAATAACTTTACAGAAAAACATTGTTATTTTAAAGATATTTCCCAAAGTATTAGGATAAAACACCTTAACTGAAACAACAACAACAAAAAATGTTACTGCCAACAGTGTCGTCCAAAAAAAAAAAAAAAAAAAAAAAAAAAACAATTACATTTACATTAGGTAAAAATGAATAAATAGAAAACCTGTTGTTTTAAATTTCCTGAATTATTAATAACAGTTCGCTGTAAAACATGAATCTCTAGCAGTCAACCAGAAACAGAATATATGAAACAAAGTAACTATATGTTACAGCCTCATCAACTACACAGTTACTGTCTTTGAATACAACAACATGCAGCATAACATCACTCATTCCTGTTCTTCTGCTAGAATGAAGCACAAGCTCTACTCTTAAGGCACAACAGTAACCTCACAAACACAAAAATGATTTAAATCCCAACACAACATTAACACTAACAGACAGTGGCGGCTCCTGCCAGTTCTCTCAGTTTGCTCGATTAATGAGGATAGTTCACCCATTCAATTGATAAATGAACAGCTAGTTAAAGATGTAAAGGGAACTGAACTACTATAGTATTAATTAAAAATAAACTGACATTAGGAATCAATCTCTTGCTCTCCTTAGGTTTTTATATGCATGTTAACAGTAGCAGCATATGAAGACACCAGGACGTGGTTTTACAAAAAACATTTTTTTACTTCGATTTCAGTTTAATAAGAAATAACTGAAGTCACATTAATCACTGTTTACACAACTCGCTTATATTACTGCTCATTTATATCACATTCCTCACTTACATTACACTGTTTACTTAATTACTCACTTATATTACACCGCTCCCTAATATCCATATGCATCTTTGCTCTTTCGTGTTTTTTCACCTTCTCCGAGAGATGATGGATTTTGGTGAACCTGTAGTTGTCCATGCGATGTCCGTCATTGCGATGTAACAAACTGCAGCTGTAAATTAGCAGAATAAAGCGTCAGCTACTTCGCAGCCTATTAGCCTTTTTCTCCGCTCATACCACTTCCTCGAAAATACTCGTTTATACGGCTTCCCGCCCTTTGTAGGCACTTGTTTGATGTTTAAATTTGGTCTTGGTTGTCCTAATTCTTTAATTGCCAATTTATCCTTATTGCTACAACGAATTAATGGTATTTCTTTCAGTGACACGATAGAATTAATCTACGCTGAGGTAACGTTCAGCGTGATGTTTATCAAGTTCAGCTGACAACTGAATTTGCATAGCTGTCCCCGTCTCTTAGTTTTTTTTTTTTTTTGTTAGTTTTTAATTTTTTCCTTGTTGTTAAAATTAAAAATAGTTTTTAAATATTATTGGATGTCACTGTTCCCACCAGTAGTTGCACAAGTTAAGGTTACGTACGATGACGAAAGCACGTTAGGGCTAGCCCTCCCGGAACTCATTGAGATTGCATTGCAGTGGCTGCAGTTAAAAAAAAAAAAAAAGATCTTTGAATGGAAGTCTATGAGAGCTCTCTGGGCGATTCACAGTTTGACAGAAATCGCCCAAAAAGGGGTGGTACTACACAGAACGCGACTCGACGCTGATTTGACTATTTAGAGGCAGCAAAAACAGTCTAGAATAGTGAAAGCTAGCGTAAGACTGTGGTTGAATGAATGTAAAAGGAAAAAAAATCCCTCCCTTTCCTTTGGTGGTGCGTCGCCCAATCGCCTAATGGAGAAACCGCCACTGCTAACAGATCTATCTTGATTTCAGCATTCTTCACTTTATACAAAACATTTTTTTCCCTGTCCAATCCTAATTTCTAGGCAGGAGGGAGCAAGAGCAGGAGCAGGAGGAGCCAGGTGGTCTCCAGACCGCAGCCATGAATGCAGCCCACAGTGGAGCCGATGGAGGAAAGGCTGACGACTCCAGGGGAGCGACTGACAGAGGTGGAGCAGGTGGAGGAAATGCCGATGACTCCAGGGATGCGACTGACAGAGGTGGAGCAGGTGGAGGAAAGGCCGACGACTCCAGGGATGCGACTGACAGAGGTGGAGCAGGTGGAGGAAAGGCCGACGACTCCAGGGATGCGACTGACAGAGGTGGAGCAGGTGGAGGAAAGGCTGACGACTCCAGGGATGCGACTGACAGAGGTGGAGACGATGGAGGAAAGGCTGACGACTCCAGGGGTGTGACTGACAGAGGTGGAGACGATGGAGGAAAGGCTGACGACTCCAGGGGTGTGACTGACAGAGGTGGAGACGATGGAGGAAAGGCTGACGACTCCAGGGGTGTGACTGACAGAGGTGGAGACGATGGAGGAAAGGCTGACGACTCCAGGGGTGTGACTGACAGAGGTGGAGACGATGGAGGAAAGGCTGACGACTCCAGGGTGTGCAACTGAGAGAGGTGGAGCAGGTGGAGGAAAGGCTGACGACTCCAGGGTGTGCAACTGAGAGAGGTGGAGCAGGTGGAAGAAAGGCCGACGACTCCAGGGATGCGATTGACAGAGGTGGAGCAGGTGGAAGAAAGGCTGACGACTCCAGGGATGCGACTGACAGAGGTGGAGCAGGTGGAGGAAAGGCCGACGACTCCAGGGATGCGACTGACAGAGGTGGAGCAGGTGGAGGAAAGGCCGACGACTCCAGGAATGCGACTGACAGAGGTGGAGCAGGTGGAAGAAAGGCCGACGACTCCAGGGATGCGACTGACAGAGGTGGAGCAGGTGGAGGAAAGGCCGACGACTCCAGGAATGCGACTGACAGAGGTGGAGCAGGTGGAAGAAAGGCCGACGACTCCAGGGATGCGACTGACAGAGGTGGAGCAGGTGGAAGAAAGGCCGACGACTCCAGGGATGCGACTGACAGAGGTGGAGCAGGTGGAAGAAAGGCCGACGACTCCAGGGATGCGACTGACAGAGGTGGAGCAGGTGGAGGAAAGGCCGACAACTCCAGGAATGCGACTGACAGAGGTGGAGCAGGTGGAAGAAAGGCCGACGACTCCAGGAATGCGACTGACAGAGGTGGAGCAGGTGGAAGAAAGGCCGACGACTCCAGGAATGCGACTGACAGAGGTGGAGCAGGTGGAAGAAAGGTCGACGACTCCAGGGATGCGACTGACAGAGGTGGAGCAGGTGGAGGAAAGGCCGACGACTCCAGGAATGCGACTGACAGAGGTGGAGCAGGTGGAAGAAAGGCCGACGACTCCAGGAATGCGACTGACAGAGGTGGAGCAGGTGGAAGAAAGGCCGACGACTCCAGGAATGCGACTGACAGAGGTGGAGCAGGTGGAAGAAAGGCCGACGACTCCAGGAATGCGACTGACAGAGGTGGAGCAGGTGGAGGAAAGGCCGACGACTCCAGGGATGCGACTGACAGAGGTGGAGCAGGTGGAGGAAAGGCCGACGACTCCAGGAATGCGACTGACAGAGGTGGAGCAGGTGGAAGAAAGGCCGACGACTCCAGGGATGCGACTGACAGAGGTGGAGCAGGTGGAAGAAAGGCCGACGACTCCAGGGATGCGACTGACAGAGGTGGAGCAGGTGGAAGAAAGGCCGACGACTCCAGGGATGCGACTGACAGAGGTGGAGCAGGTGGAGGAAAGGCCGACAACTCCAGGAATGCGACTGACAGAGGTGGAGCAGGTGGAAGAAAGGCCGACGACTCCAGGAATGCGACTGACAGAGGTGGAGCAGGTGGAAGAAAGGTCGACGACTCCAGGGATGCGACTGACAGAGGTGGAGCAGGTGGAGGAAAGGCCGACGACTCCAGGAATGCGACTGACAGAGGTGGAGCAGGTGGAAGAAAGGCCGACGACTCCAGGAATGCGACTGACAGAGGTGGAGCAGGTGGAAGAAAGGCCGACGACTCCAGGAATGCGACTGACAGAGGTGGAGCAGGTGGAAGAAAGGCCGACGACTCCAGGAATGCGACTGACAGAGGTGGAGCAGGTGGAGGAAAGGCCGACGACTCCAGGGATGCGACTGACAGAGGTGGAGCAGGTGGGACAGCTGCAGAAACAGGGTGATGGGGAAGATCTGGAGGGCGAAGGTGGAGCAGATGCTCAGGTGACTGAGGTGTAGGCAGGGATCTGGAAGGCCATATATATATATATATATATATATACACGGATTAAAGGCTAAATGTTTTCATTTCGGTTCATTCTTGGTAAAATAAATTAATTCATGAATTAAAGAGCCTTGCAGAGTGAAATGAGAACGGTCCAGCATTTAGAAATAATTCTTATTAACATTGTATTATTTAATTTTTTTTCAAACTGCTAACACTTTGCGTTTTTGAATAATGGCTTTACTGTATGACCAAAAATTGAGTATTTTCTGTTTCAGCTGTTTGATCACGCTGGTTCCTCATGCGCACATATTCATTGAAAACAGCAGCTATTCACAGAGCCATTCGGCTTGAGCAGTGGTCCAGTTTGGCATATGTTTGCTAGTTATGATTTCTTTCCATCTATACTGAAATACACATAAAATACAAAGCCTATTTTACCTAAAGAATAATAGGTAAGCTTCAAATGGGCAACATCATGAATATAATACGTTTGGATTTGTCCCGAATGAGAGAAGTAAACCCAAGCTTACCTCATGTTTCGCTTTAAATTATTATATTTTTTTTAATTTTATTTTTATAGCTAAGCCTCTGATCTTCAGATATAAGGGACAGATTCATCTTTAACCCAGTACCCCATTCTGCCTGCATTCATGGAGTTTAGTATCTTATTTGCCTTTTGGATTGAACATAATAAAGATACACGAAATTGTCAAACTATAAGCTTACTTCTTTTTTTTTTTTTATTAAGTCAGTTATATCTAAAATCAGTTTGGTAGACATTGCTTTTCTAAAACAAAATCCATGTGTGAAAAGGGATCCATTTTGAGTGAATTGCTTTCAAGCATATACCGTATATCTCGGACTATAAGTCGCACCTGAGTATAAGTCGCATCTGTCCAAAAATACACCATGATGAGGAAAAAAACATAAGTCGGATTTATTTAGAAACAAGAACCAAGAGACAACATTACCAAAGAAAGCATAGAGCGCCCTCTCGCGGCTGTAGACGGTAATGTTTTCTCTTGGTTCATTTCTCTTGGTTCATGTCAAATTAATTTTGTAGTCCAGAAAATACTGTAGTTACATTTTCATTTCAAGCCAATAACACATGTATTTAGAAACAGTGATACCTTTCTTCAAACTACTCCAGGAGTCAAATATAATTTTGTCTCTAGTTTTTCCCTATCAGGAATTAAACCTTAATGTTCAGTGGTAATGGCTTGGATAAAGTGTTATATATTTAAAACACTTAATAGACACCTGATGAGAACGACATTTAAATCCACACATCTTGATAAATTCAAATTGTTCCCCAAAAAGTAAGAATTCTGTAAGAGGGAGTCAAAAACGTGTCCATGGCAGACATTATTGATGGATTGACCTTATCACCTTCAGAGCTGCAGAGGGTAGGTCAGGCTTTATGGTTGGACTAAAAGTGTTGAGGTGTTGATTTACTGCCTGCAGAGGCAACAGGAATTGAGACTTTCACACTGTCTGGAAACTGGAAATTCTGACAGAATAATCATAAAGAATGTATGATTTCTTCATTTGAACCCGTGAATTGGTCTAGGTCACCAGCAGATGGCATCAGGCCACACGCCATCACAGATTCTTACAAAATTATGCCATATGAACCAGTGCTATAGCAATGCCCTAGCATCATGAAGGCTGCTTTGGCATGGGACGATTCAGTAAGTATGATTCATATTTTCTTAAGAAAATGTAAAAATGTAGTCTATTCCATCATACATTTGCAACTATACAACTATTGATTTCAATGATATATCATCTGTTACTAGATTCTGATAATGCTACTTGGAATGTAGTGCTATTAAAGCTTAAAATGTGTAGTTTGAGGTTCATTAGAGTAACAAAGTATCACTTTTTCTTAATAATACCACCACTTCAGTAGCTATGAGTATTAACTTGTCATCTAGTGAAGTTTGTCCTGTGCTGAAGAATAGCCTGTGGTCACAGTATGTGTTTACAGGGGATGGAGTCAAGTTGTCACTCCATCTATTAGACAGATGTTAACCACTGCATCTACAGTATTGTTCAAAATAATAGCAGTACAATGTGACTAACCAGAATAATCAAGGTTTTTTGTATATTTTTTTATTGCTACGTGGCAAACAAGTTACCAGTAGGTTCAGTAGATTCTCAGAAAACAAATGAGACCCAGAATTCATGATATGCACGCTCTTAAGGCTGTGCAATTGGACAATTAGTTGAATTAGTTGAAAGGGGTGTGTTCAAAAAAATAGCAGTGTGGCATTCAATCACTGAGGTCATCAATTTTGTGAAGAAACAGGTGTGAATCAGGTGGCTCCTATTTAAGGATGAAGCCAACACTTGTTGAACATGCATTTGAAAGCCGAGGAAAATGGGTCGTTCAAGACATTGTTCAGAAGAACAGCGTACTTTGATTAAAAAGTTGATTAGAGAGGGGAAAACCTATAAAGAGGTGCAAAAAATGATAGGCTGTTCCGCTAAAATGATCTCCAATGCCTTAAAATGGAGAGCAAAACCAGAGAGACGTGGAAGAAAACAGAAGACAACCATCAAAATGGATAGAAGAATAACCAGAATGGCAAAGGCTCAGCCAATGATCACCTCCAGGATGATCAAAGACAGTCTGGAGTTAGCTGTAAGTACTGTGACAGTTAGAAGACGTCTGTGTGAAGCTAATCTATTTTCAAGAATCCCCCGCAAAGTCCCTCTGTTAAAAAAAAGGCATGTGCAGAAGAGGTTACAATTTGCCAAAGAACACATCAACTGGCCTAAAGAGAAATGGAGGAACATTTTGTGGACTGATGAGAGTAAAATTGTTATTTTTGGGTCCAAGGGCCACAGGCAGTTTGTGAGACGACCCCCAAACTCTGAATTCAAGCCACAGTACACAGTGAAGACAGTGAAGCATGGAGGTGCAAGCATCATGATATGGGCATGTTTCTCCTACTATGGTGTTGGGCCTATTTATCGCATACCAGGGATCATGGATCAGTTTGCATATGTTAAAATACTTGAAGAGGTCATGTTGCCCTATGCTGAAGAGGACATGCCCTTGAAATGGTTGTTTCAACAAGACAATGACCCAAAACACACTAGTAAACGGGCAAAGTCTTGGTTCCAAACCAACAAAATTAATGTTATGGAGTGGCCAGCCCAATCTCCAGACCTTAATCCAATTGAGAACTTGTGGGGTGATATCAAAAATGCTGTTTCTGAAGCAAAACCAAGAAATGTGAATGAATTGTGGAATGTTGTTAAAGAATCATGGAGTGGAATAACAGCTGAGAGGTGCCACAAGTTGGTTGACTCCATGCCACACAGATGTCAAGCAGTTTTAAAAAACTGTGGTCATACAACTAAATATTAGTTTAGTGATTCACAGGATTGCTAAATCCCAGAAAAAAAAATGTTTGTACAAAATAGTTTTGAGTTTGTACAGTCAAAGGTAGACACTGCTATTTTTTTGAACACACCCCTTTCAACTAATTGCCCAATTGCACAGCCTTAAGAGCGTGCATATCATGAATGCTGGGTCTTGTTTGTTTTCTGACAATCTACTGAACCTACTGGTAACTTGTTTGCCACGTAGCAATAAAAAATATACTAAAAACCTTGATTATTCTGGTTAGTCACATTGTACTGCTATTATTTTGAACAATACTGTACATGTGTCAGGATACTTACAAATCTTGACTAGATGTTCTCTGTACTGGACATTTGACCACTGAAGAATCGCAAACAAGGAGTCACTAGGGCCACACAGTGTATTTGGTGGTGGTGATATGTGAAAGGCTCGCGTTTGTGTATCAGTAAAACATTTTGTGGAACCATACACCTAACCATAAATAACAGCTGTAGAGCTAAATATAATTTTTAATTTTTAATCTCTTAAACCTTTACTTATCTTTAATTAGTGGTAAACTAGCATCTTTAACACATCATCCACATTTTCAGGGTTTGGCTCTCAGAAATCTCCCAATTTTTTGCTGTACATCCAAAACTGTGCACAGTGAAATGATAACAAATGTGGCAAAAAAAAAACAAAGAACATCAATCACTAGCAGTTTTCATCTTCCGCTACTAATAACTTTCAAATTACTGATGCATTCAACCTCCTGACCTCAAACAAATCTAATCACACACACAAATGATCATTCATGTTGCAAGTCAGAAAGAGAAGAGAGAAAGAGTATATAGAGAGTTCACTCAAAAAAAACAAAAAACAAAGAAAAAGACAGTTTTGGGGAAGCAGATACTGTGCCCTCAGGAGACAAGTGCACGACACAGCAGTAATTCAGCACGCAATCTTTAATTCCAACTTCAAATCAAAAGAATAACCAGAAGACAGACAAAACAGAAACACCTAAGAGCAAACAAAACATAACAGTGATTGGATGAAGATTAAGAGAGGACTGAGGACTTATAAGCAAAACCAAAACAAAGGGAATTAAGGAAATGATTCATACAACACAGGTGAAAACTAATGAATGATGATTAACTAAATGAGAACAGGGACTGAACCAAATAAGGGCAGACAGGAATTAAAAAAGAAACCAACATGTGACAGCTGTTATGTAAATCAATATTGTCCAAATTACTGGCCAGTTGCTCAGCCCTGTTAAAAGAGTTGATTTGATATTACCACAGAAACCTACATTTAGACAAATGAAAATCATAGTAATACAATAAACTATAGACTATAGCTACAAGTATTGCAGTTAAATCTTTCTAATGCAATTACAGCTCACTTATTTGAGTTGCATTTTGGGAGATGGAGCTGTCAGAAGTGTACATACAAGTAAGCTCGGAAAACATGACATTATAGTGCTATTTACTTTTAAATTTTTTTTTTACTTTTCATTTTCTTTCGCCAAACAGATTTTATTGGTTTTGTATATTGTTTAAGATTATCACACTTGGAGAAAATACTTTATTTTATATAGTCCATTTAAAACATTTTACGAACAATAAGTAACATTCCAAGGAATTCTTATTAAAGCCCCATTCCATTTATAGCCTGATTTTGGCACAATCTGTTTGACGTAGGGTGTCGTGGCGATTCTTATACAACATTGGCCGTCGGGAAGCACAATTCAATTGTGAATGGTCCGGTAGCATCGTATAGTCTGACATGTTTCTTGTTCATGACATGACAAGATTTTATGTATCAAAAGTACATAATCTGACACAGTGACTGTCGTAACCAACCAAAAAGTTAAGAAAAAATAAAAAAAAATTGTAGACTGATCGGGGTCACAACTGTTGACGTGTTTACAAAGTGACTTACATTATAGTCAGTAGAACATTTTTGCAGAAGTAGTAATCCAACACTGAACAAACACAGACTTGCCTACTCATACAGGATTCTGTGTGCCTTTACTAGTCAGATTCATTGGAAGATGGCGGCCGTGAGGCTTGCCACAGTACAAACAGTGTTCCTGTCTGTCATGTTAATATCTGCGTTATTTGTTTGTGAAGTGTCATGCTTAATCCAGTACACTCGATCGGAGCTCCTAAACCTCAGATACACTTCTCACAGTGATCTGGGTCCATCTACATCCTTGCTGGAGAAATTACGGGAATTAATCATATCAAGCCACTCAACGCCATGGCTGTCAACCAAAAAAGGCCGTCGCTCAGGAACCTTTGCTAGGTTCAGGAGACGCCCTCACCGGCCACCGCTCCTAGCCCTCTTGCTGTCAAACGTTCGATCCCTCCGGCACAAAATGGATGAGCTCAAACTTATGTTACAAACTAACAAAGACTACAGTGACTGCTCTGCCATCTGCCTGACAGAGACCTGGCTGGATCAATCAGTACCTGACCAAGCGGTAACACTTCCAGGTTTCACATTACACCGTGCCGATAGATCACCCAAACTATCGCACAAGTCTAAAGGCAGTGGTATTTGCATAATGATCAATGAACGCTGGTGTACAAATTCTACAGAACTCACCCATGTATGCTCACCTCACCTGGAATACCTCACTTTTAAATGCAGACCATCATTTCTCCCACGGGAGTTCACGTCAGTAATCTTGATCTGTGTGTACATTCCACCTGAGGCTAACGCTATCACCACCATAGCCGAGTTAGCCAACTACGTCTCCTCAGTGGAAAATATACACTCGGACGCATCAGTCATTGTCCTCGGGGACTTTAACCAGACTAATCTGTCGGCTGAGCTCCCCGGCTACCATCAGAGGGACCAACACGCTGGACCACTGCTATATTACCATCAAAGAGGCTTACGGTGCTTTCCCAAGGGCTACGCGGGGCAGGTCCGACCACGCAATGCTGCTGCTAATTCCACAATACAGACAAAAAGTTAAATCCTCCACGTCACCATCAAAATTCGTCCGGTGCTGGTCCCCAGAGGCCATCGACAAACTTTGTGGTTGTTTCGCGTGCACAGACTGGGAAGTTTTCCATGCTGCAGGCGATCTCCATGACCTCACCAACATAATAACGTCATATGTCAATTACTGTGTGGACCTGTGCATACCAATCAAAAAAATCAAATACTACAATAACAACAAACCGTGGTTTAACAAAGATATTAAACAGTTAAGAAAGGAGAAAAATGCAGCTCATCTATCAGGAAACAAAGAACAATATATGGCTTCCAAATACAAACTGAGATCTGCAATAACAAGAGCCAAATCCAATTATGCTACTAAACTAGAAGAACAAATCACCACTAATGATACACGTTTTATTTGGAAAAAACTTCAAAACATGACAAATTACAAAAAGAAACCCACCCCCATACCTGACGGCGATGACCAGCTCTCTGATACACTCAACTTCTTTTATGGGAGGTTTGAGCATGTACCGGGTACACCACCATCTCCTCCCGACCCCCTCCCCTCCCCTCCCCTCCCCCCCCTTTTACCATTCACAAGGAGGAGGTGAGGAGCACCTTCAGGGGACTTAAGAGGAATAAAGCCCCCGGTCCAGACAACATCAGCCCCACTGTTCTCCACCACTGTGCTGCAGAACTGGCTGGGGTCTTCGCCGACATTTTCAATACCTCCCTCTGCCAAAATTTAGTACCCAAGTGCTTCAAAGAATCCATTATCATTCCGGTTCCTAAGACCAAGACCATCTCCTGCCTCAATGATTACAGACGTATTGCCTTGACATCAGCAGTCATGAAATCATTCGAGCGCATCATACTCAATCACCTAAAAACTGTCACCACCCCCCTCATGGACCCATTCCAATTTACATACAGAGCCAACAGGTCAGTTGAGGACACCGTCAACTTTGCAATTCATCACATACTGAACCATCTTGAGTCCGCAAATACATATGCCCGCATCCTCTTTATGGATTTCAGTTCTGCATTCAATACAATAAACCCGGCCAAACTTTTAAATATATTACTGGACATGAATATCGACCCATGCATCTGTCACTGGATTCACAGTTTTCTCTGGAACAGGCAACAGAAGGTAAAGATGAACAATTATACATCCTCCCCTCTGTTCCACAGTACAGGCGCACCTCAAGGTTGTGTTCTCTCACCCTGGCTATTCTCTCTCTACACAAACCAGCTCACATCACAACATAGTTCTGTCAGCCTATACAAATATGCGGACGATACAACCATCATAGGATTTATCACCAACAACCAAGAAACCAAATACCGTGCACAGATCAACCAAGCAGTGACCTGGTGTACAGACCATGATCTCCTACTCAATACATCAAAAACAAAAGAACTCATCGTCGACCTAAGACATCAGCCATCCCTCAAAACTCCAGTGCTCATTGAAGGTGAACCCATCTCCATCATTGATAGATTCAAAATCCTTGGGACCCATATCAGCAACAACCTCAAATGGAAAATCAACACAGATCATATCTACAAAAAAGCCCAGCAAAGACTTTTCCATCTCCGACAGCTCAAGAAGTTCAGAGTAAGGTTTCATCTTCTGCTCCGCTTCTGTACGGCCATCGTTGAAAGCATCCTCACCACATCCATCACAGTTTGGTTTGGCAGTCTTGACATACTTTCCCGGAAGAAATTACAGCGCATCATCAACAGAGCATCCAAAGTCATTGGTTCACCCCTACCATCCCTTGAATCACTCTACCACAAACGGACACTACGCAGAGGCCACAAAATAATTTCTGATATCACTCACCCTGCACACTACGCCTCCAGCTACTGCCCTCTGGGAGGCGTTACAGGACAATCGCCTCCAGAACAACTCGCTTCAAAAACAGTTTCATCCCAATAGCAATAAACATTTTGAACTCTGAACGCTGAGGACTGTGGATTAAGCATGACCCCTTATGTATTATTATTTATCAATGTGTCTGTATGTATGTATATGTATGTTATTTTATTTTATATGTTTATTGTTTGTTTAATGTAATGCTGGAACACAGCACAATCCCCAGTGTTAATTTAACACTGAGTGTGGACTCATATAAACACTGAAGCAGTGTTAAAAGTAACACTGAAGCAGAGTTGAAGTTAATGAGATAATTAAGAAGTTAATTGAGTTATGATTGACCATTATTGAAGACACCTGATGTTAACAAGCAGAACCACAAACGAGAAAAATCACAATTTGTGTGTCACCATTATGTTAGATTAACACTGGGGATTTTTCTGTGAACCTGTACCAAAGAGCTGTAATGAAAACAAATTCCATTAGCTTGGCTGTGTGGTCATTAAATTAAAATCAAATCATGTGCCAGAGAAAATCTGCTCTTTAAGGCCTTGTTACGAGACACTGAGGATGGATTGACCATTAAGAGACTATGTCTTTTTGTCAATTCTAAGCAACATTTCCATGCATTGTTTGTATGGTCTATCTAGATTTCATAGCTCAGCATTGTCTATTTAAAAAAAGATTAAATGTCTTGCTCCAGGGCTGTGGAATGAGACAAATCTTTCCATTACTACTCTGTACAAACTTCCAGCATTTCAGAAGTGTGTTTGCCATGAGCAGACTATAAAAGACACAAAGCTGTTGAAATTGTTAAATTCTCATTTTAGAACAACGGGAGAAAAAGGCTAAATTTCAGTAAGGCTTGTTGAGTTTGTTTATGGACAGTGACATTAGTATGAACTCTGCACTGTTAAAATTTAGTGTGTAATTACAGAATATTCAAGGGTTATTAATTGCATTGCATTTTTATCTCCAACTGCACTCTCTGAAATGTCTTGTGAACAACATCATCATGCTGTATTTGACAGAGTGAGATAAATCCTGTCTCCAGGTCCCAGGACAAACACAAATCACCACACCAGTTTTAAATATAAAAAGGTTTATTTTAAATTAATCAGTGGGATAGAAACATAAGGCTTCAGTAGGGGAAACACAGCCCAACTGCATAGAGCTAGGGGTTTACAGTAACAATGGAGCACACATTTGAGAGGTTTGTTTTCCTTTGAAGATTGATTTATAATAATTTGGTCTTTCAGCCCTCAGTCCTGTGAGCAATTTAGAGTTTTGTTTTGTGCTTTTAAATTCATTATTGATGAGTGACGGTGTGAATTCCCTTTTTTTGTATAAAAGATCTAATGGACAGAGTCGAGGCCATGGCATTACATTATGCGTTACTTATTTTTATTAAATTACTTATTAAACGGATGGTTCACTTTCAAATTAAATTTTAGCATGTTTCAGCTTACCTCAAGGGCATCCAAGATGTAGGTGTCTTTGTTTCCACAGTAGTTTCCATTTTGATATTTTTAGGTCAAACGGTTCTTGTCTGTGACTCATATAATGGATGTCTATGGTCACCACCTCAAAGAGCAGGCACAGAGGAGTCCAAATTAAACAATTCCCCATCATAAGTACACATTGATGACCTAAGACACGAAACGAGCGGTTTGTGTAAGAAAATGAATAGTATCGTTTTTACCTCTTGTACACAACCACGTCCAACTGATCTGAGTGCACGAGTGCTTCCTGATGTGTGACGTGCATGTGCGCTCTGGTCTGCGCAAGCGCGGAAAGAGCCGGAAGTCATCTCTCGCGCGTGAACACCGCTCATTGTTTATAATTATTTTCTACGGTTTACACAGAGATTTCGGAAGTGTTACCTTTCACTGTGAAGATCTAAACATATTTAGACGTACAGGAAACTGCAATGGAAGATGATTTCAATATATCCATTGACAACGTTGAATTTTTTGAACCAGAATACACAGACCAAGTACTCAGGAGCGATCCGCTGCAGCAGTACGTTTTCCAGCCTCAGAGAGACAGAGATCTCTTCAAAATTGGTGGTGTTTTAGTAGCAAGTGTTGTGAGATGCCAACAGAAGTGTAGAGCATATGTTGTGACGAATGGAACAATTACAAGACGACAACGAGGACATTGACAGTATCGCATCACACACCTGCCTGACTGAAGATCCTGAGTTTTCTCCACTGTTGAGACCCAGCGTTTTACACGTTGTGTGTAGTATGCCATGTATAAACTGGAGGCAACGTCCAATGCCAGAGGGACCCAATGGCACGCTGTCAATAGAGTGAGTAATGTGTTGTATTTTTATTATAAACGCAACGATTATAGGCAGGGTCGGCGCTAGCCATTTGGGTGCCCTAAGCACAAATGCTTGACAAATGCTTATATCTTCACCTTGAAAATGCCAACTTTTCATCGGATTGCTCCTGACTCGCCATCTTGCCATCTCTGCTGCGAATCTGTGTGTAGCTGTTGCGTGTGTGTGTGTGTTTGTAGTGATGGCCGATTCGTGAACGAATCGTTCAATTTAACCGGTTCTTCTTAGTGAACCGGTTGAACCAGTTCACCAAATCGAACTGAATCGTTTGAAACGGTTCACGTCTCCAATAAGCATAAATCCACAAATTACTTAAGCTGTTAACTTTTTTTACGTGACTGACACTCCCTCTGAGTCAGAATAAACCAATATCATGGGGTAATCCATTTACTCAAACAGTACACTGAATGAAATGCTGTGAAGACCGAACTGAAGATGAACACCGAGCCGAGCCAGATAATGAACAAACACGCCCACTGCTGGAGCAGTTCTCGTTCTCGAGTCAAGAACCGGTTGCTTCGGTTTTCGGATCACCAGTACACTCAACCGAGAATCGTTTCTGTCGGACGCGCCGAAATTGAGAACCGATGAACTGATGATACTGCGCATGCGTGTAATTTTGTAAGTATTTTGTTAAACATCGGAAAGTGTGATAAAATAACTATATTTTATTTAGATTTTTTTTATTTTTTTTTTTTAGATTAATGTTTCCAATCTGTATATTGTATATAATGTATAGGCCAAATGGGTTTTCAGGGAAGTTGGACAATAATTAAGACTCTAAAGACTCTTATGTTTAATAGGAATAAGGGATGATTTATGAGATATCTGTACTGTATTTATAGTTAATGATGACATTCACAAATTGAGTTTGTAGTAAACAGAACATGAACACGAGTACAGCAGCTGATGACACTGAACTGCAGCACGTGCCGGTTAGAGCGATTCTCGTTCTCGAGTCAAGAACCGGTTGCATCGGTTTTCGGATCATCAGTACACTCAACCGAGAATCGTTTCTGTCGGACGCGTCCGAATTGAGAACCGATGAACTGATGATACTGCGCATGCGCGATTCAGCATGAAGTTAACTGACTCACAGCATGTCTGAACCGAAGGGATTCTTTTGGTGATTGATTCTGATTCTGTACTAGTAACGTTATGAGCGGGTATTTCGAGGGCTTGGATGAAGGGCAATCTGGCGAAACATTCATTTAATAACAAATACATCGCAATGGATTATGTTTAGTAAGTGGATCATGGTTTCTGCGCTGATGAAACCTAATTTATTTACTTTATATCTTCAAGATTTAAATCCTCATATGCACATTATTGCTGTTACTGTATTTAGGTGTTGTTGCAAAACTCAAATGTAAACTTTTCATGATTATGAGGTTTTAGCTGACTAAAGTTATGATTACTGACTTTATATATTTGAATGTTTGACAGACGTGACGCCATTACGTCATCGCCAATGACGTCATTAGGTTGAGCGTGAAAGAACCGATGAACCGTTTTTTTCAACCGGTTTATTGAATCGAACCGTCCGAAAGAACCGGTTCGCGGAAAAGATTCGAACTTCCCATCACTAGGTGTTTGGCGCGGCTGGCGCAGCCGCGTGTGCCGGCATGTGTGTAAAAACACTGGCTCTGATTGGCTACCATGAAACATATGACTCTGCCTTAGCCAATCACAACCGCTTTTCTCGTCATTAACCCACCTGCTCACTCGCTGTGTGCGCCAGGGGTGCGTTCGGATTGCATAGTTTATTAAATCAATGCATAGTAACGCACCACATTTAACGTTCAGTAACGTTAACGGGGTTGTAATGACGGGAAAAGTAATTAGTTAGATTACCGCGTTACTGAAAAAATAAAGTCGTTACCTAACGCCGTTCTTTTAAAACTAACATTTTTATTTAAAACATTGTCTTACCTGCAAGCGACGCGTGAGCATCATCCCGCTGTCTCTTCTTTTTTCTTTTTTCCGCCCCCGACTCTTGGTGCCTTTTCGAGGCCATGTCTGAGGTCGGTGTCTGCCAAATTTGACATTGATTGAGGCATAATCGAACAGACCACTGGGAGATGGGGAAGGGGGGGCACCAGAGGGAGACTGGCACAGAGATTCACCTTTTTCTCGACTAATTTGGTCTAGGCCTATATTTCTTTTGTATTGCTTTTGTATATTAACATGCTTTTAGAAATATTTTATTTGTTATTTATACTAGTAGCCTATTGTGATGATTTTTTCACAACCCAGATTTTTTGGTGCCCCCCCCAAGCACTTGGTGCCCTACGCGCAGTGCATGATGTGTGTGTGCGGAGCGCCGGCCCTGATTATAGGGTGCATTATAAACAAATTACACACAGTGCAGATTGGTGGCGTAGCGTGTGGTAAACAATGAGTGATGTGCGTGCGTGAGAGATCACATCCGGGGCTTTCCGCGCTTGCACAGACTAAAGCCAGAGCGTGTGCCCACGTCACATCGGGAAGCACTCGTGCACTCAGATCAGTTGGACGTTGTTGTGTACAAGAGGTAAAAACTATATAAATACTGTTCGTTTTCTTACACAAACCGCTCGTTTCGTGTCTTAGGTCATCAATGTGTACTTATGATGGGGAATTGTTTAATTTGAACTCCGCTGTGTATGCTTTTCGAGGTGGTGACCATAGACCTCCATTATATGAGTCACACACAAGAACGGTATAACCTAAAAATATCAAAATGGGAAATACTGCGGAAACAAAGACACCTACATCTTGGATGTCCTTGAGGTAAGCTAAAACATACCAACATTTTATTTGAAAGTGAACTATCCCTTTAATTTTGTATTGTGCTCATGGTTCTGGTCCATTTTAGTGTAACAAACTTGTGTGCCTTAATCTAGTTTCAATTGTTCTCTGTGTTATACATCAGAGTGGCATAGTCAGGTTTCATTATAATTGGTCATGTTTCATTAGAATATTTCATTGTAATATTTGAAAAAAACCTAGTGGTTTCTTCCTTGCTAACCTGGCTAAGTTGGCTTATATAGTGTGTTGTCTTTATATGTTGAGTGTTACCATTGTTGTGTTTTGGATGCTGAGTATTGACATCACATCTTTCAAAGACATTTCTTGGCAGTTGCTTCATTGTTGTGAAATATCTATTCTAAAACTGTTATGAATATGAAACAGATTGTTAAAAAAATCTTCATGTTAATGTTGATAATAGTTTTAGTCAAGAAATAACTGTAGCTTGTGTCATATTCTAGCCTGTCACCGTTTTGAAAAATGATTTAATTTGTCTTCTAACATGACTAGATCAGAAAAGTTCAAAGAGCCCAAACAAATACTAATCACCATTATGGTGCCTTCAATACATTTACAGCTGTAAATAACTACATATCTCATGGTGGCAGTTAAAAATAAAGTTATAATGTGAATTCATAAAAAATAAAAAATAAAAAAAAAAGTCATTTGTAAGAAAAGATGTAGAATGCACTGCTTGTTAGCTGTTAGTATACTAACAAGAATTGACGCTTTTAACCATAGTTGAGACACAAAAGCCATTTATCAATCTGCATTTTTAATCAACCGAGCATTTTGTGTTCTTGATCTACAACATCATTACCTGCTGAAGTTCAACTCAAATACTCAAGAAAGCAAATGCAAAAATGCATGTAAGAGCCTGGATGTGTTTTTGATATTTAGGATATATTGAATGCAGAGTTGAGAAAATCAAACTGTAACGAATCTCAGAGCTGTTTTCAGTTCACCAAAGCTTATCTATGGGTGCATCTCAAATGGAGGGCTGTCAATGGACGGATCATCCAGTTATCCGTGCTTACATTATTTTGCCTCTTGCTCGCTAATGGTGATTGGAAGTATATGATTCATTTCCACAAAAAGGTTATTTCAGATAGATCAATTTAATGTACCAGCTCAAAAATGATTCAGAGGTTATTTTAGGGTAGAATGGCTTCCACATTTTGAGAAATTCTGAGAAAAAGAGAAATAAAAACAAAAGACAGAGAGCACAGTAGCTGAGAGCTCTTATGAGTGAAAAATAAGTGAAAAAAGTGTTATTTTTTATGTTTAGGTTATTATGTTTCAAAGTACAGTTTATTAATTTTGTGCAAAGCATACAGTTAAAGTAAACATCATTCAGCTGAGCTGTGCACATGTATTTTAGACACTTCACGTCTTGTTCCTTTCAAGCAATAAACATATGTCCACTGTTATGACT
Organism: Carassius auratus; assembly: GCF_003368295.1. Lineage (NCBI taxonomy): Eukaryota > Metazoa > Chordata > Actinopteri > Cypriniformes > Cyprinidae > Carassius > Carassius auratus. The sequence goes on from NC_039282.1 coordinate 2,095,992, forward strand.
ATCATTGGCGATGCAGATTAATATATTAAATTTAAATTAAAAATTAATTTATGCATTTAGCAGAAATATATATCAATTGGAGATACAGAAATGTAATGCAATTTTTTTTTTTACAAACAAAGCTTCATATAAGTAGAAGGCTATTTCTTACAACCTTTAGCATTTGTTATTGCGAAATAAGTTTCCTCCAGTCTATATATATATATATATATATATAAAAAAAGAAAAACGGAGCTGAAAAAGATTTGAAACCAACAGTGAGAAATCGACTCTTGTAATCAAATCCCATACATTTCAGAACCAGGGATCAGAATCAGACTTAATTTCTAAAATTTTGGAGTCAAATAGCCCTACTTGTAACCACAGCTGAGGATGCTTTATGGAAATGCATAGCAACTGCATAGCAACACACTAACAACCAATCAGAAGACCTTAGCAATGCTAGATTGCAGAATGTAGATTCTACAGCGTCTCACACTTCAGTTTCATCCATCACACTCAAAGATAAGCTGCAGTGCTTTACAACTATAGGACAGGAAGAGCTATACAGCAAAATCAGCAGTGCTAATTCAACACCTAAAGAGATAAATTCAACATTTTAAAAGTGTCTATATTGGTCCACACTAGATCGAGTTAAAACTACACTTTTCAAAGTGTTAAATATTTAACACTATGACAGAATTGCAGCAACTCTCTAAAAAGTTAACATTTAACACTAGTCAACACTGGTTAGTGTTGAATTTACCCAACACCAGTGCGTACTGTCAAAATTTAACACCAAATGTGTGTTTTTCTTTCAACACTACTGAGTTGTTGCCATATTAACACTACATAAGTTGTAAAGTTTAACATAAAATGCAACTCTTTTCTAATTTGTGATTTGTAATACTATTTGGAATCAATTTACCCCCCCCCCAAAAAAAACAACTCATTACTATAATTTATAAAAAAGACAAAAACAGGGAGATTGTAGTTCAAGTGAAATTGTAAATTAAACAAAGCACACCATCCACAACAAAGCATTGGCTTTACATTAACAATGGACAACCAATCCTCTAGCACGGGTTACACAAAATAGCAATGTGGCACTACATATGTTTTTTCACCCCTCTCATTAGAAAACTGTTTGTCATACGGTATGTAATAAATCAACTCATCAATAGAAATAACAGAAAAGGAATCAGCTCTCTCCTCCATACAATATGCATTAAAGTGGTCATCAAAATAAAGTGTGTCAACTCTGCATGTCAAAATAAAAGCTTGATCTTCATTAATAATTATATTTGTGATCTTTCTGAACACAGGAATTTCCATATCTGTTGTAATACAAACAAACATACCAATTTGATACTCAGTTCCAAGGTTTTTCACCCAATTAGTAGTTGACACATCAGAAAATGCATTTACATGAAACTTAGCACTTAAATTGTCTCCACCCTCCAAGTGATCGATCATTTCTTTCCTCACTGGACCAAACTCAAATCTCTGAAAATTAAAATTCTCCCAGTGATAAGTTAACTGTCTCTGGTGTTGTTTTAACAGATCGTTTAAAAACATTATGTTTGGCCTCAAACCTCATGCACCATACATGAAGAAGTGGACCTATTTTACGAATGCACCTTGGATAATGGATCATAAAATGATGCTTTGGAATTAATCTTCTGTCAGGAAACAAGGATCTGAACAGCTTGTGGTGATCATTAATCAAATGCTTCAAATAATACGTCAAACCATTAGTAACAACTGGTGAAAACACAATATTCACTATCTGAATCAAGAGGAGGAGCAAATTCCAGTAACTGTTATTTCTTTCAGTTACGTCATCAAAAATCAGGGGAGCATTTCGCACAAGACACCACGACTGAATTGCATTCAATCCAAGATCTTTACTACCCTCATCCATTTTCAACCCACTTGGCCTGTTTTTTTCGGTCAATATAACCGTAGTTGAAACTTTGGATCCTCTGTGACAATGTTTCTAAAGACAGGTTCTTGTTATTGACCAGGTATTGAAATACACTACACCTTCAAGTAAATCATGCATGATGTCAACTGCATAGTTATCAGAGATGTGGTAAAAACATAGTGTATTGAGCAAGCATGTCTTCTTGACACCAAATGTTGATGCCAACATAGGATTTTCCTGTAGAGATGCACAATGTTCTGCATGCATTTCTTTTGTACAGAAAACCAAGCAAGGGTTATCTTCAGTGAAGACAGATTGTAACTCTTCCTTTGTAGTTAAACAAAATCTACAGAAATTTGTTGCACTGAAGGATTCAATCAAACCAAACAATCCGTGCAAACCTAGATTATCACCTGTTACTTGAATAACAGTCCCTCGCAATGGTGAGTCTGAGAAAGGTACCTCTATTCCTTCCATTTCTAGTGTTTTAACATCATCAGTTAGAGGCTTTAGTATTTCATCAAAATCATATTTCCTCAGGTCTTGTGAATGAAAAAGTGCCACAACATGAATATTCATCAGAACAGAATTATATTTTGGGGGCAGGTTCCTCAATATAAAGTAAATGCAACCAAGCTTGTGTATCCCTTTCTTTGAACCCTAGGGGTTTGCCGTCTCAAAATCATCGTAATAAAGCTGGATCTGTAGAGCATGCTTTTGCTGGGAAAACAAATCATTACTTTTGAAGTATGAACCATCACATATATCTTTATAAACACCTTCTTTATGTTGCTTGACCTGCAGGAAACTTGGTTCCCAAGATGGGTACATACACAAATTTATCTGTTACAGGGATCTGATTGTAAGCTCCTGTTGTCCGATCTCTTCGGAAATCAAAACGCACCCCAAGAACATACTCTACAGGTTCAACTATTTCCCACTTTTCCTCGAAGAACTTCTGAATACGTACAAAATGATAACGAACACCCCGGTTGTCCACATTTCAAACGTAATGTCTTTAAAAATAAAAAAAAATTGTTGACTGATCGGGGTCACAACTGTTGACGTGTTTACAAAGTGACTTACATTATAGTCAGTAGAATGTTTTATGTTTTGTGTTTTAGGATATTAAGCAGCCAGTCTACTAATACTACTATATAATAACCGCTAGTTAACATGTAGTAGCAAAGTTACTGTACTTATAGTTAGTAGAAAGTTTAATGTGGACTATCACAATAAAGGTTTACAAAATTTCTAATGTTTTTTTGAAACCCTTGTATTCTGTGTGTCTATGGGAAAATTAATTTGTTCATAGTGTGAGCTGCCAACATTTTTGCAGAAGTAGTAATCCAACACTGAACAAACACAGACTTGCCTACTCAAACAGGATTCTGTGTGCCTTTACTAGTCAGATTCATTGGAAGATGGCGGCCGTGAGGCTTGCCACAGTACAAACAGTGTTCCTGTCTGTCATTTTAATATCTGCGTTATTTGTTTGTGAAGTGTCATGCTTAATCCAGTGCACTCGATCGGAGCTCCTAAACCTCAGATACACTTCTCACAGTGATCTGGGTCCATCTACATCCTTGCTGGAGAAATTACGGGAATTAATCATATCAAGCCACTCAACACCATGGCTGTCAACCAAAAAAGGCCGTCGCTCAGGAACCTTTGCTAGGTTCAGGAGACGCCCTCACCGGCCACCGCTCCTAGCCCTCTTGCTGTCAAACGTTCGATCCCTCCGGCACAAAATGGATGAGCTCAAACTTATGTTACAAACTAACAAAGACTACAGTGACTGCTCTGCCATCTGCCTGACAGAGACCTGGCTGGATCAATCAGTACCTGACCAAGCGGTAACACTTCCAGGTTTCACATTACACCGTGCCGATAGATCACCCAAACTATCGCACAAGTCTAAAGGCAGTGGTATTTGCATAATGATCGATGAACGCTGGTGTACAAATTCTACAGAACTCACCCATGTATGCTCACCTCACCTGGAATACCTCACTGTTAAATGCAGACCATCATTTCTCCCACGGGAGTTCATGTCAGTAATCTTGATCTGTGTGTACATTCCACCTGAGGCTAACGCTATCACCACCATAGCCGAGTTAGCCAACTACGTCTCCTCAGTGGAAAATATACACTCGGACGCAGCAGTCATTGTCCTCGGGGACTTTAACCAGACTAATCTGTCGGCTGAGCTCCCCGGCTACCATCAGAGGGACCAACACGCTGGACCGCTATATTACCATCAAAGAGGCTTACCGTGCTTTCCCAAGGGCTACGCGGGGCAGGTCCGACCACGCAATGCTGCTGCTTATTCCACAATACAGACAAAAAGTTAAATCCTCCACGTCACCATCAAAATTCGTCCGGTCCTGGTCCCCAGAGGCCATCGACAAACTTTGTGGTTGTTTCGCGTGCACAGACTGGGAAGTTTTCCATGCTGCAGGCGATCTCCATGACCTCACCAACATAATAACGTCATATGTCAATTACTGTGTGGACCTGTGCATACCAATCAAAAAAATCAAATACTACAATAACAACAAACCGTGGTTTAACAAAGATATTAAACAGTTAAGAAAGGAGAAAAATGCAGCTCATCTATCAGGAAACAAAGAACAATATATGGCTTCCAAATACAAACTGAGATCTGCAATAACAAGAGCCAAATCCAATTATGCTACTAAACTAGAAGAACAAATCACCACTAATGATACACGTTTTATGTGGAAAAAACTTCAAAACATGACAAATTACAAAAAGAAACCCACCCCCATACCTGACGGCGATGACCAGCTCTCTGATACACTCAACTTCTTTTTTGGGAGGTTTGAGCAGGTACCGGCTACACCACCATCTCCTCCCGACCCCCTCCCCTCCCCTCCCCCCCTTTTACCATTCACAAGGAGGAGGTGAGGAGCACCTTCAGGGGACTTAAGAGGAATAAAGCCCCCGGTCCAGACAACATCAGCCCCACTGTTCTCCACCACTGTGCTGCAGAACTGGATGGGGTCTTCGCCGATATTTTCAATACCTCCCTCTGCCAAAATTTACCCAAGTGCTTCAATGATTACAGACGTATTGCCTTGACATCAGCAGTCAGGAAATCATTCGAGCGCATCATACTCAATCACCTAAAAACTGTCAAAACCCCCCTCATGGACCCATTCCAATTTACATACAGAGCCAACAGGTCAGTTGAGGACACCGTCAACTTTGCAATTCATCACATACTGAACCATCTTGAGTCCGCAAATACATATGCCCGCATCCTCTTTATGGATTTCAGTTCTGCATTCAATACAATAAACCCGGACAAACTTTTAAATATATTACTGGACATGAATATCGACCCATGCATCTGTCACTGGATTCACAGTTTTCTCTGGAACAGGCAACAGAAGGTAAAGATTAACAATTATACATCCTCCCCCCTGTTCCACAGTACAGGCGCACCTCAAGGTTGTGTTCTCTCACCCTGGCTATTCTCTCTCTACACAAACCAGCTCACATCACAGCATAGTTCTGTCAGCCTATACAAATATGCGGACGATACAACCATCATAGGATTTATCACCAACAACCAAGAAACCAAATCCTCTCAAGCGGTGGACTTCTACGTTCCGATTGGTTGCTGCCCAACCGCGTCATAGATCATTACCATAAAGTTGCCCTGATTTCAACTCTCCTCGACGCTCTCAACGGCCAAGTCGCGCCGCGCCGCTCCTCGCCGCTGCTCGACGCCGGCTCACATTGAAAATGAATGACTTCCGGCCACTTTGACGCTCTCGACGCTGGCGGTGTGAACGCACAGTAAGACATCAGCCATCCCTCAAAACTCCAGTGCTCATTGAAGGTGAACCCATCTCCATCATTGATAGATTCAAAATCCTTGGGACCCATATCAGCAACAACCTCAAATGGAAAATCAACACAGATCATATTTACAAAAAAGCCCAGCTAAGACTTTTCAATCTCCGACAGCTCAAGAAGTTCAGAGTAAGGTTTCATCTCCTGCTCCGCTTCTGTACGGCCATCGTTGAAAGCATCCTCACCACATCCATCACAGTTTGGTTTGGCATTCTTGACACACTTTCCCGGAAGAAATTACAGCGCATCATCAACAGAGCATCCAAAGTCATTGGTTCACCCCTACCATCCCTTGAATCACTCTACCACAAACGGACACTACGCAGAGCCCACAAAATAATTTCTGATATCACTCACCCTGCACACTACGCCTTCCAGCTACTGCCCTCTGGGAGGCGTTACAGGACAATCGCCTCCAGAACAACTCGCTTCAAAAACAGTTTCATCCCAATAGCAATAAACTTTTTGAACTCTGAACGCTGAGGACTGTGGATTAAGCATGACCCCTTATGTATTATTATTTATCAATGTGTCTGTATGTATGTATATGTATGTTATTTTATTTTATATGTTTATTGTTTGTTTAATGTAATGCTGGAACCTGTACCAAAGAGCTGTACTGAAAACAAATTCCATTAGCTTGGCTGTGTGGTCATTAAATTAAAATCAAATCATGTGGGCTGTGGAATGAGACAAATCTTTCCTTTACTATTCTGTACAAACTTCCAGCATTTCAGAAGTTTGTTTGCCAGGAGCAGACTATAAAAGACACAAAGCTGTTGAAATTGTTAAATTCTCATTTTAGAACAACGGGAGAAAAAGGCTAAATTTCAGTAAGGCTTGTTGAGTTTGTTTATGGACAGTGACATTAATATGAACTCTGCACTGTTAAAATTTAGTGTGAAATTACAGTATATTCAAGGGTTATTAATTGCATTAATTTCACTGTGGGAATTTTCTTATCTCTAATTGCACTCTCTGAAATGTCTTGTGAACAACAGCATCATGCTGTATTTCTACAGTGCAGATGTGTTCTGAAGGCTCCCTTTTTTACTTCTTGTTGGTTTTATTTGTGCTAATGAACTTGTTTTTGGTCCACTTTTTTGTAATGTTGGTGTGATCAGGTAATGCGTTTCCCTGTTTGGAATGAATTGAAGTGAGGCAATTAGAAACAATGTGCATTACTATTGGGGCACATCACTTCTGATTATCCAAGGGGTTGTTCCTTTCAATACCCATTGGTTATTGCTGTTTACAGCGTTACTCTTGTGGTGTGTGGTTCTGTAAAGGTAATTCTCTCTGGTAAGTCTTATTTTTAAGATAAGTGCTTCAGACGGTAGGTTCTCTCTATCCATTTGTGTCCTGGTGGTGGGTTGAAAACTGTGTGTGTTGTTGCAGTGTTCTCACTTTCTAGTCTAGGGGCAGGAAAGAAGAGTATCAAAAAGTTGCGGGGACAGAGTGAGATAACTCCAGTCTCCAGGTCCCAGGACAAGCACAAATCACCACACCAGTTTTAAATATAAAAAGGTTTATTTTAAATTAATCAGTGGGACACAAACATAAGGCTTTTCAGTAGGGGAAACACAGCCCAACTGCATAGAGCTAGGGGTTTACAGTAACAATGGAGCACAGATTTGAGAGGTTTGTTTTCCTTTGAAGATTGATTTATAATAATTTGGTCCTTCAGCCCTCAGCCCTGTGAGCAATTTAGAGTTTTGTTTTGTGCTTTTAAATTCATTATTGATGAGTGATGGTGTGAATTCCCTTTTTTGGTATAAAAGATCTAATGGACAGAGTCGAGGCCATGGCATTACATTATGCGTTACTTATTTTTATTAAATTACTTATTAAACGGGTGGTTCACTTTCAAATTAAATTTTAGCATGTTTTAGCTTACCTCAAGGGCATCCAAGATGTAGGTGTCTTTGTTTCCACAGTAGTTTCCATTTTGATATTTTTAGGTCAAACCGTTCTTGTCTGTGACTCATATAATGGAGGTCTATGGTCACCACCTCAAAAAGCATGCACAGAGTAGTCCAAATTAAACAATTCCCCATCATAAGTACAAACTGATGACCTAAGACATGAAACGAGTGTTTTGTGTAAGAAAATGAACAGTATTTATATCATTTTTACCTCTTGTACACAACCACGTCCAACTGATCTGAGTGCACGAGTGCTTCCTGATGTGACGTGCGCGTGCGTGCTGGTCTGCGCAAGCGCGGAAAGCGCCGGAAGTCATCTTTAAAGAAATAACTACCATTCAGAATTTCTTAGTTAGGTTCTCTTTACTTCCAAAATAACTGCTGCAAATGAATAATTGGAACTGAACAATGTAAACACAGAAAGTTAAAAGTGCAAAATAAGTTTAGTGCAAATAACAGTATAAGTGTATGAATTTTATGAAGTATGAATTTTAAAGTGCACATTTTAAACTGCAAATAACCATACATAACTGCACAGTAGAAATTACTCAACAGAGGGACTACATCTCTATAAAGATACCATTCTGCTATTCTATAGAACTATATTAAAGATTTTCACTACCATCAGTTGTCAGAGGCCCTACAGAGGCACACGCCTACATTTCCTAGCTGCAAAATCAGCTATCACCAGTGTTGGGAACGTTACTTTAAAAAAGTAATTAGTTATATTTACTCACTACTTGTTCCAAAAAGTAACTGAGTTAGTAACTGAATTACTCTATAATAAAAGTAACTCGTTACCAGTGAAAGTAAATATTTGCCTTACTGTAAAAAAAAAAGAAAAAGAAAAAAAAAAAGTTGCTACGTCAGAGAATTTGTACTTTTTTTCTTTTTTCTTTTTTTTTTTGCAGTTTTCACAAGTCAGTTGAAATGAGTAGAACAGACAGGTACATAACTTTCAATATTTATTGCACGTCAACAGACAGCAAGAGTTTTATCCTGCACTTCAAGTATTATCTTTGTAAGAAAGGGTGTTTTTGGCCACTAGCTTTGTAGATGTGCGTCACACATTGCATGTACACATTACATGCGCATTCTTGCCTTTGTCCACAATGAATTTGAAGTAGTGCTTATATCTTCACCTTGAAAATGGCAACTTTTCATCGGATTGCTCCTGACTCACCATCTCGCCATCTCTGCTGTGAATCTCTGTGTAGCTGTTGCGTGTGTGTGTGTGTGTGTGTGTGTGTGTGTGTGTGTTTGAGTGTGCCGGCATCTGTGTAAAAACACTGGCTCTGATGGGCTACCATGAAACACATGACTCTGCCTTAGCCAATCACAACCACTCTCTTCTTTTTTCCGCCCCCTACTCTTGGTGCCTTTCTGAGGCCATGTCTGAGGTCGGTGTCTTCCAAATTTGACATTGATTGAGGCGTAATCGAACAGACCACTGGGAGATGGGGAAGGGGGGGCACCAGAGGGAGACTGGCACAGAGATTCACCTTTTTCTCGACTAATTTGGTCTAGGCCTATATTACTTTTGTATTGCTTTTGTATATTAACATGCTTTTAGAAATATTTTATTTGTTATTTATACTAGTAGCCTATTGAGATGATTTTTTCACGACCCAGTGCCCCCCCCCATCCCACCCCTCCCCCCCAAGCACTTGGTGCCCTACGCGCAGTGCGTGATGTGCGTGTGCGGAGCGCCGGCCCTGATTATAGGGTGCATTATAAACAAATTACACACAGTGCAGATTGGTGGCGTAGCGTGTGGTAAACAATGAGTGATGTGCGTGCGTGAGAGATCACATCCGGGGCTTTCCGCGCTTGCACAGACTAAAGCCAGAGCGTGTGCACGCGCCACATCGGGAAGCACTCGTGCACTCAGATCAGTTGGACGTGGTTGTGTACAAGAGGTAAAAACTATATAAATACTGTTCGTTTTCTTACACAAACTGCTCGTTTCGTGTCTTAGGTCAGCAATGTGTACTTACGATGGGGAATTGTTTAATTTGGACTCCGCTGTGTATGCTTTTCGAGGTGGTGACCATAGACATTCATTATATGAGTCACAGACAAGAACGGTATAACCTAAAAATATCAAAATGGAAACTACTGCTGAAACAAAGACACCTACATCTTGGATGTCCTTGAGGTAAGCTGAAACATGCTAAAATTTTATTTGAAAGTGAACTATCCCTTTAATTTTGTATTGTGCTCATGGTTCTGGCCCATTTTAGTGCAACAAACTTGTGTGCCTTAATCTAGTTTCAATTGTTCTCTGTGTTATACATCAGAGTGGCATAGTCAGGTTTCATTAGAATTGGTCAGGTTTCATTAGAATATTTCATTGTAATATTTGAAAAAAACCTAGTGGTTTCTTCCTTGCTAACCTGGCTAAGTTGGCTTATATAGTGTGTTGTCTTTATATGTTGAGTGTTACCATTGTTGTGTTTTGGATGCTGAGTATTGACATCACATCTTTCTAAGACATTTCTTGGCAGTTGCTTCATTGTTGTGAAATATGTATTCTAAAACTGTTATGAATATGAAACAGATTGTTAAAAAAATCTTCATGTTCATGCTGATAATAGTTTTAGTCAAGAAATAACTGTAGCTTGTGTCATATTCTAGCCTGTCACCGTTTTGAAAAATGATTTAATTTGTCTTCTAACATGACTAGATCAGAAAAGTTCAAAGAGCCCAAACAAATACTAATCACTAATGGTGCCTTCAATACATTTACAGCTGTAAATAACTACATTTCTCATGGTGGCAGTTAAAAATAAAGTTATAATGTGAATTCATAAAAAAAAAAAAAAAAAAAAAAGTCATTTGTAAGAAAAGATGTAGAATGCACCGCTTGTTAGCTGTTAGTATACTAACAAGAATTGACGCTTTTAACCATAGTTGAGACACAAAAGCCATTTATTAATCTGCATTCTTAATCAACCGAGCATTTTGTGTTCTTGATCTACAACATCATTACCTGCTGAAGTTCAACTCAAATACTCAAGAAAGCAAATGCAAAAAATGCATGTAAGAGCCTGGATGTGTTTTTGATATTGAGGATATATTGAATGCAGAGTTGAGAAAATCAAACTGTAACGAATCTCAGAGCTGTTTTCAGTTCACCAAAGCTTATCTATGGGTGCATCTCAAATGGAGGGCTGTCAATGGACGGATCATCCAGTTATCTGTGCTTTATAAAATACATTTTTAAAATACATTATTTTGCCTCTTGCTCACTAATGTTGATTGGAAGTATGATTCATTTCCACAAAAAGGTTATTTCAGATAGATCAATTTAATGAACCAGCTCAAAGATGATTCAGACGTTATTTTAGGGTAGAATGGCTTCCACATTTTGAGAAATTCTGAGAAAAAGAGAAATAAAAACAAAACACAGAGAGCACAGTAGCTGAGAGCTCTTATGAGTGATAAATAAGTGAAAAAAGTGTTATTGTTTATGTTTAGGTTATTATGTTTCAAAGTATAGTTTATTAATTTTGTGTAAAGCATACAGTTAAAGTAAACATCATTCAGCTGAGCTGTGCACATGTATTTTAGACACTTCACGTCTTGTTCCTTTCCAGCAATAAACACATGTCCACTTTTATGACTATCATTAGCAATGCAGATTAATATATTAAATTTAAATAAAAAATTAATTTATGCATTTAGCAGAAATATATATCAATTGGAGATACAGAAATGTAATGCAATTTATTTTTTTTACAAACAAAGCTTCATATAAGTAGAAGGCTATTTCTTACAACCTTTAGCATTTGTTATTGTGAAATAAGTTTCCTCCAGTCTATATATATATATATATAAAAAAAAAAAACGGAACGGAACTGAAAAAGATTTGAAACCAACAGTGAGAAATCGACTCTTGTAATCAAATCCCATACATTTCAGAACCAGGGATCAGAATCAGACTTAATTTCTAAAATTTTGGAGTCAAATGGCCCTACTTGGGACCACAGCTGACGATGCTTTATGGAAATGCATAGCAACTGCATAGCAACACACTAACAACCAATCAGAAGACCTTAGCAATGCTAGATTGCAGAATGTAGATTCTACAAGCGTCTAACACTTCAGTTTCATCCATCACACTAAAAGATAAACTGCAGTGCTTTACAACTATAGGACAGGAAGAGCTATACAGCAAAATCAGCAGTGCTAATTCAACACCTACAGAGATAAATTCAACATTTTAAAAGTGTCTATATTGGTCCACACTAGATCGAGTTAAAACTACACTTTTCAAAGTGTTAAATATTTAACACTATGACAGAATTGCAGCAACTCTCTAAAAAGTTAACATTTAACACTAGTCAACACTGTTTAGTGTTGAATTTACCCAACACCAGTGCGTAGTGTCAAAATTTAACACCAAATGTGTGTTTTTCTTTCAACACTACAGAGTTGTTGCCATATTAACACTACATAGGTTGTAAAGTTTAACATAAAATGCAACTCTTTTCTAATTTGTGATTTGTAATACTATTGGGAATCAATTTACCCCCCCCCCCCCCCCCAATGCAACTCATTACTATAATTTATAAAAAAAGACAAAAACAGGGAGATTGTAGTTCAAGTGAAATTGTAAATTAAATAAAGCACACCATCCACAACAAAGCATTGGCTTTACATTAACAATGTACAACCAATCCTCTAGCACAGGTTACACAAAATAGCAATGTGGCACTACATATGTTTTTTCACCCCTCTCATTAGAAAACTGTTTGTCATACGGTCTGTAATAAATCAACTCATCAATAGAAATAACAGAAAAGGAATCAGCTCTCTCCTCAATACAATATGCATTAAAGTGGTCATCAAAATAAAGTGTGTCAACTCTGCATGTCAAAATAAAAGCTTGATCTTCATTAATAATTATATTTGTGATCTTTCTGAACACAGGAATTTCCATATCTGTTGTAATACACACAAACATACCAATTTGATACTCAGTTCCAAGGTTTTTCACCCAATCAGTAGTTGACACATCAGAAAATGCATTTACATGAAACTTAGCACTTAAATTGTCTCCACCCTCCAAGTGATCGATCATTTCTTTCCTCACTGGACCAAACTCAAATCTCTGAAAATTAAAATTCTCCCAGTGATAAGTTAACTGTCTCTGGTGTTGTTTTACCAAGGTTTTTGTGATATTTTTGAAATTTTTAACAGATCGTTTAAAAACATTATGTTTGGCCTCAAACCTCATGCACCATACATGAAGAAGTGGACCTATTTTACGAATGCACCTTGGATAATGGATCATAAAATGATGCTTTGGAATTAATCTTCTGTCAGGAAACAAGGATCTGAACAGCTTGTGGTGATCATTAATCAAATGCTTCAAATAATACGTCAAACCATTAGTTACAACTGGTGAAAACACAATATTCACTATCTGAATCAAGAGGAGGAGCAAATTCCAGTAACTGTTATTTCTTTCAGTTACATCATCAAAAATCAGGGGAGCATTTCGCACAAGACACCACGACTGAATTGCATTCAATCCAAGATCTTTACTACCCTCATCCATTTTCAACCCACTTGGCCTGTTTTTTTCGGTCAATATAACCGTAGTTGAAACTTTGGATCCTCTGTGACAATGTTTCTAAAGACAGGTTCTTGTTATTGACCAGGTATTGAAATACACTACACCTTCAAGTAAATCATGCATGATGTCAACTGCATAGTTATCAGAGATGTGGTAAAAACATAGTGTATTGAGCAAGCATGTCTTCTTGACACCAAATGTTGATGCCAACATAGGATTTTCCTGTAGAGATGCACAATGTTCTGCATGCATTTCTTTTGTACGGAAAATCAAGCAAGGGTTATCTTCAGTGAAGACAGATTGTAACTCTTCCTTTTTAGTTAAACAAAATCTACAGAAATTTGTTGCACTGAAGGATTCAATCAAACCAAACAATCCGTGCAAACCTAGATTATCACCTGTTACTTGAATAACAGTCCCTCGCAATGGTGAGTCTGAGAAAGGTACCTCTATTCCTTGCATTTCTAGTGTTTTAACATCATCAGTTAGAGGCTTTAGTATTTCATCAAACCCATATTTCCTCAGGTCTTGTGAATGAAAAAGTGCCACAACATGAATATTCATCAGAACAGAATTATATTTTGGGGGCAGGTTCCTCAATATAAAGTAAATGCAACCAAGCTTGTGTATCCCTTTCTTTGAACCCAAGGGATTTGCCGTCTCAAAATCATCATAATAAAGCTGAATCTGTAGAGCATGTTTTTGCTGGGAAAACAAATCATTACTTTTGAAGTATGAACCATCACATATATCTTTATAAACACCTTCTTTATGTTGCTTGACCTGCAGGAAACTTGGTTCCCAAGATGGGTACATACACAAATTTATCTGTTATAGGAATCTGATTGTAAGCTCCTGTTGTCCGATCTCTTCGCAAATCAAAACGCACCCCAAGAACATACTCTACAGGTTCAACTATTTCCCACTTTTCCTCGAAGAACTTCTGAATACGTACAAAATGATAAAGAACACCCCGGTTGTCCACATTTCAAACGTAATGTCTTTAAAAATAAAAAAAAATTGTTGACTGATCGGGGTCACAACTGTTGACGTGTTTACAAAGTGACTTACATTATAGTCAGTAGAATGTTTTATGTTTTGTGTTTTAGGATATTAAGCAGCCAGTCTACTAATACTACTATATAATAACCGCTAGTTAACATGTAGTAGCAAAGTTACTGTACTTATAGTTAGTAGAAAGTTTAATGTGGACTATCACAATAAAGGTTTACAAAATTTCTAATGTTTTTTTGAAACCCTTGTATTCTGTGTGTCTATGGGAAAATTAATTTGTTCATAGTGTGAGCTGCCAACATTTTTGCAGAAGTAGTAATCCAACACTGAACAAACACAGACTTGCCTACTCATACAGGATTCTGTGTGCCTTTACTAGTCAGATTCATTGGAAGATGGCGGCCGTGAGGCTTGCCACGGTACAAACAGTGTTCCTGTCTGTCATTTTAATATCTGCGTTATTTGTTTGTGAAGTGTCATGCTTAATCCAGTACACTCGATTGGAGCTCCTAAACCTCAGATACACTTCTCACAGTGATCTGGGTCCATCTACATCCTTGCTGGAGAAATTACAGAAATTAAACATATCAAGCCATTCAACGCCAAGGCTGTCGACCAAAAAAGGCCGTCGCTCAGGAACCTTTGCTAGGTTCAGGAGACGCCCTCACCGGCCACCGCTCCCAGCCCTTTTGCTGTCAAACGTTAGATCCCTCCGGCACAAAATGGATGAGCTCAAACTTATGTTACAAACTAACAAAGACTACAGTGACTGCTCTGCCATCTGCCTGACACAGACCTGGCTGGATCAATCAGTACCTGACCAAGCGGTAACACTTCCAGGTTTCACATTACACCGTGCCGATAGATCACCCAAACTATCGCACAAGTCTAAAGGCAGTGGTATTTGCATAATGATCAATGAATGCTGGTGTACAAATTCTACAGAACTCACCCATGTATGCTCACCTCACCTGGAATACCTCACTGTTAAATGCAGACCATCATTTCTCCCACGGGAGTTCACGTCAGTAATCTTGATCTGTGTGTACATTCCACCTGAGGCTAACGCTATCACCACCATAGCCGAGTTAGCCAACTACGTCTCCTCAGTGGAAAATATACACTCGGACGCAGCAGTCATTGTCCTCGGGGACTTTAACCAGACTAATCTGTCGTCTGAGCTCCCCAGCTACCATCAGAGGGACCAACACGCTGGACCACTGCTATATTACCATCAAAGAGGCTTACGGTGCTTTCCCAAGGGCTCCGCTGGGCAGGTCCGACTACGCAATGCTGCTGCTTATTCCACAATACAGACAAAAAGTTAAATCCTCCAAGTCACCATCAAAATTCGTCCGGTGCTGGTCCCCAGAGGCCATCGACAAACTTTGTGGTTGTTTCGCGTGCACAGACTGGGAAGTTTTCCATGCTGCAGGCGATCTCCATGACCTCACCAACGTAATAACGTCATATGTCAATTACTGTGTGGACCTGTGCATACCAATCAAAAAAATCAAATACTACAATAACAACAAACCGTGGTTTAACAAAGATATTAAACAGTTAAGAAAGGAGAAAAATGCAGCTCATCTATCAGGAAACAAAGAACAATATATGGCTTCCAAATACAAACTGAGATCTGCAATAAGAAGAGCCAAATCCAATTATGCTACTAAACTAGAAGAACAAATCACCACTAATGATACACGTTTTATGTGGAAAAAACTTCAAAACATGACAAATTACAAAAAGAAACCCACCCCCATACCTGACGGCGATGACCAGCTCTCTGATACACTCAACTTCTTTTTTGGGAGGTTTGAGCAGGTACCGGCTACACCACCATCTCCTCCCGACCCCCTCCCCTCCCCTCCCCCCCTTTTACCATTCACAAGGAGGAG
Organism: Carassius auratus; assembly: GCF_003368295.1. NCBI lineage: Eukaryota > Metazoa > Chordata > Actinopteri > Cypriniformes > Cyprinidae > Carassius > Carassius auratus. The sequence continues at coordinate 2,112,207 of NC_039282.1, forward strand.
GTGAGGAGCACCTTCAGGGGACTTAAGAGGAATAAAGCCCCCGGTCCAGGCAACATCAGCCCCACTGTTCTCCACCACTGTGCTGCAGAACTGGATGGGGTCTTCGCCGACATTTTCAATACCTCCCTCTGCCAAAATTTACCCAAGTGCTTCAAAGAATCGATTATCATTCTGGTTCCTAAGACCAAGACCATCTCCTGCCTCAATGATTACAGACGTATTGCCTTGACATCAGCAGTCATGAAATCATTCGAGCGCATCATACTCAATCACCTAAAAACTGTCAAAACCCCCCTCATGGACCCATTCCAATTTACATACAGAGCCAACAGGTCAGTTGAGGACACCGTCAACTTTGCAATTCATCACATACTGAACCATGTTGAGTCCGCAAATACATATGCCCGCATCCTGTTTATGGATTTCAGTTCTGCATTCAATACAATAAACCCGGCCAAACTTTTAAATATATAACTGGACATGAATATCGACCCATGCATCTGTCACTGGATTCACAGTTTTCTCTGGAACAGGCAACAGAAGGTAAAGATGAACAATTATACATCCTCCCCTCTGTTCCACAGTACAGGCGCACCTCAAGGTTGTGTTCTCTCACCCTGGCTATTCTCTCTCTACACAAACCAGCTCACATCACAACATAGTTCTGTCGGCCTATACAAATATGCGGATGATACAACCATCATAGGATTTATCACCAACAACCAAGAAACCAAATACCGTGCACAGATCAACCAAGCAGTGACCTGGTGTACAGACCATGATCTCCTACTCAATACATCAAAAACAAAAGAACTCATCGTCGACCTAAGACGTCAATCATCCCTCAAAACTCCAGTGCTCATTGAAGGTGAACCCATCTCCATCATTGATAGATTCAAAATCCTTGGGACCCATATCAGCAACAACCTCAAATGGAAAATCAACACAGATCATATTTACAAAAAAGCCCAGCAAAGACTTTTCCATCTCCGACAGCTCAAGAAGTTCAGAGTAAGGTTTCATCTCCTGCTCCGCTTCTGTACGGCCATCGTTGAAAGCATCCTCACCACATCCATCACAGTTTGGTTTGGCAGTCTTGACACACTTTCCCGGAAGAAATTACAGCGCATCATCAATAGAGCATCCAAAGTCATTGGTTCACCCCTACCATCCCTTGAATCACTCTACCACAAACGGACACTACGCAGAGGCCACAAAATAATTTCTGATATCACCCACCCTGCACACTACGCCTTCCAGCTACTGCCCTCTGGGGGGCGTTACAGGACAATCGCCTCCAGAACAACTCGCTTCAAAAACAGTTTCATCCCAATAGCAATAAACTTTTTGAACTCTGAACGCTGAGGACTGTGGATTAAGCATGACCCCTTATGTATTATTATTTATCAATGTGTCTGTATGTATGTATATGTATGTTATTTTATTTTATATGTTTATTGTTTGTTTAATGTAATGCTGGAACCTGTACCAAAGAGCTGTACTGAAAACAAATTCCATTAGCTTGGCTGTGTGGTCATTAAATTAAAATCAAATCATGTGGGCTGTGGAATGAGACAAATCTTTCCTTTACTATTCTGTACAAACTTCCAGCATTTCAGAAGTTTGTTTGCCAGGAGCAGACTATAAAAGACACAAAGCTGTTGAAATTGTTAAATTCTCATTTTAGAACAACGGGAGAAAAAGGCTAAATTTCAGTAAGGCTTGTTGAGTTTGTTTATGGACAGTGACATTAATATGAACTCTGCACTGTTAAAATTTAGTGTGAAATTACAGTATATTCAAGGGTTATTAATTGCATTGCATTCTTATCTCCAACTGCACTCTCTGAAATGTCTTGTGAACAACAGCATCATGCTGTATTTGACAGAGTGAGATAACTCCTGTCTCCAGGTCCCAGGACAAGCACAAATCACCACACCAGTTTTAAATATAAAAAGGTTTATTTTAAATTAATCAGTGGGACACAAACATAAGGCTTTTCAGTAGGGGAAACACAGCCCAACTGCATAGAGCTAGAGGTTTACAGTAACAATGGAGCACAGATTTGAGAGGTTTGTTTTCCTTTGAAGATTGATTTATAATAATTTGGTCCTTCAGCCCTCAGCCCTGTGAGCAATTTAGAGTTTTGTTTTGTGCTTTTAAATTCATTATTGATGAGTGATGGTGTGAATTCCCATTTTTGGTATAAAAGATCTAATGGAAAGAGTCGAGGCCATGGCATTACATTATGCGTTACTTATTTTTATTAAATTACTTATTAAACAGATGGTTCACTTTCAAATTAAATTTTAGCATGTTTTAGCTTACCTCAAGGGCATCCAAGATGTAGGTGTCTTTGTTTCCACAGTAGTTTCCATTTTGATATTTTTAGGTCAAACCGTTCTTGTCTGTGACTCATATAATGGATGTCTATGGTCACCACCTCAAAAAGCATGCACAGAGTAGTCCAAATTAAACAATTCCCCATCGTAAGTACACATTGCTGACCTAAGACACGAAACGAGCGGTTTGTGTAAGAAAACGAACAGTATTTATATAGTTTTTACCTCTTGTACACAACCACGTCCGACTGATCTGAGTGCACGAGTGCTTCCCGATGTGACGTGTGCGTGCGCGCTGGTCTGCGCAAGCACGGAAAGCGCCGGAAGTCATCTCTCGCTCGTGAACGTCACTCATTGTTTACAATTATTTTCTATAGTTTACACAGAGATTTCAGAAGTGTTACCTTTCACTGTGAAGATCAAAACATATTTAGACGTACAGGAAACTGCAATGGAAGATGATTTCAATATATCCATAGACAACGTTGAATTTTTTTCATAACCATATTTATTTGAACCAGAATACACAGACCAAGTACTCAGGAGCGATCCACTGCAGCAGCACGAGTTCCAGCCTCAGAGAGACAGAGATCTCTTCAAAATTGGTGGTGTTTTAGTAGCAAGTGTTGTGAGATGCCAACAGAAGTGGAGAGCATATGTTGTCACGAATGGAACAACTACAAGACGACGACGAGGACATTGACAGTATCACATCACACACCTGCCTGACTGAAGATCCTGAGTTTTCTCCGCTGTTGAGACCCAGCGTTTTACATGTTGTGTTTAGTTTGCCATGTATAAACTGGAGTAATGTGTTGTATTTTTATTATAAACGCAACGATTATAGGCAGGGCCGGCGCTAGCCATTTGGGTGCCCTAAGCACAAATGCTTTTTACATCTCTATAGAGAGATCATTCTGCTATTCTATAGAACTATATTAAAGATTTTCACTACCATCAGTTGTCAGAGGCCCTACAGAGGCACACGCCTACATTTCCTAGCTGCAAAATCAGCTATCAGCAGTGTTGGGAACGATACTTTAAAAAAGTAATTAGTTATAGTTACTCACTACTTGTTCCAAAAAGTAACTGAGTTAGTAACTGAATTACTCTATAATAAAAGTAACTCGTTACCAGGGAAAGTAACTATTTGCGTTACTGTAAAAAAAAAAAGTTGCTACGTCAGAGAATTTGTACTTTTTTTTTTTTTTTGCAGTTTTCACAAGTCAGTTGAAATGAGTAGAACAGACAGGTACATAACTTTCAATATTTATTGCATGTCAACAGACAGCAAGAGTTTTATCCTGCACTTCAAGTATTATCTTTGTAAGAAAGGGTGTTTTTGGCCACTAGCTTTGTAGATGCGCGTCACACATTGCATGTACACATTGCATGTACACATTACATGCACGTTCTTGCCTTTGTCCACAATGAATTTGAAGTAGCGCTTATATCTTCACCTTGAAAATGGCAACTTTTCATCGGATTGCTCCTGACTCACCATCTCGCCATCTCTGCTGTGAATCTCTGTGTAGCTGATGCGTGTGTGTGTGTGTGTGTTTGGCGCCGCTGGCACAGCCGCGTGTGCCGGCATGTGTGTAAAAACACTGGCTTTGATTGGCTACCATGAAACACATGACTCAGCCTTAGCCAATCACAACCGCTTATCTCGTCATTAACCCACCTGCTCACTCGCTGTGTGAGCCAGGGGTGCGTTCGGATTGCATAGTTTATTAAATAAATGCATAGTTACGCACCACATTTAACGTTCAGTAACGTTAACCGCGTTGTAACGACGGGAAAAGTAATTAGTTAGATTACCGCGTTACTGAAAAAATAACGTCGTTACCTAACGCCGTTCTTTTAAAACTAAAATTTTTATTTAAAACATTGTCTTATCTGCAAGCGACGTGCGAGCATCATCCCGCTGTCTCTTCTTTATTCCGCCCCCGACTCTTGGTGCCTTTTCGAGGCCATGTCTGAGGTCGGCGTCTGCCCAATTTGACATTGATTGAGGCATAATCGAACAGACCACTGGGAGATGGGGAGGGGGGGCACCAGAGGGAGACTGGCACAGAGATTCACCTTTTTCTCGACTAATTTGGTCTAGGCCTATATTACGTTTGTATTGCTTTTGTATATTAACATGCTTTTAGAAATATTTTATTTGTTATTTATACTAGTAGCCTATTGAGATGATTTTTTCACGACCCAGTGCCCCCCCCCCCCCCCCAAGCACTTGGTGCCCTACGCGCAGTGCGTGATGTGCGTGTGCGGAGCGCCGGCCCTGATTATAGGGTGCATTATAAACAAATTAATTAATTACAATTACTGCATTATATTTCAGACAGTGCAGATTGGTGGCGTAGCGTGTGGTAAACAATGAGTGATGTGCGTGCGTGAGAGATCACATCCGGGGCTTTCCGCGCTTGCACAGACTAAAGCCAGAGCGTGTGCCCACGTCACATCGGGAAGCACTCGTGCAATCAGATCAGTTGGACGTGGTTGTGTACAAGAGGTAAAAACTATATAAATACTGTTTGTTTTCTTACACAAACTGCTCGTTTCGTGTCTTAGGTCAGCAATGTGTACTTACGATGGGGAATTGTTTAATTTGGACTCCGCTGTGTATGCTTTTCGAGGTGGTGACCATAGACCTGCATTATATGAGTCACAGACAAGAACGGTATAACCTAAAAATATCAAAATGGAAACTACTGCTGAAACAAAGACACCTACATCTTGGATGTCCTTGAGGTAAGCTAAAACATATCCCAACATTTTATTTGAAAGTGAACTATCCCTTTAAAAATGGTTCTGGCCCATTTTAGTGCAACAAACTTGTGTGCCTTAATCTAGTTTCAATTGTTCTCTGTGTTATACATCAGAGTGGCATAGTCAGGTTTCATTAGAATATTTCATTGTAATATTTGAAAAAAACCTAGTGGTTTCTTCCTTGCTAACCTGGCTAAGTTGGCTTATATAGTGTGTTGTCTTTATATGTTGAGTGTTACCATTGTTGTGTTTTGGATGCTGAGTATTGACATCACATCTTTCTAAGACATTTCTTGGCAGTTGCTTCATTGTTGTGAAATATCTATTCTAAAACTGTTATGAATATGAAACAGATTGTTAAAAAAATCTTCATGTTCATGTTGATAATAGTTTTAGTCAAGAAATAACTGTAGCTTGTGTCATATTCTAGCCTGTCACCGTTTTGAAAAATGATTTAATTTGTCTTCTAACATGACTAGATCAGAAAAGTTCAACGAGCCCAAACAAATACTGATCACTAATGGTGCCTTCAATACATTTACAGCTGTAAATAACTACATATCTCATGGTGGCAGTTAAAAATAGTTATAATGTGAATTCATAAAATTTTAAAAAAAAAGTCATTTGTAAGAAAAGATGTAGAATGCACCACTCGTTAGCTGTTAGTATACTAAAAATAATTGACGCTTTTAACCATAGTTGAGACACAAAGGCCATTTATCAATCTGCATTTTTAATCAACCGAGCATTTTGTGTTCTTGATCTACAACATCATTACCTGCTGAAGTTCAACTCAAATACTCAAGAAAGCAAATGCAAAAAATGCATGTAAGAGCCTGGATGTGTTTTTGATATTGAGGATATATTGAATGCAGACTTGAGAAAATCAAACTGTAACGAATCTCAGAGCTGTTTTCAGTTCACCAAAGCTTATCTATGGGTGCATCTCAAATGGAGGGCTGTCAATGGACGGATCATCCAGTTATCTGTGCTTACATTATTTTGCCTCTTGCTCGCTAATGTTGATTGGAAGTATGATTCATTTCCACAAAAAGGTTATTTCAGATAGATCAATTTAATGAACCAGCTCAAAGATGATTCAGAGGTTATTTTAGGGTAGAATGGCTTCCACATTTTGAGAAATTCTGAGAAAAAGAGAAATAAAAACAAAACACAGAGAGCACAGTAGCTGAGAGCTCTTATGAGTGAAAAATAAGTGAAAAAATGTTTATGTTTAGGTTATTATGTTTCAAAGTACAGTTTATTAATTTTGTGTAAAGCATACAGTTAAAGTAAACATCATTCAGCTGAGCTGTGCACATGTATTTTAGACACTTCACGTCTTGTTCCTTTCAAGCAATAAACATATGTCCACTTTTATGACTATCATTAGCAATGCAGATTAATATATTAAATTTAAATAAAAAATTAATTTATGCATTTAGCAGAAATATATATCAATTGGAGATACAGAAATGTAATGCAATTTATTTTTTTTACAAACAAAGCTTCATATAAGTAGAAGGCTATTTCTTACAACCTTTAGCATTTGTTATTGTGAAATAAGTTTCCTCCAGTCTATATATATATATATATATAAAAAACGGAACTGAACTGAAAAAGATTTGAAACCAACATTGAGAAATCGACTCTTGTAATCAAATCCCATACATTTCAGAACCAGGGATCAGAATCAGACTTAATTTCTAAAATTTTGGAGACAAATAGCCCTACTTGTGACCACAGCTGACGATGCTTTATGGAAATGCATAGCAACTGCATAGCAACACACTAACAACCAATCAGAACACCTTAGCAATGCTAGATTGCAGAATGTAGATTCTACAGCGTCTAACACTTCAGTTTGATCCATCACACTCAAAGATAAGCTGCAGTGCTTTACAACTATAGGACAGGAAGAGCTATACAGCAAAATCAGCAGTGCTAATTCAACACCTACATAGATAAATTCAACATTTTAAAAGTGTCTATATTGGTCCACACTAGATCAAGTTAAAACTACACTTTTCAAAGTGTTAAATATTTAACACTAAGACAGAATTGCAGCAACTCTCTAAAAAGTTAACATTTAACACTAGTCAACACTGTTTAGTGTTGAATTTACCCAACACCAGTGCGTAGTGTCAAAATTTAACACCAAATGTGTGTTTTTCTTTCAACACTACAGAGTTGTTGCCATATTAACACTACATAGGTTGTAAAGTTTAACATAAAATGCAACTCTTTTCTAATTTGTGATTTGTAATACTTTTGGGAATCAATTTACCCCCCCAACGCAACTCATTAATATAATTTATAAAAAAGACAAAAACAGGGAGATTGTAGTTCAAGTGAAATTGTAAATTAAATAAAGCACACCATCCACAACAAAGCATTGGCTTTACATGAACAATGGACAACCAATCCTCTAGCACAGGTCACACGAAATAGCAATGTGGCACTACATATGTTTTTTCACCCATCTCATTAGAAAACTGTTTGTCATACGGTCTGTAATAAATCAACTCATCAATAGAAATAACAGAAAAGGAATCAGCTCTCTCCTCAATACAATATGCATTAAAGTGGTCATCAAAATAAAGTGTGTCAACTCTGCATGTCAAAATAAAAGCTTGATCTTCATTAATAATTATATTTGTGATCTTTCTGAACACAGGAATTTCCATATCTGTTGTAATACAAACAAACATACCAATTTGATACTCCGTTCCAAGGTTTTTCACCCAATTAGTAGTTGACACATCAGAAAATGCATTTACATGAAACTTAGCACTTAAATTGTCTTCACCCTCAAAGTTATCGATCATTTCTTTCCTCACTGGACCAAACTCAAATCTCTGAAAATTAAAATTCTCCCAGTGATAAGTTAACTGTCTCTGGTGTTGTTTTACCAAGGTTTTTGTGATATTTTTGAAATTTTTAACAGATCGTTTAAAAACATTATGTTTGGCCTCAAACCTCATGCACCATACATGAAGAAGTGGACCTATTTTACGAATGCACCTTGGATAATGGATCATAAAATGATGCTTTGGAATTAATCTTCTGTCAGGAAACAAGGATCTGAACAGCTTGTGGTGATCATTAATCAAATGCTTCAAATAATACGTCAAACCATTAGTAACAACTGGTGAAAACACAATATTCACTATCTGAATCAAGAGGAGGAGCAAATTCCAGTAACTGTTATTTCTTTCAGTTACATCATCAAAAATCAGGGGAGCATTTCGCACAAGACACCATGACTGAATTGCATTCAATCCAAGATCTTTACTACCCTCATCCATTTTCAACCCACTTGGCCTGTTTTTTTCGCTCAATATAACCGTAGTTGAAACTTTGGATCCTCTGTGACAATGTTTCTAAAGACAGATTCTTGCTATTGGCCAGGTATTGAAATACTAGTTTCAATTCGTACTGCACTACACCTTCAAGTAAATCATGCATGATGTCAACTGCATAGTTATCAGAGATGTGGTAAAAACATAGTGTATTGAGCAAGCATGTCTTCTTGACACCAAATGTTGATGATTGCCAACATAGGATTTTCCTGTAGAGATGCACAATGTTCTGCATGCATTTCTTTTGTACGGAAAATCAAGCAAGGGTTATCTTCAGTGAAGACAGATTGTAACTCTTCCTTTGTAGTTAAACAAAATCTACAGAAATATGTTGCACTGAAGGATTCAATCAAACCGAACAATCCGTGCAAACCTAGATTATCACCTGTTACTTGAATAACAGTCCCTCGCAATGGTGAGTCTGAGAAAGGTACCTCTATTCCTTGCATTTCTAGTGTTTTAACATCATCAGTTAGAGGCTTTAGTATTTCATCAAAACCATATTTCCTCAGGTCTTGTGAATGAAAAAGTGCCACAACATGAATATTCATCAGAACAGAATTATATTTTGGGGGCAGGTTCCTCAATATAAAGTAAATGCAACCAAGCTTGTGTATCCCTTTCTTTGAACCTTAGGGGTTTGTCGTCTCAAAATCATCGTAATAAAGCTGAATCTGTAGAGCATGTTTTTGCTGGGAAAACAAATCATTACTTTTGAAGTATGAACCATCACATATATCTTTATAAATACCTTCTTTATGTTGCTTGACCTGCAGGAAACTTGGTTCCCAAGATGGGTACATACACAAATTTATCTGTTACAGGGATCTGATTGTAAGCTCCTGTTGTCCGATCTCTTCGCAAATCAAAGCGATCCCCAAGAACATACTCTACAGGTTCAACTATTTCCCACTTTTCCTCGAAGAACTTCTGAATACGTACAAAATGATAACGAACACCCCGGTTGTCCACATTTCAAACGTAATGTCTTTCCTGGATATAATCCATTGTGAAGTCTCAAATGCTGACAAAGCAATGCAGAACTTTTCTGGTGTGCCTTACAAATAAAACATATCAGCATATTTGCAAACAAGGACGTGTATCAGCTCAAATATTAGTGTGAAACAGCCTTGCTCTGAATTCCTTTACTCTGGAACTTTCTTTGGTACTTCCCAAGTCGATGTTAAACACTGTGGTTTGGATGAATGTGTAGAAGCTGTTGAGGGATTCATGGTAGTTAACAATGAAGATGAAGTGTGCCTTGAAAAGCTCCTCGAAAGCAGCCAGGGATGTTTGCGCCTTGCAAGGGATGGCCTTCTGGTCAACGATGACATAGAACCTCTGAATGTTGTTCTTCTGTTAACCAACACAGAGGAAGAAGGGCTGTCCTGGTTCCAAGCTCCCTAGGAAGGCCTCAACACTGGCTCCAATCTGTGACAAACACAGAGACAGAAAATATTAATTTAAGTTATGCAACACAAGCAACGGCAGTATGAGAACAAGTGGATGAAAAACATTAAACACAAAATACCTTAAGATATCGCGCCACATGGTTGACAGCTTGATATGAGCTAATCTTAGCACTCTTCTTGTGGCCTTTTGACGTAGGGGGGGAACAGGTGAACCAGCAGCAGAACGCTTGACAGGTCACTGTCCCAGCCTAGGAGCAAAGTAGAATTAAGTGTGAGGCACACTTACCAGACTCATTTGAGTTTTGCTGCGCAGACAAGAGTTCGTCAACATGCTCAATAGAAGTCCGGTTTTTGCAGTCTGCCTGGAGCCTGGGTTTGAAGTACATGGCCATTTTGCCAAAAATCTGCCAGAAACCTCTTCTCCAAACATCATGGTGAAATCTTGGTCAATCTACAGAAGAAACACCTTAAGTCCTTGATACTGAAAGAATATTGAGTCATAATTGTTCACTTCAAAAATACACTGATCAAACAAATGTATGTCTTTCTTACCAAGCTGGGGATGTCGAGAAACCGCGGGAACACATCCAAGACTGTTGCAGAGTTTTGCTGGTCCTGAACTAGCATCTGGCGGTATTGAAATGTTGCCATCATCTTATCTTTGACAACTGACACATCAGTTGAATGTTTCAATAAGGATATTGCCTCACGGCATTCCTCGCCGAACAGTTGCTTGTCAGCCAGGAGAAAATCCCTCTTGCTCTTTGGACCATTCGTAGTGCTGGTGGAGCATCTCCGAGATTGAACTGCAGTGTTGCGCTGGACGGTCTTTATCCTCCAGTCCAGACCCACTTTCTGCATCATAGTAGTGTTCCTGTAAAACCCCAAAAGAACAAAAGTATGCAACACAGGGGTCACATCACCACATGGCAACATTAGAAGAAATTAAGGATATACACATTCCCACATTCTTCATATATTGAAATATAAGCCATTAATAAAAAAAAAACTTACATTTCCGTTTCCAGAGTATGGATCACTAAGGTTGTGATGCTAACAGCATATTTTGTTCGCACATGGGTTGGTGGTATTCTCCTTTAAAAGTAGAAAATATATTATTGTTCAAGCTTTTTCCCCCTTCAAGAGGGATAAAAATATGGACTTAATGCCTATCAAACAAAACGGTAACACTTTACTTGAAGGGGTGTGTTTATGACAACTGTCATTAAGTGTCATTAGCTCAATTATGACAAAAAAAAAAAAAGATCTGTATGAAGAATCTCAGGTTTCAGGCCCCACCATAGCACAGAAACTGCACTTGTTAAAATTACAAATGACCTGCTCCTTCGTCAGACCAAGGCTGCATCTCATTTCTAGTCTTACATGATCTTAGTGCTGCGTTCGACACCATAGGTCATGACATACTCATAGATCGATTACAAAACTATACAGGTATTCAAGGGCAGGCTCTAAGATGGTTTAGATCCTACCTGTCCGATCGCTACCATTTTGTTTACTTAAATGGGGAGTCATCTCATTTATCATCAGTAAAATATGGAGTGCCACAAGGATCCGTTCTAGGTCCCCTTCTATTTTCAATATACATGTTGCCCCTTGGTAATATTATTAGAAAATACGGAATTAGCTTCCACTGTTATGCTGATGATACTCAGCTATATATCTCACGAGACCAGATGAAACTTCCCAATTATCTAAGCTAACAGAGTGTGTTAAAAATGTAAAAGATTGGATGACAAATAATTTTCTCCAATTAAATTCGGATAAGACAGAGATATTGATTATTGGACCAAAAAACACTGCACAGAATCTTGTAGATTACAATCTGCAACTAGACGGATGTACTGTTACTTCCTCTACAGTCAGAAATCTGGGTGTTATATTAGACAGCAATTTGTCTTTTGAAAATCATATTTCCAATGTTACAATGCTACAAATGCACTTCTAGGTTGTTGTCCTGCTTATTCAATAATAAGCTACAGGTAGTCCAAAATGCAGCAGCTAGAGTCCTTACGAGGTCAAGAAAATATGATCATATTACCCCAATTTTACAGTCTCTGCACTGGCTATCTATTAAGTTCCGTATCAGTTACAAATGATCATTACTTACCTATAAGGCCCTAAATGGTTTAGCTCCAGCGTACCTAACTAGCCTTCTACCACGCTACAACCCATCACGCTCCCTAAGGTCACAAAACGCTGGACTTTTGGTAGATCCTAGGATAGCAAAGTCCACTAAAGGAGGTAGAGCTTTCTCACATTTGGCTCCAAACTCTGGAATAGCCTTCCTGATAATGTTCGGGGTTCAGACACACTCTCTCTGTTTAAATCTAGATTAAAAACACATCTCTTTCACCAAGCATTCGAATAATGTATCTCTTAAATTGTGAGTGTAGTTGCATTTTTATTCATTAGCTTGGGTAAAACTAATTTTACTCTGTTGGATCAGCAGCTATGCTAATGATGTCTCTATGTGTTTCTCTGTTTCTGCTGGATCTTCATCCCGTGGTAACTAGGATTTACACAAGCTCCAGTCTGGATCCAGAACACCTGAGAAGAGATGATGCTGACCCTCAGAGGACCCAAGATGATGCTGACCCTGAATCAACAATCATTAACTAACAAACATTGCTACAAGTGTGACTGCATCATATAACAATTATTAATTAATAATATTAATAACGTTCATCGTCTGGCTAACTACGTCTTGTATTATTTTTTCTAAAAATCCTGTCAAACATGCACAAACTGACAGTCACCACCACAAGCTACTACTAAATATTGTAGAAACATAATTTTCTGTAAAGTTGCTTTGTAATGATTTGTATTGTAAAAAGCGCTATACAAATAAACTTTAATTGAATTGAGTTGAAAAATGCCTTGGCAACCACCCGTAACACCCTGACATCGTGGCTGCAAATTCTGCACAGGCCACCCACAATTTGTTCTGAAAATGTAAAATCATACTTTTCTTGAGCATTTATTTCATTGGGGAAATCAAAACAGCTATATGTATACCAGTTGACTGACATTATGCCAAAATTGAAGAGAAGCTACAATAAATGGACAGACATCCATCTACAACCATTTTAATGCATGTGCTGATTGTGGATGATGATGTAAGTGTTAAGCAAGAAATACATACAGTACACAATGTAAACATATTGTTTCATTAACAAAATGGCAAAATTTTTGAAAGATTAAAAAATATAATTTTGAGTGATACTGTTTCATTATAGATTTGCAATACAGATATTTGATAGTAACATTGATTTAAATAGAAACTTCATACACTGAGATTGAAGAAAGTGTAAAATGCATGTGTGAGCAATTAATCCTTGTGAAATAATAAATATACAACCTTTTGTTGTAATTGGTTTTTATGTTTCTGCTCCACTTGAAAGTTATTTTGATTATTTATTTTATATGGAAAACGTCTTCCACAAGATACTTTAAATAAAATTATGTTTGACCAGTACCATAGTAAGGGAATGCGCTATTTTAATAATTTGAGTTTCAGACATTTGAACAAATACAGAAAAATACATGATCCAAATTTATTAAAGCATTCATTCATTCCCACAAACGTATTATTAATCATGTTTGTTTTCTTCGCCATTCACCTCAAAAATCACAAATCTTTACACTTTATATAATTCATTTTCACTATATATTTTAGATTGTTGACTTCCTGATAATATTTCACAATTCTTTCATTCTGAGTAATCATTTATTCTGTTTATTTGATGTATTTATCATTAGCATACGGTCATTGAGGCAAACAGTGGCTCAGTGGGTAGCGCTGTTGCATCAAAGCAAGAAAGTGCCTGGTTATTTTTCTTTTTTCTTTTTTTATGGTCTATTAACATTGTCAGGTGCACTTAGAACACAAACTACATGGTTATATCCACTGCAAATCTGCCACCTTTTGGCAAAGCTGTGTAACCTAAAGAACTTTTACAGTCTGACACCCATTTTACATCTCTACCTGAAGCCAGTTTTTTTAGTAAATTGGAATGTATACAAAGAATTATGAGTGACTAAAAATACGCCAAATGACAGCTTCAAAACAAAAGCTGCTTTCCAGTGATCCTTCAAAAGTTTGTCCTCTTGATGACAAAGCAGCTGAGATATACAGCTTCTAGCCTTGTGTTTGAGAATCACCCAAAATGTGCAGTGAGAACAAACCATTTAATCATTTAATCCATTTAACCATATAATCATATAACTGTCACCGCTGATGGTGACCAGACAAATAGGAAATATGTGGGTACAAATTATAAAGCAAGCACAAACTACATGATTAAGCAAACGCAGCTGAAACACGTGTCATGATGGTGAACATGGTAAGTGCAGGGAATTAAAACAAAGTAAGAACTGAAAGAGTAAAAAGTCCTTAACTGAACTCAACTGAACATATTGGTAACAATAACATAATTTATATAACCCAGAACTTGTAACAAGTTGACATTTAACATGTATTCGTACATTGTCTGCCAGATACGAATCGTTTGATTTAACCGGTTCTTCTCAGTGAACCGGTTGAACCAGTTCACCAAAGCGAACTGAATCATTTGAAATGGTTCGCGTCTCTAATACGCATTAATACACAAATTACTTGAGCTGTTAACTTTTTTTAATGTGGCTGACACTCCCTCTGAGTTAAAACAAACCAATATCCCGGAGTAATTCATTTACTCAAACAGTACACTGACTGAACTGCTGTGAAGAGAGAACTGAAGATGAACACTGAGTCGAGCAACATAACGAACGGACACGCCACTGCTGGAGCCGTTTGAGACCCGAGGAGCTGACGATACTGCGCATGCGTGGACATTTTCAAGGGTACATTTGATAACTATATTTTATTTTCCTTTTTTTTAAAAAAAAAAAAAAGATGAATGTATCTAATCTGTGTATTTTGTTAAATTGTACATTATAGGACAAATGGGTTTTCAGGGAAGTTGGACAGTAATTAAGACTCTAAATAATCTATTTTAATAGGAATAAGGGATGATTTATGAAATATCTTTTTTATGATTTATGAAATATCTGTATTGTATTTATAGTAAACGATGACACATTCCCAAACTGAGTGTGTAGTAAATGGAAGATTACGAGAAGAGCAGCTGATGATACTGAACTGCAGCACATGCCGGTTAGAGCAGTTCACATTCTCGAGTCAAGAACCGGTTGCGTCGGTTTTCAGATCATCAGTACACTGAACCGAAAACCGTTTCCTTCGGAGCTGATGATACTGCGCATGCGTGATTCAGCATGAAGCCGACTGCACAGCGCGTCTGAAACGAACTGATTCTGTGCTAATGGGTAGAGGGCTTGGATGAAGGGAAATCTGGCGAAATGTAAGTTTATTTAATAACTAATAAATCGCAATGGATTATGTACAGTAAGTGGATCATGGTTTCTGCGCTGATGACACCTAATTTATTGACTTTATATCTTCAAGACTTAAATCCTTGTATGCACATTATTGCTGTTATTTTATTTGGGTGCGCTGTTGCAAAACTGAATTGTAAACTGTTCATGAATTATGAGGTTTTTAACAGACTAAAGTTATGATTACTGACTTTATATATCTGAATATTTGATAGACTTGACGCCATTACGTCATCGCCAATGGTTATTGAATCGAACTGTCCCAAAGAACGGGTTCGCGGAAAAGAACCGGACTTCCCATCACTACTGCCAGAGGATAAGGTTTTTCTTTCACTACCTTAACATTTTTGTTGTTGCTGTTGTTGTTTTGCCACAGGGGTGCTTTGAGACATTAAGGCAGAATATTCTGTAAAGATATTTTGAAACAACATGGATTGAAGCACTACATTTTTTTTTTATATGTATTTAAAAATTCTAATTAAATAAATAATTACATTCAAATGTCAAATGCGATTCCCCCTTGTTGTTGTTGTTGTTGTTTTTTTCAGTGGTATTTAAGTCACCACTTTGGCTCTGTCAGCACAACAGATGGTGAACCAAAGCACAGTTGATGTTACAGCAGCTTTCAGACCGTTAGACACTTCTCCTTGTGTCTGCATGGCATAGCAGGAAACCAAAAGCAGAAGGGGGGATGAAAGATTCGTTTCCTTTCAGAAAGGCCCTAAAATCAAACTTGTTTCCAAAAACCAAGAAGTGACTCAAGACCTATTTCAAGTAAAAGCATCACATTTGATCCTTGCATCTCGTTGAGGTAGGTGTTACATTTTCATATTACAATGACACTTTACTCAAGTGACTTGCAAAACAGTTTTGATTATTAATGTGTTTTAAGATTAATACATTCATTAATTGACCTCTACTCTCCACTTTAATCTCCACTTTTCTAGATTGTATTTTAAATGGAAATATATCTTGAATGGAATTACTTGTTGAATGTTATTTACTGGTTACTTGTTATATATTTCAATTAATTTTCCAATATTGTAAACATTAAATAAATAGTAGTATTAAGATTACATTTTAATGGAAGTAAAAAGTCTTTAAGAAAGTAATATTCTTCTAAAATCACTTCAAATGGCTTAATAATCCTAAACAATGACCTCTAACATTTCCTTTATCATAAACACTATCTACTGGAGAACACTGTAACTCAAGGGAAGAGGCTGTTAAGCTTTCGCTCTCAAATCGAAAACTTTCAAATAAATAGCTCATGTTTCATAATAGTAGTTGGAGCAGTTGGTCTTGTTTTTTTCTTTTTTCTATTTTGTCTTCATAAATCACAAAGGAATGGCAGCAGCTTGACATTTCCTCCAAACAGACATTGTCAGCTTGCTTTAGAAGTAATACGCAGTTTTATGCACTGGCTTCTAATAACATATTCAACAATAAAGCCTTGTATTATGCACTAAGAATATGAGTCAAGGAGAATGTTAAAAACTGAAGTTCTTCTATTCTATTCATAGCCAATGTGTAGTTTTATGTGACAGAAATTACACATCCATGGAGTTTAGGACAGCGCTGGCATTCACCACGGACACTGACTCCAACCAGACCTTCAGGAATGAGTCGACGGAGGCCTGTTCACGGGACAGCGCTCTGAAGACAACCGTGTTCCCTCTTCTCTACACCATCCTCTTCATCCTGGGCTTGTCGCTGAACGGCCTGGCAGCATGGGTGTTCCTCCGAATCCCCAGTAAATCTCACTTCATCATCTATCTGAAGAACATCGTGGTGGCCGACATTATCATGACCCTCACCTTCCCCTTCAAGATCCTCGCCGATGCGAACTTAGCATCAGTCGGTGAGCGTGTGTTCGTCTGTCGAGTGTCATCTGTGCTCTTCTACCTCACCATGTACATCAGCATCCTCTTCTTTGGCTTGATCAGCATCGATCGCTGCAGAAAGACCATTCGGCCGTTTGTGGGCACCAACCCTAGACGCCTGCTGTACAGAAAGCTCCTCTCGGGCTTCATATGGACATCGCTGTTGGCTCTTTCTCTGCCTAACGTAATCCTGACGAGCCGGCCCAGCACTTCAAGCCACTTTAAATGCAGTGACCTCAAGACAGAGATGGGACTGAAGTGGCACGAGCTGGTCAACCACGTGTGCCAGGTGATCTTTTGGGGAAACCTCGTGACAGTAATAGTATGCTACACACTCATCTCGAAAGAGCTCTACAAGTCTTACGCCCGCACACGAGCTCAACACCAGGGAAGGCCAGGGACGAACACCCCTCAGAACATTCAAGCCAACGTGTTCCTGGTGTTGGCCGTCTTCTTCGTGTGCTTCGTTCCCTTCCACTTCTCCCGAGTGCCCTACACCATCAGCCAGACCCGAGAAAGCATGTTCGATTGCCAGCAGAAGCTGCTTTTCTTCCAGCTGAAGGAGAGCACGCTGTGGCTGTCCTCCCTTAACTCTGTGCTGGATCCTCTCATCTACTTCTTCCTCTGTAAGTCTTTCAGGAGCTCTCTGTTAAACACCCTGCGTCTGTCTCCGGGCCGCTGCAGGGGGCTCAGGGAGCTCGGCACAGACTCGGCCAGCACTCCTCAGGGCAACACACTCATGTAACGCACAGACAGTGCTGTCGGGAACTCTCTCGTCCACATGAACATGCTAGGGTTCTCCTACACTAATCATCTCACTGACATTAATATTATTATTGTTTTAACATATTTTCATGCTGCAATGGCTACATGGGTGAGTCACTTATATCCTTGATTCAGACCTGTCATGACTTATTCATAACTCATAACTCATACCTCAGAGTCAGGCATTGAGCTAACAGTTTTTTGATATTCCATTACTAGCAGTCAAGCTGCAAGGCCCAGGTTCACTGTAAACAGGATTTCAGAGAATAAAGTAAAATAGTAAAAGAGCTAGAATTTATTGTAATGCATTTGAACTGTTTGCCAATACTGTTTTTATTTTAAAAGATGTGCACTTGTAGACATAACCATATGCCGAAAACAGCAACGCTTCTTGTGTTGTCACATTAAAACAAATAACATGGATAATACATTTTTCCATATATTTTCCAATTAAAAACCAAAATGGCAGCTTTTAACCAAAGAAAATAAAAAAGTTCAGCAAACAACACAGTGTAAGACGTCTAGTCTGTTCATTAGTTCCCTTCCTCGGTCATGTTTATACACCTTCTCCATCTCTGTCCTTCATGTCTTTGTCTGAAGTGTTTGATTTAGTCTGTGATATAACCCCCCCCCCCAATCTACTGTATATAACCACTTATTTTTGTTTCAGAAGTGTCATGGATATGTTCCCGTTTAGTTCCTGTTTGTCCTTATGTGAAGTACCATCATGACACAAATGTACAGATTGTAACAAATAAAAAAGCTACAATTTTAGACAATATATGTGTGCATGTACTGCACGAGTAAACATATATTCAATACATTCACACACGCGCAGTACCATATCTTATCACATGTCTGTCTATGTTATAAAGTGTATTACTGAATATAAAATTACATTTTGATATATTAATAAATGATTTGTCACATATTTTTTAAACCATGAAAAGCAGCAAATACTTATGTATTATTCAATATATTGTGACATAATAACAATATATTATTAAATCAATTAATCTATTGATCATTGATATATTAAGGAAATATAATTTCTATTTTAAGTATTTAAGTTACTTTATTAATATTAATATTAAAATGATCGAACTCTAAAGTAAATTTAAATAAAAAAATAAAGATCCGAAGTCATATGTCTTTATTTGGCCCTAAATAATTACTGTTTTTGTTGAAGTTTTTCTTGAAACTTCTGGAATCTCTGAATGAATTGTGGGGCCGTAGAATATTGTAGACCTTTGAGTTAAAATGTTTGAGATCCACTGATATAATCAAGTCAAATCATCTTTATTTCTAAAGCAGTTAGATTGATTTGAAGCAGATTCACAGAGATAAACAGAATTATGGACACAGCAGCTGTAAAAGACAACAGTGAGATTATTTCGCTCAGGTTAGTTCAGTGATGATTCAGATACTGTAGATCAGTATGAGTGGGAAATTCATCTGTTCTGAAACAAGTTCAGTTCAGCTATAACCAGTTTTACAGAAGTCAGTAATTTCATTATTCAGCTTCGGTTCCTAATCAATAGAATGTCTAAATATAGTGAAGGTTGATGACCCAATAGTCTAAACATCGATCACAAACATTACAATAATAACACATAAGGTCATAAATGACAATCAGTGTTTGGTGCAAAAGTACATTTACTCGTTCATAAAGGTATGGGTATTTTTTTGTTTGTTTGTTTGTTTTTACTTAAATATAAATATACAACCAATTGAAAAGTAATGTAACTGCATAATACTGTGGATATAACTGTAATGCAGACACAAATAATCATGCACAATGCTCCTTCATCAGTAATTTCCTGCTTCTGAATTATTGGAAAGTTACAGTATTAATTTATTTAAATTGCAAAACAACAATTGTAATTAAATAAATATGTATATACACATACAAACATGAGTATTTGTGTAGACCCTTAAAAATATAGCAATCAATATAGCTCATTTTTGTCTGTGTTGCAGTATTTTTCAAACATGTATTTGACTGCTACAGCAGGTTGTTGTTGTTGTGTCATATGGTCATTTCTCCTAAAGAGGAACTTCCCAAACTTTCAGTTCCAGGGTTACTTTAGCATAAAATTTAATTATATTTAAGATCTGAATTAATTTGATCTTAAATGGCACACACACAAAATACATATCAGAATACATAATGTATTCAAAAAATAAGTTTTCACTAAATAAGAGTATGGAGGAATTAGCTATATTTAATAATATATACTGGCATTTATTAGAAAAACAACATTTATTAAACAAAAACTGTGAAATGGACATCAGTGAGCAATGACTGACTGGCTGAATCAATTCATTTACAAAGGTGGGAAAAGGAAAAAAAGAACCCAAATCTGTACTTCAGAACCTGAGTTTGGTTTCTCTGGTAAGTGGGAATGGAAAAGCTTTGCTCAAAGCTTTAAGCCTTCAACACACTGCACAATTATAGTGATCCTACAAGATCACAGCAAATCAAACTGCAATATGGATCTGATGAACGTGGGTATGAAAAGTATGCAGATATATGATGATGTCACCAACTGAGTGGTGTGGTAGTCTATGACACATGCTACTATAGGATAATAAAACTTCATCAGCATGTGTGAGTGGTGAAGAAAAAGAGGATGATGAATCACACTCTAGCAGTTCTAATTTTTATGTGTGCTGAAAAAAGTGGAAGTGGTGAAAGAGGAAGGGATAAGAGCTTGAGGTAAGCAATTTTATGTTTTAGCGCTGTGTCATGTTTATTTCACCTCCCATTGTTATTGGCTGGTCAGTTAACATGGGTCATATAGCAGCAAACACGCTGTGTGATGATCATGCTGAGTTTATGATACAGTCAGAAAATTATCGTAGCTTATCTTTGATCACAAGACCGTGACAGTGTGCTTCTGTGAACCGCTCTCACTGTACGACACAGGACCACCGTTTAGAGCCACACTTACAGAAATCAGCACGACTGCTTCGTGATGGCAATCTCTCATCTGGGACAGCCAAATATCCCTGTGATTAAAGCTGTGATTACACAAGACTTTTTAGCCTCTGAAATTTTTTGGCCACTGCAATATTTGGAATATAATGTCAGTAGATAAATAACAAATAATACTTTTCTTATTTAAAACATGAAGGTATCATCTACTTGCAGCTTTAAAGTTTGTGTTATTTGAAATGTAGTCAAGAGATCACCCTGTAAAGCATATTGATCTTTCATTGGTTACTCATTTTCATGTCATGTGAGTTTAAGGGTCAGAAAATGAGCATATATGCAAAATATGCAGTGAAATGTGTATCTGTTTATGTTTTCCTGCATTCACATGCATATGAATGGAGGTCAATGGAGAAATGTCCAGTGTGACTGCCTTTAAACTCAGCCATGTGAATCTGCATTAATCTACTCTTCTGAAAATAACATGTAAGACTTCTTTTCAGAATATTTGACCTCTTCAAGAATTATTAAAAGCCTAAACGTCTTATGTTTTTAAAGACCCGTGGGAACCCTGTGTTCCTCTTTGGTGGAGTGAACTGCCAACCTCCATCTGATCTGCTGACACCATCACAACTTTCAACACACCTCGTCCTCAAGCACTTACAGTAACTGATACATGAGTGTAAACATATACACTTACTATGACTCTTTTTTCTTTGGTTGTTTATTTATTTATTCTTTAAACTTGGCATTGTGCGCAATGAATACTATTCCTCAAGATAAATTGCTGTGATGTTCCTTGTTTATACGCTGATTTGAAATTGAGCATCTGCTAAATTAATAAATTGACTTTTATGGTTTCATTCAGGAGCACTTTAAGATAAAATATGTCTCTCGTCGTTAATACTACAACTGAAGTATTCCTCCTTCATTGACAGATGTCATATTTCTCCTTAATTGTCTGTTATGAAGCTGAAGCCATTCCATCCCCATTCACTTGATCTCCTCATGCACGTTTGTTGAAGATAATGGAAAGTTTAGCACATAAGCAATATTTTCTTAAATCTCTTCTTTATATTTTGAACCATGCAAGGTAAAAAATAAGGGGTAGTTGTGCAAAAAGACTTTTTATAAACTTATAATTCATTTTTTTTCCAGTTGTACATTTACCATATTTAAACAGCAATGTTCAAATAGTAGCTAATATAATAACAGAAAGTTTGTTGATGTGGAGTGCATTTCCTAAAAGCAACGTGATCGCAAATTCCGTTGTTACCAAAAGAGTTCAATGGAACTAATGACCATAGTGAGCTAATGAGGGAAACACAGCCTGTGATATTGTTTTTAGTATGTCAGCCAGAATTCCCCATGCTGAATCTTTGGTTTCATTTTTGCCAGCCACCATCGCCTTTAATTTGCAGAAATGATGGTAAGTCTTCTTTGTACTGGGCAATATAAAATGAGGAAAAACAATATAGAAATAAAACTGAAATGTGTACACAACTCTTTAAAGACAACACAAAGCATATTCAATATCAAAACAAAGTATGTGGTTTGTAGAAGTGTTGTTTCTGAAAGATCTGGGTTGAAGTGTGCTGACTTTTGGTCTCTGACCAGATAAATGACATCTTGGAAAGACATTTTATATATTTATTTTTTAGACTTTATTTTTAATTGAAACTTAGCCCATGATATCAAATATCAATTAAGCATTTAAGTCATACACGTGCTACAGTACACAAGCCCCTGTCTTCTTTTCGACATCCCATGTCACAGCCACCACAGTAAATAAAGCAAGTGTCCCAACAAACATGGTTTTACACAAAGCAAATCCCAGCAACACACTGGTGTTTCGTTTTTGAATAAATTCAGTGTGTTAGAATGAATTCTATTCTATTAAGATAGTTGGTGCGTCCCAATGTGCCTACTTATACTATGCCCTTAAGTTTATAACTTTATTAACATCGGGCACACTGTAAAAAAGAAAAGTTGCGTCAACGTATAAAAATAAGGCAACTTATTGCAAGCGCTTTTTTGAGTAAACTTAACAAGCGGGGACTAAAGTCCACCCAACTTAAAATAACTTAATAAAAAAACAATATCTACAATTCTTTATGCTGCTCGCCTTTCCATACGTCATGTTTGGATTAAAGAACACCCTCCTACTGTAACTCTTTTGCGTGAAAAACTTTTGTCACTGTTACCATACGAAAGACTGCATAATGTACTGCATGGAACTCTGGATATTTTTGTAAATGATTGGTCTCCCCTTAAAGATTATTTAGGATGTGTTTGACAAGCAATAACATTATTGATAGTATTGATTAATATGGATTTTATGTATTAATATGGATCGAAGTTTTTTTATTATTATTAATTTTTTTTTTTTTTTTTTTTTACTATATATTCTCTTGTTCTTCTGTATATGGTAAGAAAATATGAAAATAAACAGTTAAATAAAAAAATATAACTATAACTAAAAATAACTTAATATCACAAGTTGTCACAACATAAATAGTCATGTTAACCTCAAAAATATCAGAACAAAATATTTTTTGTTTACTGAACACAAGGCCTATTATCTATAAACATACACAATTTTAAAGTGAAAAAAGTGACATGACATTCAGCCAAGTATGGAGACTTATACTCTATGGTGAATTCATGCTCTACATTTTGGAAAGTTTCTGTCCAAAGCACAGGGACATACCAAGTCTTGTATATTAACTTCTTTTAATTTTAAAGCCACAACTACACCCATCCTCAGATTCTGCACTCACATGTCTCGACTGCGGCAGGACATGTGGCTCTCAGAATGGGCTTTATAGCCACCTTCAATGGCACCGCCGACAGCAGCGGCTACCTCAACACTCCAACAACGCATCCTGGCAGTGACGTCATCTTCGAAATCGATGGACTGCATAAGAAGACATACAGTTGCCTCATATCTCACTCAGAGCCTCTGGGATGTTTTTGTAGCTAAAAGGCATGGGAGGATTCTCCAGTAGCTGGAAAGTGTTTCAGTTGGAGCTGGCTCTGGAGGAAATATTTTTTGGCCAAGTCAGTGGGAAGTACTCCAGGCAGTTTGCGGCAGCACTGGGTGTCTGTCCATTGAGTCTCAACAGCCTGACCTGAATGAGGGGATTACTTGGGCTCGGACAAGTGGGCAGTGACAGTGTGGGTCAGTCCCCACCACCTCTGGAGATCTGGCTTCGTGACGATGTGCAGAAGGCCAGGGTCGAGCGCATCTTTGGTCTGTCTGACTGTTTAGATGCAGGTCATGTGGTCGGTGAACATCTGTTAAGAATCCTTTTGTCCAACCTTTACGAACGCAATGACCGCTTGCCGACTCAATCCCTGAAAGGGCCCGGGCATCCCATTGGCAACTTGGTAGGATGTCGGACTGTCAGGGAATTCAGTGGTGAGGTATTTCAACAGAAGGGATTTGGATACCCCCATACTTTTGGCAGGGCTCTGGATATCATCACATCTTACAGTGTGGATCCTTTCCCATGTTTGGAGTCTGCTTTATCAAAGCTGAAGTACTTCCCAAGTATCCGTTACTGGGATGAAAAGAGGCATTGCATTGGAACTTAAAAGACAATGTAGAGCTCCACAAACCAACTGAAATTCCATCGGCTGCATCGTGTGCTGCCAGCTACCTCAGGGACATTTGTGCTCGTATGGAGGAGCTGGATCTGGCATTTTCACAGAACATCAGAAAATACTCTTACGGAAATGTAATATATGACATATATGTCCCTATATTGCTAATGACACCATCATATATGCTAAATATAAGACAATATATTGCTATCACATATATACATATCTCTAGGTAGCTATATGTTGATATAGGTTTATAACATAAATAAATTTGCCATATTGACATCTATTAATGTATATGATTAGTATTTACATAATACTGTATGTTTTGGCCATATATGTAACCGATATGTTTAATTTATATATGCCAAACTATTCAAAACAACATACATTTCACATGCCTATGGTTTCCCTATTCATTACTTGTTTTCCTTATTTGAACAGTTTGAACTTTTATCAAGTCTACACATCCACATTTCATTTCAATTTCTATCCCATTTTCGAATCTTTTATAAAATGTAATATTTATTATTTTACCTCTTCTTAACCGGCTCATGAAAACAAAACAAATACTAGTCACCTTTATTTATATAGTTTTATTTATACTACACAAATTCTATTTGAAAACATACATTTTATTTTTTCATCAATAGCCATATATCAATATCTATATGTAAGAAAGTGCATACATGCACTACATATGCAGATGCATACAGAATAATATACAGTTGAGTTTGTCTTCAAAAATGTAGGGGTCTTAATTTAAAAGCATTTCTTAACTTAACTTAAGCATTTCATAACTTATGCAGCTATGTAAACCTGGGTTCTCCACTAGCATTCAAAGAAAATAAACTTTTGGTGCTTTCAACAAAGTTTGGCAGAGCTGCAAAAACTTATGTCACTGATGCCAGACATTAAAAAAAAATAAAAAAATTAAACAGTTACTTCATAATAGTTAAAGGGGGGGTGAAATGCTGGTTTTCACTCAATATCCTGTTAATCTTGAGTACCTATAGAGTAGTACTGCATCCTTCATAACGCCAAAAAGTCTTTAGTTTTATTATATTCATAAGAGAAAGATAGTCTGTACAGATTTTTCCCGGAAAAACACGAGCGGCTGGAGGTGTGGCGTGTGGGCGGAGCTAAAGAATCACGAGCGCCAGTAGGCTTTTGCTTTGATAGCGTTTGGAAGCTGTGACATTACCGTGAGGAAAAAACCAACCAAAACAAACCATTGTTAACAGTCAGATTCAGCGTATATTTATGATCCAGAGGCTGAAATTTAACAAGAGCAGCATCAGCAACAACAGCGTCTCTATGATGTATATATTGAAACTGTATATATTTGCTTAGCGGTTTTGGAAAATGACTAAGTTCCACTTTGTCGTCTTTTTTTTTTTTTTTTTTTTTTAAGCTGTACATGTGGAAAGTGCAGTTTGATGACAACATCGCATGTTGTTTACTTGATATTCTTACGCGCCGATAGCTAAGTTAACAACACAGAGATATTTGAAGCAGTTTTACTCACCGCCTGCGGTTCCAACACACGATCGTGACCCTTTATCGTTGGGACTGCATTGTCCTTAAGAAATAAACGATGTGCAAATCCGTCGTCAAACTGAGCCTTGTTAGTAAAACAAGCATCTTCATAGGGGAACAAACACTTGCAGGGAACAAACACTTGCACAACTCCGTTGATGCTCTGTAAAAATAAACTCCATCCACTGGTCCCTTAATGCTGTTTCTCTTTTGGTAATCTGTGCAGGTTGTCTTGCCCTGGCAATCAAAAACACACTCTTTTTGTGAGATTTGGCGACGCTCTCGCTCTGATCAGTGAAGTCTGTTGTGCTCTCAGTGTTCTGCTATACGGGAGCGCGCTCTTCCGGCAGAAGTGCCTCAGGACCCATATAAGGAAATTCTGCTCCATCTAACGTCACACAGAGCCATACTCGAAAAAAACTTTCCCAAACTTGTGACAAACCGGAAGTAGTATTTTTGGAACAGAAATACTCCTTCAAACGTACAACTTAATTTTTGAAACTTTGTCCATGTTTAGCATGGGAATCCAACTCTTTAACAGTGTAAAAAACTCAGTATGCATGAAATAGCATTTCACCCCCCCCTTTAAGAAAAGTCATAATGTAGTAACATCTGTGTTGTTTTAAAGGCACGTACACTCATTTGTGTTCAATTGCGGAAGCATTTACAGCAGTTAGGTGAGACAGCACCTTCTCACCTGGATGAAATTGTAGAGGATTTTGAACACAAGCAGAAAATCTGTGCTTCCCCTCCTCAAAAAAGCTACCAATAGCATAACAAGTACTGCCATTATGAATGTTTTAAGCGAGAAGAATACGTTGTCAGTTTTTATACGAACTACACTTGAATTCCTCTTCTTTGAATGGTGGTATGCCTGGGAATTAACGGTCGCACCATTGACAAACACTCGATCATAATATTCTACAACCTGCTTCTCTACCCAATCACCAACACTATGCAAAGCAATATAGTCATCATGTGCCATAATATTTTTATTGGGCGGTCCAAAAGCTGTAACTCCCAAACACATCACTGCATGCTTTCGCTCTTTTTTCCCCCTCAATAATGGACCAAGAACAGCACTACACTCTGAGGAGGGATTTTTCAGTGTTTGACTGGCATACAGTGGATGTGCTCTTTCATCCAGAAAACTTTACATATTTGGATGGGCAGCACAGACTGGGTGCTTTTCACCATTTCTATAAACTCCATGTTATATGCCTCAAATTGAAAGGCGGAAAGGGCCCATAATGGCCCCCAATTCTGAACACTTCTAGAGAGATGAAGGCAAAGGTGAGAACATTGTAGCTGACATTACCTATACCATAAAGGGGCTCCATCTCGGATACAAACTGACGAAGAAGGTCCTGCGCTTCTAAAAGCTGCTGAGATGAAATCGATGTGGTTAGCAGCAAAGCTATGCCACTCGCAAGTTTCAGCCAATGATTAAGGTATCTCTCAGGTATAATCCCCTTAAGTATGGAGATACTGTAGTAAAGTAGCCACATCAGCCATTTATGGGCTTTCTAGTAACGTCTGTCTTTTATGGAACGAGGTGTTCTGGAGACATAACTTGGGGGCTTTTTTTTTATAGTAGTTTGTCAATTTGTGGTATGGACCTGCCTAAGTACCAAGGAGATTGGTGGTTTTCAGGGTTACACCATAGCGAAGTGATAGATCTTGTAACTCCTAGGGGACACTGTGCATGTAATCAGGGACACATCCCTCAATTATATAAAATCCAGGTAAAAAGGACAACACCGAAGGTCCTTTCACACCTGCTGAAGGTGTGCCTGCTTCAACAGCTCTCGTAACTATCTCTAAAGTCTGACTTTGACATCTCAGTTCTATGTTTTCCTCCAAGGATTAAACCCTGGCCTTTCCCCAACCACGGTCGACAAGTGGTCCCTTCTGAAGACAAAAAGAACATCCAAACTCCCAATGAACTGCTTAAAGTTCTGTAGGAGTGGATGGGCAACAGAACTGCTTACAAGTATTAAAGCATATACTTTGCTGCTACCATGTACACCATCAGATGTAACCCAATCAAAGCCGCGCTCATGTAGACCAATGCACTCATTCACAAATGAGTCAAGATAGATGTTCATTGGGGGCTTTTTAGCTCCAAACCACAATGCCGTTAACATAATATGGTCAGATCTCAGATCGGGAGGTAGTTCATTTAAAGTGAACAACAGAGGCCATATGGACTGTGAAGAGGATTTGAATAAAGGTACTCCATCACAACTTAAGGTGATTGAAAAGTTGGGGCAATCATTTAAAGTTGTGAAGATTTTCAAGATCTTTTTATAGAGCACACCATCACATACATCAACCAAGTGACCATTTATGTCATCCTTGTTCGCGGCGGTGCCACGGCATTACCTGAATTCAGTTGCGTGTTAAAATAATTTGCTTATTAAATTATATTATTTACACAAGTTCATTTAGATTATTTAACATGCCCTGTGACATTTTATCCATAAACTCCTTGAGAATTTAAAGTTAGTTTAATAGTATTTAAATTCAAGTTTAAAAATAAGTTTTAACTGCTAAATACCAACAACCATACTGCATGTGAATAAAAAAAATGATGACCGGAGCAGTGATTCTGACTGGAGCCTCCATCACGAGTACAATTCATGCCAACAGCCCGTAATATAACTGCATATTCAGCAAGAATTCATGTTAAACATATTTAGCTATTTCTTGATCAGGTTATAATGTCTGCAATAGCCGAGTGGGATGTTAAAGGCTATATGAGTTTGTCTGTTTCTTTTACTGATTATTTTCGGGTTAAAGCATGATTTAAACAGATAAAGCACATTCACACGCAATCGCTTTAGCAAAAATGCATTCAAACAAATGTAATCTTACAGTGCTAATACATTATCAGTAGGCTATTTGATTTTGAAATCTTGAAGAAATTAATAAATCTGGGTGCTCTCCTTGAACTGTCACCTTATCGTGGTGGAGAGGTTTGAGTACCCGAATGATCCTGGGAGCTATGTTGTCTGGGGCTATATGCTCCTGGTAGGGTCTCCCAAGGCAAACAGGTCCTTGGTGACGGGCCAGACTAAGAACAGTTCATAAAACCCCTTATGGCAAAATTAAAATCAAGGACCGTGACGTCGCCCGGCATGGCGCAGCCGGGGCCCCACCCTGGAGCCAGGCCCGGGGTTGGGGCTCGTATGCGAGCGCCTGGTGGCCGGGCCTTCCCCCATGGGGTCCGGCCGGGCTTAGCCCGAAGGAGTGACGTGGGGCCGCCCTCCTGTGGGCTCACCACCTGCAGGAGGGAGCGTAAGGGGCCGGTGCATAGTGGATCGGGCGACAGTCGTAGGCGAGACCCCCGACGACCCGATCTCTGGACACGGAATCTGGCTTTAGGGATGTGGAATGTCACCTCGTTGGCGGGGAAGGAGCCTGAGCTTGTGCGGGAGGTCGAGAGGTACCGACTAGAGATAGTTGGGCTCACCTCAACGCACAGCTTGGGCTCTGGAACCACACTTCTTGAGAGAGGCTGGACTCTCTACCACTCTGGAGTTGCCCATGGTGAGAGGCGGAGGGCTGGAGTGGGTTTGCTAATAGCCCCCCAGCTCAGCCGCCATGTGTTGGAGTTTACCCTGGTGAACGAGAGGGTCGCTTCCCTGCGCCTTCGAGTCGGGGATAGGTCTCTCACTGTCGTTTGTGCCTACGGGCCGAACGGCAGTGCGGACTACCCGGCCTTCTTGGAGTCTCTGGGAGGGGTGCTGGAAAGTGCTCCGACTGGAGACTCCGTCGTTCTACTGGGGGACTTCAACGCTCACGTGGGCAGTGACAGTGACACCTGGAGGGGCGTGATTGGGAGGAACGGCCCCCCTGACCTGAACCCGAGCGGTGTTCTGTTATTGGATTTCTGTGCTAACCACGGTTTGTCCATAACGAACACCATGTTCAAGCATAAGGGTGTCCATCAGTGCACGTGGCACCAGGACACCCTTGGCCGGAGGTCGATGATCGACTTTGTGGTCGTGTCATCAGACCTTCGGCCATATGTCTTGGACACTCGGGTGAAGAGAGGGGCGGAGCTGTCAACTGATCACCACCTGGTGGTGAGTTGGATCCGATGGCGGGGGAGGAAGCTGGACAGACCCGGCAGTGGGACTTGGCTTGTGGGACTCCGGAGGCAGCTGACAGGTACCGGCAGGCCAAGCGGACTGCAGCCCGGGTAGTCGTGGAGGCAAAAACTCGGGCCTGGGAGGAGTTCGGTGAGGCCATGGAGAAGGACTATCGGTTGGCCTCGAAGAGATTCTG
Organism: Carassius auratus; assembly: GCF_003368295.1. Taxonomy (NCBI): domain Eukaryota; kingdom Metazoa; phylum Chordata; class Actinopteri; order Cypriniformes; family Cyprinidae; genus Carassius; species Carassius auratus. Next base: position 2,142,534 of record NC_039282.1, read on the forward strand.
GCAAACTGTTCGACGCCTCAGGAGGGGGAAGCAGTGCCCTACCAACACTGTTTACAGTAGAGATGGGCACCTGTTGACCTCAACTGGGGATATCGTCGGGCGGTGGAAGGAATACTTCGAGGATCTTCTCAATCCCACCGACTTGTGTTCTGTTGAGGAAGCAGTGGCTGGGGACTCGGAGGAGCACTCGTCCATCACCCGGGCTGAAGTCATCGAGGTAGTTAAAAAGCTCCTCGGTGGCAAGGCACCGGGGGTGGACGAGATCCGCCCCGAGTACCTCAAGTCTCTGGATGTTGTGGGGCTGTCTTGGCTGGCACGCCTCTGCAACATCGCATGGCGGTTGGGGACAGTACCTCTGGACTGGCAGACCGGGGTGGTGGTCCCTGGTCACATGTGTTTTGTGGACTTGGAGAAGGCATTCGACCGTGTTCCTCGCGACATCCTGTGGAGGGTGCTCCGGGAGTATGGGGTCGGCGGCTCCCTACTTAGGGCTGTTCGGTCCCTGTACGACCGGAGCAAGAGCTTGGTTCGCATTGCCGGCAGTAAGTCAGACCTGTTCCCGGTGCATGTTGGACTCCGGCAGGGCTGCCCTTTGTCACCGGTTCTGTTCATAATTTTTATGGACAGAATTTCTAGGCGCAGCCAAGGGCCGGAGAGTGTCCGGTTTGGGGACCATACGATTTCGTCGCTGCTTTTTGCGGATGATGTTGTCGTGTTGGCATCCTCAGACCAGGACCTTCAGTGTGCATTTGGACGGTTTGCAGCCGAGTGTGAATCGGCTGGGATGAGAATCAGCACCTCCAAGTCCGAGGCCATGGTTCTCAGTCGGAAAAGGGTGGATTGCCCACTTCAGGTTGGTGGAGAGTTGCTGCCTCAAGTGGAGGAGTTCAGGTATCTTGGAGTCTTGTTCACGAGTGAGGGAAGGATGGAACGTGAGATTGACAGACGGATCGGTGCAGCTTCTGCAGTAATGCGGTCGCTGTACCGGTCTGTCGTGGTGAAGAAGGAGCTGAGCTGTAAGGCAAAGCTCTCGATTTACCGGTCAATCTACGTTCCTACTCTCACCTATGGTCATGAGCTGTGGGTCATGACCGAAAGGACAAGATCCCGGATACAGGCGGCCGAAATGAGCTTTCTCCGTCGGGTGGCTGGGCGCTCCCTTAGAGATAGGGTGAGAAGCTCGGTCACTCGGGAGGAGCTCAGAGTAGAGCCGTTGCTCCTCCACATCGAGAGGAGCCAGCTGAGGTGGCTCGGGTATCTATTTCGGATGCCTCCTGGACGCCTTCCCAGGGAGGTGTTCCAGGCACGTCTCACCGGGAGGAGGCCCCGGGGAAGACCTAGGACACGCTGGAGGGACTATGTCTCCCGGCTGGCCTGGGAACGCCTCGGGGTCCCCCCGGAAGAGCTGGAGGAAGTGGCTAGGGAGAGGGAAGTCTGGGCGTCTCTGCTTAGACTGTTGCCCCCGCGACCCGGCCCTGGATAAGCGGAAGATGATGGATGGATGGATGGAGGCTTTTCCCAAAAGCATAGTTGCTAACTAAGTTAGCAACTTTGTTGGTTGCAATACAATTTCCCATTGCCAACCAACTAAGTTACTAACAGGTTAGCAACTATGCTTTTGGGAAACGCAGCCCTGTTTAGATAAAATAACTGACAAAAATGTACTGTTATTTTCCTCACAAACAAAATTTGCACAGCTGATGGGCTAGTATTAACAAAAAAAAAAAAAAAAAAAAAAAAAAAAAAAAAAAATATATATATATATATATATATATATATATATATATATATATATATATATATATATATATATATATATATATAATAAAAAGTAATAATAAAATAAAATTTTTAAACTTTCCAGCATTAAGGTAATAACATCACAGTTTTTTTTTATCATCGTGTCTCAGTTATAAGTTTATAACTATATTAAAACTTGTTTTTTAAAATTTCTTTGTCATTTGAATATTGATTTTAAAATCTATTTAAATCATAAATCAGATTTTTTTTTTTAGGTCATATGCTATCGCCCAGCACTAAAAGCAAGTAAAGAAGGCTCCATTTAAAATCACTTATGTTGTCAGTTAATGAAGCTCTTTTTTACATCGTGTGTATTTTGTTGATTATAATGAGAGAACTTGAGTTTAATCATGAGAACGTTTTATTAATCCGTCCATTCTTTAGATTTTCAAAGATTTAATCGTGCAGGTTTCATTTAATTCATTTCTTGTTTTAGGCAAATTAGGCCTATATAATGGGAACTAAATTATACAGTGCTTCATGTTTAAACATGCAACAATTTCTTAATCATTTTACAGACAAATGTTTTTTCCCCAATAAGTTAAAAGACAGGTAACGAATAACAAAAATCCATGTTTTTTTATTAAAGGAAAAAATATATTTATATTGAAAATATTAATTAAAATAAAGGCATAATATATGAAAATATTGACATTTTGCATATTAATCCATGTAGCCAACCCCCCTAAAATAGGCTACCACTTTTAATGCTCCGATGCAAAGTAAACCACAATTTCTTTTGAATAATATAAAGCATAATTAATATAATATAAATAATAATGCACACCTTTTAAATGCGTCAAATCTAAAATATGGTTTAATACCATGTAGATTAGAGAAAATATAATCACAGGTTCAGGCAAAGGCTTGACATTTATCATGCTTGAATTCGTTCGAAGAAATGCACATTACTTCATATGTACCAAACTTTTGTCTGTGGATATTAAATATTTTAACTACAGTGTTTTTCTTTCATTTTCCCTGACTGAAGCCATCAAATCTAACACATCAGTGAGGCAAAACTGACGTATATTAGCGAAAATGCGCTTTGATGCGCTTGCGCTTGGCGGTACGTGCAGCGGTAAAAAGGGCCTTTTGAATGTCTACTCAGTGTAGTTGTGCTTCTAGAGGGAGAACAATAAAAAAGTTTCCAGATTTCATGTGCTCCTTTGCATCAACTTTTTTTGCCACAAATTCTGCAACCTACTTTTTCATCTTTTGTTTCCATTAAGAAATGCTTGATAATAATGTAGTCCTTATAATCAGTCATATTTTTGTAGAAGTGATGTTTAGTAGTTGACACTGAGTGTTTACCGGTGATAGCATTAATGACCTGAAACATGTCTTCTAGTGCTTCATCGATCAAATCATTGGTCAAAACTTATGCTACAATTGTCATTGGCGAAGCGGTCGGTCAATCCCACCTTTCCAGTACTTGTGATCGGACTGTACGTTAGCAGACAGCAAAGCATTGGCCAAGAGCAGAAGGCCCTCCCTCCAGGCTTTTTTTTTTTAGTTGTTTTAGTTTGCAAAGCTTCATTTTCGCTCAGTCTGAGTTTCAGAGTTACAGAGCAGAGCTGCGTGACAACACTGCCACAAATCACGTGAGTCGCACGATCTCAACTGTGTGGGCATATCTCCGTAAAGTGGAGAGGGTAGTAAACTCAGCTCTGAAAAAATTGTCTGCAATAGGAGTGCAAATGTAATGTAATATAATAAGTGTTAAAAAGAGTGTTGCACTTCTGAAGAAGGAAAACTCAAAAACAAAATTATGTTTAAAAATATGCAATGTTTTGCAAGCCTGCAAAGCTCTGTTTCCAGAGTTTCAAAAAAAATTTTCACACATTCGCACACCAGTTTTCAGATCACCATTTACAATGTTTCAAACCTGGAAAAAATCTAATACAGTGAGAGAACACTGATAAATTTGAAACTTGGAATTCTTTGCGCAACATTGTAAAAAAAAAATTGCAGTTCTGAAGAAGGAAATCTCAAAACCAACGTAATGTTTGCAGACATTTTTATTTTTTTTACATTTTGCAAGCTTGCAAATTTTATTTTTCGATCTTGTAAAACTTTTTTTTGTAAGATTTTGAGTTTTCGAACACTTAGTTTCAACCTTTCAGAACTTTATTTTCAGGGTTGAATCATGGCAGGATTTAAATCCCATAGTTATTCTAACGGCCACCTAATGTTATAATGTTCATGACATGAATGTTGTATGCCTTTAAGATGACACGTTATTGTGTGCGCGCTGTTCCAGTGTACGCGTGCGCAGTGAGAGAAGAGTTTTTGCTAGCGAGAGAAGAGAGGTGACCGCTCCACCGACTGCTCCTTTGATTTATTGTGTTTACTTTCTACTTTTATTTGTAGCGTGTTTTCAGAGTGTTTTCCCCTGTTAATATTCGCTCTATGACATGTATGTGAAGAGTGCATTTACTGGAGAGGAATTATATAAAGACTCGTGAAACTACCATCCGTTGGCGTGGTCTTTTCTATTCATCCTGGGCAGACTTAAAACTCTGACAACGTTACAAATTGGCACCCGAACAACTGGATTCACCGGTCACCTCTTGTTCTTTATCTACAAGGAGGTTCGGATTGTCTTTATTATTATTATTTTTTTGGAAGGGCTTTTCATTACTGGAGTTTTTCCATTCCACTGTGCTGACTAGCTTGCTAACTATGAACACCATGCGGCCGGTGTGTGACTGATTTTCAGGTGATGTTTTTATGTTGATTTTGACTGATTTCATATACTATTTTCGTGGATCGCCCGAATATTGACTGTTTTCATAGTATAAAACTGGTTGGAGGAATTTTTTTTCTCTCTCTCTCAACGTTTTTTCCTTGTGGAATGTGGAGCAAAAACTGAACTTGACTATATTGAAAGAAACAAAAACAATCGTTTTTTTTTTGTGTGTTGATCAGTCATTAATGGATGTCAAAAAGGGAACACTGAAGTGAAGACTGTGTGAAACATTTCCGGGACATAATTTTAATTAATTTTTTTTGTTGTGCCTTTCTGTTCATTTCCAGCACGTGCGGAACAGATTGCATTTGGAAAGGACACTTGGTTGGGTACATTTTTGTTGAGACTATTGTGCAAATCACTAATTTTTCATTGTTTTTTTTTTTCTGATACTTTTTTTGTGGGTAACATTGCTGTGTTATACTGTTGTGCTGTGTTATATCTTTGTTTGCAGTTAAAGGGGAAAACCAGAGCAGAAGTTCATTTTCTGAGTTTTTACATAAACTGCTGTTTTTTCTTGTGGGTGTGGAAGAGTAACAGTTAGTACAAAGTTAGTACAGCTTTTGACTCATATATTTGTGTAAATTTACAGTATCTTGATTTATTATTTGCATTTATTAACTGATTGTGATTTCATGCATAATGGCTACTCACCCTGACTTTCAGTCTGACTTTACTGACCGGCCCGCAGATGAAGACTCTTTTATACAACAGGGAGCTTCACAGCATACTGTTGAAGGTTTACGGTCTAAAAACAAGCTGTTACAAGCAGAAGTGGCAGTGTTGCAGCGGTGCCTTCGCGAATCGATTGACCTACAAAAGGATATGATGGACCGTTTAACACATCAAGAGTGTACCGTGCCTGTGACCCCACATCCAGCTCCCAGAGCCAGCTCAACTCCTTACAGTTTGGGGCAAGCTAAGTCAACAGCTCAAAGGTCAGTGCCAGTCAATGTAACTTATAGTTCTGTACCTACATTTTCTCAACCACTCGCTGTGGATGAGTGCCACAACAAATGCTCTTACTGCTATGCTTAACCAATCACGGCTCGAGCCACCCGTGTTTGCTGCAGATGGTTCCCTGAATCCTGAGGAATGGCTCCAGTCTCTCAACGTGTATAGGACCTCCCTGGATCTCTCAGATGTCCAAATTCTCCTTGAGCTCCCGCGTTTTCTGTCAAAAGAGCCAAAAAAATGGTTTGCTGCACTAAGCACACATTTAACCAGCTGGAATCAGTTCTGTGAATTCTTTAGGACAGTCTTTCTGCCTTTGGACAATCAGGAACGTGTCCTGAGGGGCATTTTGGACCGTATGCAGATGCCGGATGAGCCACTGCCGACCTTTGTCGCTCATATGTTGGGTGAGTTTCGTAAGCTAAGGTCCCCTCCACCTCAATTGGAGCAAATAGACTTGATAAGGAAGCATGTGCTTGAGAAATATAGAGTTGCTCTTTATGGCACACCCATACCGTCAGTCATGGACCTTCTTTTGCGGGCTCACGAGCTTCATGCAGTCATTGGTCCAAGTTTTGAGTTTCCCCCTCAAAGACAAACTAATAGTATGCCAAAAAGGGATGTTCACTGTTTTAAGTGCTCCTTGCCAGGATTCACTACTCGTACTTGTCCAAATTGTAGTCTAGGGGAAAGACCGCGTTTGTCTCCAATGGAGCCCCCAGAACCACAGAGAGATACATTTACATTTACATTTACATTTAATCATTTAGCAGACGCTTTTATCCAAAGCGACTTACAAATGAGAACAATAGAAGCAGTCAGGTCAACAAGAGAACAACAACAGAATACAAGTGCAATGACAAGTCTCAGTTAGTCTAGTATAGAACGCATAGCCAAGTGTATATAATTTTTATTTTTTATTTTATTTATTTTTTAATTAAATGAAAAAGACAAGAAGAGGAAAAGTACTGGTGTTAGTAGGTTAAGTGCAGGCGAAAAAGATGAGTCTTTAGATGTTTCTTGAAAGTGAGTAAAGACTCCGCTGTACGAATTGAGATTGGGAGGTCATTCCACCAGCTGGGCACAGTCCAGGAAAAGGTCCGTGAGAGTGATTTTGAATTTCTTTGGGATGGCACCACAAGGCGTTGTTCACTTGCAGAGCGCAAGCTTCTGGAGGGTACATAGGATTTAACCAAAGTGTTTAGGTAAGTTGGTGCCGTGCCAGTGGTTGTCTTGTAGGCAAGCATTAGTACCTTGAATTTGATGCGAGCAGCTACTGGTAGCCAGTGTAACCTGATGAGGAGGGGAGTAACATGAGCTTTTTTTGGCTCATTGAAGACAACCCTCGCTGCTGCATTCTGGATCATTTGCAGAGGCTTGACAGTACATGCAGGAAGGCCCGCCAGGAGAGCATTACAATAGTCCAGTCTGGAGAGAACAAGAGCTTGGACAAGAAGTTGGGTAGCTTGCTCTGACAGGAAGGGTCTAATCTTCCTAATGTTGTATAAGGCAAACCTGCAGGACCGGGTCGTTGTAGCAATGTGGTCAGTGAAGCTTAACTGATGATCCATCACAACTCCTAGGTTTCTGGCTGTCCTCGAAGGAGTTATGGTTGACGAGCCCAGCTGTATAGAGAAGTTGTGATGAATCAATGGGTTAGCTGGAATCACCAGTAGTTCAGTCTTTGTAAGGTTAAGCTGAAGGTGATGGTCATTCATCCAGCGGGAAATGTCACTCAGACAGGCTGAAATGCGAGCAGCTACCGTCGGGTCATCAGGCTGGAATGAGAAGTAGAGTTGGGTGTCATCAGCATAGCAGTGATAAGAAAAGCCATGCTTCTGAATGACAGATCCTAAAGATGTCATGTAGATGGAGAAGAGAAGTGGTCCAAGTACTGAGCCCTGAGGAACCCCAGTAGCAAGGTGGTGTGACTTTGAAACATCACCCCTCCAAGACACACTGAAGGATCTGTCAGAGAGGTAGGACTTAACCCACAGGAGAGCAGTTCCAGAGATCCCCATCTTTCTGAGGGTGGACAGGAGAATCTAGTGATTAACAGTGTCAAAAGCAGCAGACAGGTCCAGTAAGATGAGTACCGAGGATTTTGAAGCTGCTCTTGCTAGTCGCAGGGCTTCAGTAACCGGGAGCAGAGCAGTCTCAGTTGAGTGGCCACTTTTGAAGCCAGATTGGTTGCTGTCCAGGAGGTTGTTCTGTCCAAGGAACATAGAAAGCTGGTTGAACACAGCCCGCTCAAGTGTCTTTGCAATGAATGGAAGAAGGGATACCGGTCTGTAGTTTTCAAGAAGCGCTGGATTTAGAGATGAATTCTTGAGCAGTGGGCTTACCCGAGCCTGCTTGAATGCTAAGGGAAATGTTCCAGATTGAAGAGAGGAGTTGATAATGTGAGTAAGTGAAGGTATGACTGAAGAAGAGATCGCTTGAAGGAGGTGAGTGGGGATAGGATCAAGTGGACAAGTAGTAGGATGATTGGACAGGAGAATTTTGGAGACGTCCATCTCTGAGAGTGGGGAGGAGGATAAAGAGTGTGCATCAGTCATTGTGAAGTTTTCCTCAGTCTGTGGTGTGGAGAATTGTTCACTGATGGATCTCGTCTTATTTGTGAAGAAAGTTGCAAAGTCGTCCGCTGTAAGAGTCGATGGAGGAGGTGGAGGCGGCGGATTAAGAAGAGAAGAGAAAGTCTTGAATAGTGTCCGAGCGTCACAGCAGCTGTTAATTTTGTTGTGGTAGTAGGATGTTTTAGCTGTTAAGACCTTTGCAGAGAAGGAAGAGAGGAGTGATTGATACACACTGAGGTCCGTAGAGTTTTTTGATTTCTGCCATTTCCTCTCTGCAGCCCTGAGTTTAGAGCGATGTTCACGGAGAACCTCGGACAGCCAGGGGGCAGATGGGGCAGTGCGTGCTGGTCTAGACAACAGTGGGCAAAAGTTGTCCAAGCAAGATGTTAAAGTGGAGCAAAGAGTGTCCGTAGCACTGTTCGTGTCCAGAGCAGAAAACTGAGAGAATGGTGGAAGAGAGGATGAAACCACAGCAGATAGGCGAGATGGAGAGAGTGAGCGTAGGTTCCAGCGAAAGGTGACCTGCGTTGGAGTGTGTGCCACTTCAGGAGTAAGTGCTAGGTTAGCAGTATTGAGGAAGTGATCAGAGGTGTGCAGTGGAGCAACTGAAGAGGTGTCCACAGAGCAACCACGCGTGTAGATGAGGTCAAGTTGGTTGCCCGATTTGTGAGTCGCTGTAGTGGACATGAGCTTGAGATCAAATTAGGTGAGCAGAGTTTTGAAGTCAGCAGCCTGGGGTTTATCTAAGTGGATGTTGAAGTCGCCAAGCAGTACCAGAGGAGTACCATCTTCAGGAAAGTTTGATAGCAGCACATCCAACTCCTCCAAGAAGTTTCCCAGTTGACCTGGAGGACGATAAATGACCACAAAGTGGATTTTAACAGGGTGGGTTACAGTAATGGCATGTGATTCAAATGAACCAGTACCTGAAGGTGATGGCTGAAGTTCAAATTTCCATTCTTTGGATATAAGGAGACCCGTACCTCCACCCCTCCCAGTGGTACGAGGAGTGTGGGAACAAGTGAAATTAGTAGAGAGGGCTGCAGGGGTGGCAGTATCTTCAGGTTTGATCCAAGTCTCTGTCAGTGCCATGAGGTTGAGACCGGAATGGGTAGCAATAGAGGAAATGAAGTCTGCTTTGTTAACTGCAGACTGGCAGTTCCAGAGACCAACTGGAATAGAGAGCATAGTAGTAGAGGTCAGAGGGACATGGCGTAGGTTTGTCAGACAGGCCTTCCTGCGACGTACATAGCGTGCTCTCCAAGTGTTAGTAGTGATAGTAGAGATCTGAAAGCACATAGTGACTACAAGTGTAAGATATTTGAGAGGCTATACAAAAAGAAAGAGAAAAGCAATACTCAAGTGCCCTGTCGGTGTCCTTGCTCGGTGGAGTCGCGCAGGTAGAGTCGATTGTCTTTACACTCGTCGGTCTTCACACGAGGAGGCTTCACATGAGGGTTGCCGCGACCGCTGCCTCGGTGAAACCTAGTGCTTTGTATTAGCCTGATTACCTGTGATTGAAGTCAGCTGGACACGCCTCACTATTAAGCAGATCGAAACCAGGCAGTCCCGTGATAGGCAAACGCAAAACCAAGTGCCACTTTCAGTACGTATTAACCACGGTAAGACACACACAATTTAAACCAAAACAAAAACTTTCCTAGCAATGATGATCACAAACTAGTCTGATGAGAAAACAAGACAAAACACTCACAAGCTGCTGTCCTTCTATGTTGCTCGACTGTTTCTTCTGACAAGTGCTTTCCAAACAGCTAATTAAGTACTTTCACTGGCTTTGGCCACGCCTCACTATTTAGCAGATCGAAACCAGGCAGTCCCGCGATAGGCAAACGCAAAACCAAGCGCCACTTTCAGCACGTATTAACCACGGTAAGACACACACAATTTAAACCAAAACAAAAACTTTCCTAGCAATGATGATCACACACTAGTCTGATGAGAAAACAAGACAAAACACTCACAAGCTGCTGTCCTTCTATGTTGCTCGACTGTTTCTTCTGACAAGTGCTTTCACTGGCTTTGGCCACGCCTCACTATTTAGATACAGTCAGAGTGCCGGACATTGGACGGATGGATGGCTCTGACCAAGCCATGGGTGAAGGAAATGTGGCCCCAGACTTTGCCCAGAGGGGAAACTTCAGAGGAGGGAGGACGTTCAGACGAGGCAATCCTCCCTCCAGAAGATAGATGTGCCTCGCTTACATGATGATTCCGTAAATGATCAACCTGAGCTGTGTCATGTGGAGGATATTGCTTCCACGTTCTATTGGAATACCCCGTTCAGAGTGAAGGTTAATCTTTATGGACAAGTTTTTGATGCAACTCTTGACACTGGTGCTTCTCTCTCTGCAGTGCGCTCAGCGGTTGTCCAGAATATTCCTGGGGGGGACGTAAGATTAAAACCGTGGACTGCACCTCCAGTTCAGCTTGCGGATGGAGCATCCTGTTGCCCGCTGGGTGTCATTTGGTTGCCTTTGGGTTTCTTGGGCCAGCGTTTCTATCACTGCTTTGCTGTCCATAATCTTTCTTCTTCTGTTATCTTGGGTATGGATTTTATGTTGAGATCTTCAGTTTCGATTCATGTTCCGTCAAGGACGGTAGTGCTCGGCGATGAGCCGGTGCCCCTTTAGGAGTTAGAGGGTGCTAACTTGAAGATACCTAGTCCTGATCCTGATTTGTCCTGCCTGGATTTCAATTCTTCTGCCCTGTCTGAGAAGGTTGGAGAATCATCGCTGGAAAACGAGCAGCAACACAAACTAACTGAACTGTTCGAGACCTTCAGTGGGTTGTTTGATGGACATTTAGGACGCACCTCTCTAGTGGAGCATGAAATTGTTACAGCTGATGCAAAACTGGTTCACCTTGCCCCGTACTGCACTTCTCCTGCTAAAAAGGAACTCATTGAGTCTCAAATTGAAGACATGTTGAGAGAAGGGATAATTGAACCTGCCACTGGTCCTTGGGCTGCCCCAGTTGTAATTGTACCAAAACATTCAGGAGAGCCAAGGTTCTGTGTCAATTATCGTGCACTAAATAAGCTCACTGTAAAAGACTCTTATCCTCTGCCGAGGATTGATGAATCTCTTGACTTCCTGGCTAGAGAGACTTTTATTTCCACCATTGACCTGGCAAGAGGCTACTGGCAGGTGGCAGTGGCAGAGACTTCCAAGCCAAAGACTGCTTTCATTTCCCACTGTGGGTTATTTCAGTTTCGGGTCTTACCTTTTGGATTGTGCAATGTGCCCGCCACATTTCAAAGGCTCATGAATACAGTCCTTGCGGGTCTCATCTATAAGTTGTGTGCCGTCTACTTAGATGATATTGTGGTGGCGTCGCCTACTTTTGAAAAGCACCTTGTGGACCTGAGAGAGGTTCTCACCAGGCTGGAATCTGCTGGACTGTCTATCAAGCTTGCGAAATGCCAGTTCTGCAGGAGCGAACTCACCTTTCTGGGTTACAAAATCACCCCAAATGGTATCATGCCAAATGAGGAAAAGTGAGAGTAGTGATTGATTTTCATACTCCAGCTAATGTGAAACAAGTCCGACAGTTTCTGGGAATGACCAGCTATTGTAGGCGTTTCATCCAGGATTATGCCCGACATGCTGAGCCACTCTTTGCGTTGACCAGGACGGATGCTCCCTTTGTATGGTCAAATGAATGTCAGACGGCCATGGATTATCTCAAGGAAAAGCTGACTTCCGCACCTATTTTGACTTTCCCGGACTTCTCTCTTCCTTTCTCGATCCATGCGGATGCGTGCGACAGTGGACTTGGCGCCGCACTCATGCAGAAGGACAAAAATAGCAGAGATGTTGTGGTGGCCTATGCAAGACGTGCCCTCCATAAGTCTGAAAAAACTAATTCTACTCCGGAAAAGGAGTGCTTAGCGGTCATCTGGGCCCTCGAACACTTCAGGCCTTATATCGAGGGTCTACACATGACTATTTTTTCAGACCACAACAGTTTAAGATGGCTTATGTCGCGCCCAAACTGCTCGGGCCGGCTGGCTAGGTGGTTTCTCAACTCTGACAGCGTTACACTATCCACATTGGGTAATAATCTTGATACAATTTAACATTTACATACCTTCTCCAGCCATGCTGTGTTGTTTGTGGAATGTCTTTGTTCTCCAAGAGATACTTCTTGTATTTCATCTCATATCACTGTAGCAAAAGGTTAACAGTCGCAAACCGACATCTATGGTCTTTGGAAACTCGAGTTTAAAGGTCCCATTCCTCGTGATCCTATGTCTTAAACTTCAATTAGTGTGTAATGTTGTTGTTAGAGTATAAATAATAAATAAAATAAATAAAATTTTCTCAAAGTTCAATGCCAAGCGAGATATTTTATTTAACAGAATTCGCCTAGAACGAACGGGCAGTTTTGACTACATCCCTCTAGGTCCTGCGGTAATGATGTCACTAGAACCATTTTTTGACTAACACCACCCACAGGAATACACAAAATAGGGGGCATGTTCTTGTTGCGCTCCGACGGAGAAGAGGAAGATTTGCGTTTGTGTTTGTCGCCATGTTGTCGAAACGCTGTTATTGCTGTTATGTTTAACTCGGTTCCCGAAATGATAATCCAGATGTAAAACTATGTGCAGCAAATTTTGCTGAGGAAAGCTTCCTCAATCTCAATCAGTTTAATGCTGGATTCGCACAAAGATTATTCTTGAAAGATGGAGCAGTTCCCTCTTTGTCTGGAGAAGGCGTTGTTTATGGACCACAACCGGTAAGGGTATTTTATTATTTAAGTTGGTGCGTTTAACAGTTTCTGTAACTTATTACACAAAGGGCAACGCTGTTTAGCTTTGTTAACTAAATGTTAGGGCTGTGCAAAAAAACGAATGCGATTTTCATGCGCATTTCATCAGTAAAAACGCTCCTTGGATTATAAGTACATCTCCAGCACATGCTCCTGCCCACTTAATAAATTTTTTTATTTATTTATTTATATTTTCATCTGGGACTTGGATTTAAAAGGTTAGGATTATAACTTTCTCGGTAGTATTTTATCACATCATGAGTTGAAATAAGCAACTTTTGTTGTTTTCTCGTAGTATCTGCGTTTGGACACGGAAGCGGTGACACGTGACGTCAGAATTAACAAGCGAATATTAGGCGCGCCAAAATTCAAACGCAGTCAAAAGACTGCCAAATTTACACGCATTCAGGATAGAGCAACGCATGAACAATGTTCACCCTTGTTGAGTGGAAAGATGAAACTGAGGGAAGTTGGAGCATTGTACCAATGTCACATATAAAACAATTCAATTGTAATGATTTCTTAGATGGAGTTGATGAAGTTCTGTATATTTAATTGAGTGGAGAGGTGGACTGAGAAAAAAAACCTAAAGGCGGATGGCCTTTGAACGAGGCCACAGTGCATATAGATGCAGGTAAGTTAATTTCTGACCTTTTATTATAATTCACACATTGTTATTACACAGATAATACATAATTTAAATAATCGCTGAATTGCATGACTATTTATAAGTTACTGATAAGATCGAACTTCGAAGCTAGTAATATAATTGAACAGATTTTTACTGTGTTTAACTGTAGGTTTTTCTTTTTATTAGTAAGTTAACGTTAGTATTTATTTTTTATTACATCATGTAACGTTACTATTAATACTGCTTTTTTGTTTGCGTTACATTTTAATGTTCATGTTTAAAAGCTAACTATGAGTAGGCCCAGAATATTACAGTGCATTATTTTAATATCTTTAAATGTTTGTCATGTGAGAATAATGTCTTTATAAAGTAAAATTTCAGCTGTCAGACACATTTAGTGGGAAAAAATACAATATTTGTCTTTAGAGTGTAGAACTTACACAATAAAACTCAAGTAAAGTAAAAAATATTTCAAATGTATGCCATTATAAACTTGCAGGATATTAAATCCCTGTCAGAATGTGTGCTAATATTTTGAACACTGTCCCCATTATGACATCAATACTTATTGTGGGTGCATTCATGTAGTCAGCCTATTTTGTTGTTATTGCCATAGCCCTAGTTGTATCTTTTGTTTTAGATTCTACAATTTATATTCCCCTTTTTTTCCCCCCAGAGAGACAGTCCACCCTAGAAAAAGTACAACCCCAGAGGACACAACACCAGTCCAATTCAAACCCTTTGAGCAAACGAAAATGCAAGCCAAACCCTAAGTTTATTAAAGAGGAGACCAGTAATGATGGACCATCTAGCCCCAAAAAGGTAACAAGATATATTTTTGTTGCTGAGACCCAAAACTTGCACCTGCATTGCAAATGTAAGATGGGAAAGTAAGACATGCAAGCAAGACCATCAAATGCGGCAGAAAGTGGAAGCCCCAGCAAGCTGTGATGGAAGCAGAATCTCACTGGAACACCAGGAAATCGTGGGTGTGGCATGCCAGGAACACCTGGGCCTTGGACATTATAGCGGAAAGAGATGGAACAGGGCTGATGCCAAAACCAGAAGAGGTCTCGTGGTGCAAAGAGTCCGTGAAGCAGCAGAGGAGAAGCATCAAGTGAAAGCAATCGGACTTGCCTCATAGGGGCGATGGACACAGTGGGACCAGGCACAGGAGCAACCACTGTCGTGGAAGGATCTATGGCAGATCGACCAAGGAAGGCTGAGCTTTCTCCTGCGCTCTGTGACTGATCTATTGCAAATACCAAAAAACATAAAGATCTGGGGTGGAGAGGAAGACCCATCGTGCAACCAATGTGGAGCAGTCTCCTGTACATTGAACCACATCCTGACTGGCTGTCCAAAGGCATTGGCAGAAGGGCGGTACAGATGGAGGCACGACAAGGTCCTCACAGAAATCGCAAAATGGTTGGAACACCAGCGAGTCAAAGCCAATAACAAGCAGGCCCATCTGCCCGATACCATAGCCTTTGTGAGGGAAGGAGACAAGGCTCATAAGACCGGCAAAGTGTCCAAGAACCCACCCTCTTCCTTGCAATGAGCCTGTGACTGGGAGTTGAGAGTGGACCTGAAGAGGAAGCTTGTCTTCCAACAGGACGTGGCAGCAACCTCCCTCCGACCAGATATGGTCCTGCTTTCCAGGAGCACAAAAACCATCATAATTGCTGTGCTTACGGTGCCCTGGGAAGAGAGGTTAGCCAAATCCTATCAACTACATCAACTACAACTGAAAAAAGAAAAGTACCAGGACCTGGTTGACGAAGCTGCTGTAAAAGGGTGGCATGAAACCAGCTACCCTATCGAAGTCAGTTGCCGTGGGTTCCCTGCAAAATCGGTGCGTTATTTCCTCCAGCAGATGGGCCTAGAGTCTAAACAGCTAAAGAAAGCCACCAGGGATATAGCTGCAGCAGCTGAGTCCAGCTCAAGATGTTGGACAGTTGGAACCCTTCTGCAGGTGAAGGCTAGCCGGTCTTTGCTGCCCCACTCAGGCGAGATGTTCATGTTAAGGGGCAAAACACCTGAGTCCCTGAGATACCTGCTGATGAGTAAAAGGGTTCCAACAACATGGATGCTCCAAGGAATAACATCTCAGAAGATCTCAGAAGATCTACATCACCATAGTTAGTTCATACGGTTGCAGTTTGTGGCTAAGCATCTCTAATGTTTACTTCACCCTAGAAAAAAAATGTCTGCCCACTATAAAATTGTTGCTTAAGGATAAAATAAAACAAAATCATTATTACTTATAACTTTGCAAATGAATTACTACATTTAGAAATGATATACTTAAAATGAATCATCCAAAATTAGGAGTACCTAATAATCTACAATTTTCCCTAAATCTTGACATAATTAGTCCTTTTCACAGCCAAGTACAAGCAGTCTGTCAGAGTTGTTTTATGTTGCTCTGTCTGTTTTTATTTATGATAAAGCTTATATACTTATGTCCCATAATATAAAAAATCCTTTCTGTATTTGTACACCATTAATAGAAAAACGTCCAGTGTATGTTCTGCCCCTTTTGTTGTCTATCATAATAGTAAAAGTTCCCCTTAGTTCTAGAATACTTACAGTAAATAATTAGTTATTTTCCTGGTTCTTACCCCTTTATTCTAGGGATGGGCATCTTTCAAAAATATTATATTAGAATATTCTGCTTCATAAAAATCTAATATTTGTTTATTTAAATTTAGTTTAACGAGAAATACGTTTTTTTTTAAGTTGACATTTTTTTTTTTTTTGTGTGTTTTATTTTCACCATTTCCGAACAAGATTATATTAGGCAATATACACAAAAAGCTTACTACATATCAAAAACATTTAACAATGTGTAAAAAAAAATATATGAATAAAAGCATTTAAGCTCAAGCAGCGTGAACAGAAAAAATGCTAATAAAGCCAACTGCGCAGATACAGAACGTACATGCACTTGAGTCAGCATTATCGTCTTTATATTGTTTCACATTCATGTTGAGAAAAACAATAATGTACACATGTTCAGATGATCGCTGCGCTGACAGACGTTGCACAGACAGATTGTCTAAAGAGCTTGTACTAAGAGCACTTAGCTTTTTCTGTTCTTAAACCTGTCTCTCTCAATCAAAATTAAAGGAAGCATAGGTCTCATTTTGCTATCTGATAAGTTATCATCTCTGATCACTCTGCATTCGTTTGTACCGTGTGCTTTGTGAATGCAGTGATGGACAGCTGCTTTCTCAGTCGACTGCTGTTTGGATTTCAAGTTATTTCTCATTGTGGTGGAAGTATTAATGATAGCTAGTTAGAATTAATAATTGATTAAAAGTACGCAATACCATACTTCGCATTTCAGAACATTATGTGATAAAATACAATCCACTTGTTTAACACGCTCCATTGCATTTAATTATAATTGTGGGGGAAAAAAATAAGAGAAAATAAAAGTATTTTATTTTTCGATAACTTTACATAATGTTTCCCTATACTAACATGGGCATACTTTATAGAGGTACACTGTAATTACCGAAAGTTACGCTGTAAATTTGTTTTAATTACTTTGTATTTTCTGGGCCTTAATCTACAGTGTTACAGAAATCTCATCATTCAACAAATATGGCTGAAGCTGCTGGTCTTGTTCCCTATGTGCTGTCTGGTTCAGGCTCCCTTCGCTAAGCCCCGCCCTCCTTAGTTACTTTTGCTACGCCTGTCAAGCTTTCACGCCGGGCACATCTATTACAGTATGTATCCACCAGTTTCAGACATTCCTATGGAATATATCCACGACATAATATGCAACCGATTAGAGAATATGCTGACCTCCAAATTTGAAACACACAAATTAAGGAACAGCAATGTTCATGCACAGCAGGTTAAGTGAAATCAGAAAATAATCTAATAATTATAAATTAAACAGCTTATCCATAAGTATTGTAAAAATAGACATTAGCCTGACCACTTTGCAATGATAACTTTTAGAATACTAGGTATTCAATTTGCACAACATGTTTCCCTTACTCAAAAGCTTGACAGACCTCTCCCACCTAGTTACGGTTGCTGAGCCTTGATTGGCCTGTGGCACTTTTTGGCAATGGCTTAGCGAAGGGTCAGTTCCTCAAATAAAGGTGAATAATTATACAGCTTGAAATTGCCCGAACTGTAGTACGTACTCTGCCGCTGTTAATTTGGAAAAGAGGCCTAGGAGTGATGTCACATGGTTCATGTCTGTTCATGTCTTATTATGTAGAGGTTCTTATTCTTGTTTGTGGAGATCAGCTGATCCCATCTATATTGGTAATTGAGGCAGATCAATTAAGAGAGAGTGTGATAACATCATTTGATTTTTTTCAGCTCTTTGTTTTTAATGTTTTGTACTAATATTTTTGTCATGTTTTATAAAGAGGCAAACTAGTGATGGAAATTTGGACAGGAAGATTTTGGAGAAAATAAAATTACAACATGGACATAGATTCCTTCTGCTACAACTTTGGTTGCTCCATCTTCACCTACCTCACCATCTTCTGCCTCACCTTCTTCTGCACCACTGGTTCCTAACTGTCCACCTGCACCACCCTCAGCTCCACCTTCACCTGCCTCATCATCACCTGCTTCACCTTCACCTACCTCACCTCCTTATCCTCCTTTGCCAGACATTGTAGCACATTTAAAGGCAGAAAATGAAGCCCTCAAAATGGAATTAGAGAACCTGAAAAAAATTAATGTTAATTAAGAAAAATCCAAATATTTTATAAACTAGTTGAAGATAAATATTATCATTTAGAGATTGATACAAGTTTGCCCTACTGAAAATAAAAATTTTGTTTACTATTTTGCTTCCTAGAAATGGCAAAAAGCCTTAGTACAATGGGCAAGCTGGGGAAATGGTTTGACGCAAAGGATCAGCGCCCACAGGAATAACTATGTTTACCATGTTTACCACTGTGTGGCATCCCCTCTTCTTTTTGTAACAGTCTGCAAACATCTGGGGACTGAGGAGACAAGTGTCTCAAGTTTAGGAATAGGAATGTTGTCCCATTCTTGTCTAATACAGGCTTCTAGCTGCTCAACGGCCATGTCACATCTTCCTCTTTATGATGCCCCAAATGTTTTCTAAAGATCTGGACTGCAGGCTGGCCATTTCAGTACCTTTTCAGTATCCTTCTTCTATGCAGCCATGATGTTGTAATTGATGCAGTATGTGGTCTGGCTTTGTCATGTTGGAAAATGCAAGGTCCTCCCTGAAAGAGACGATGTCTGGATGGGAGCTGTTGATGGGAGCTGGATGGGATATGTTGTTCTTGAACTTGGATATGAACTTGTTCATATCAAGTTCACTTGGGACACTCTGAGGGACCAAGAAGTCTAGGGCAAAGAACACAGGATTTCCAACCAAAAAAATAATTTATTAAATGCCAGAAAAAGTTACAAATTAAATAACTTGGAAAACTGAATGAAAATAAAGTCAGATCTGGGCATAAAAAATGTAAACTAAAGAGAATCAAAACTGAACAATAATCAAACAAACAAACCAGACAAAGAAAACGCACACTACACACACCAAGAACAACAAACACCAATTCAATCCAATTAGAATGAATACTGTACTTCATTCACAAAAAATAAAGACATGGGTCATAAAGAAATTAATTATATACACAAACAATTAAAATAAACAAAAACAAACAAATGAACAAACAACCCTACATCCCCCCAGCTAATCTGCAACAGGGGTCAACCACTGGAACAAAATGGCGGCCACTGTCTCCAGCCGGTCCTTTATTAGAACGGACCTCCACTGAAGTGCAGCGCTTTGCCCAGACAGCGTCAAACCTCCGCCTTCCACACATAGGTAACTTAAACTCAAAAGAAATAACTGTTAACACAATATACCACTCATAACTAGAAAGTGTGCACCCAAACTAGTCATGTACGGTAAAAGTGTAAATTAGAAATAAAGTGGTGAAAATGAACCAAAGCTGTTTCTGTCTTTATGAAAATCTATATATAGGGTGATCTGCAACTAAAATGTTTAATTATGAAATATACTAAAGGGCAACCAAAATAGCATGCATGCAAAAGATGCATGTCTGTGTGTGTGGTTTAGTTACCGCCTTGCTGTGTGGCCACGTTGTCGGCTATCACAGACACTTATAAATTACACCACCTACAACAACATGAAAAAAGAATGAGAGAGAGAGAAAATTAATAGAAAATTGACACACTGTCCACTGTAACAGATACAACAGGCTTTCTTAAAATCAGTATGGACCGGTCTGAGAAACATGACTAAGTACAAGACTCAACCACTGGCTGAGGATCTGAATGTGTTTTACTGCTGATTTGAAAAGCCCTGTCACGCTCTTGTCTGCACTTCAAACATTCACCTACCCCCACTTCAGCCCCACTTCCTGTCTTCCCCACCTTCAACCTGTGGTCTGTGTAAAGGACGCTAATCATCCGATCATCCCACGCTGCCGAAGTGAGGCAACAACACTGTCAGTTTTCATCGCTGCTAGTTCTTTGAAGTCAGCTTGTTGTGTCCTGGCCCTTAGAAAGCTTCAGGCCCAGACAGTGTTTCACCTGCCTGTCTAAAAGTATTTAATGAGACAAAAAGAGTGCATATCACATCTCTGTTCATCAACTTGCATTGGCTACCCATAGAGCTGTTCACAAAAAAAAAAAAAAAAAATTCCATTGATGTTTGCCTACAAAACAACCATTGGCTCTGCACCACTTTAAACAAATTAATTACTTATTAAATTATTAAAGTGAGAAAAATTTGACAACAAAATTATTAAATCTGGATATTTATCTTACAAAAACGCATGGATTCACAACAGGGGCCTTTATTCAGCCCCCACCACCCCATCCCCCCATCTCCGTAATAAGCAATATTTTAAAATCTATACGATGTTTGATAGGGAGCCAGTGCAGTGTGGACAGGACCGGGCTAATATGGTCATACTTCCTGGTTCTAGTAAGAACTCTTGCTGCTGCATTTTGGACTAGCTGTAGTTTGTTTACTAAGCGTGCAGAACAACCACCCAATAAAGCATTACAATAATCTAACCTCGAGGTCATAAATGCATGGATTAACATTTCTGCATTTGACATTGAGAGCATAGGCTGTAATTTAGATATATTTTTGAGATAGAAAAATGCAGTTTTACAAATGCTAGAAACGTGGCTTTCTAAGGAAAGATTGCGATCAAGTAGCACACCTAGGTTCCTAACTGATGACGAAGAATTGACAGAGCAACCATCAAGTCTTAGACAGTGTTCTAGGTTATTACAAGCAGAGTTTTTAGGCCCTATGATTAACACCTCTGTTTTTTCAGAATTTAGCAGTAAGAAATTACTCGTCATCCAGTTTTTTATATCGACTGTGCATTCCATTAGTTTCTCAAATTGGTGTGTTTCACCGGGCTGCAAGGAAATATAGAGCTGAGCATCATCAGCATAACAGTGAAAGCTAATACCATGTTTCCTGATGATATCTCCCAAGGGTAAAATATAAAGCATGAAGAGTAGTGGCTTTGAGGTACTCCATACTGCCGTGGGTAACCACGGGTGACCGCAGGCACCCACTCATTTTGGATCAACCCGCGCATCACTGCTGGTCATATAATTAGAATATCATCAAAAAGTTTATTTCACTAATTCTATTCAAAAAGTGAAACTTGTCAATTATATTCATTCATTACACACAGACTGATATATTTCAAATGTTTATTTCTTTTAATTTTGATGATTATAACTGACAACTAAGGAAAATCCCAATTCAGTATCTCAGAAAATTAGAATATTACTTAACACCAATACAAAGAATGGATTTTTAGAAATGCTGGCCAACTGAAAGGTATGAGCATGAAAAGTATGAGCATGTACAGCACTCAATACTTAGTTGTGGCTCTTTTGTCTGAATTACTGCAGCAATGCGGCGTGGCATGGAGTCGATCAGTCTGTGGCACTGCTCAGGTGTTATGAGAGACCAGGTGTCTCTGATAGTGGCCTTCAGCTCTTCTGCATTCTTGGGTCTGGCATATCACATCTTATTCTTCACAATACCACATCGATTTTCTATGGCGTTAAGGTCAGGCAAGTTTATTGGCCAATTAAGAACAGGGATACCATGGTCCTTAAACCAGGTACTGGAAGCTTTGGCACTGTGTGCAGGTGAGAGTCCTGTTGGAGAATGAAATCTGCATCTCCATAAAGTTGGTCAGCAGCAGGAAGCATGAAGTGCTCTAAAACTTCCTGGTATACAGCTGCATTGACCTTTGACCTCAGAAAACAAAGTGGACCAACACCAGCAGATGACATGGCACCCCAAACCATCACTGACTGTGGAAACTTTACACTGGACCTCAAGCAACGTGGATTGTGTGCCTCTCCTCTCTTCCTCCAGACTCTGGGACCCTGATATCCAAAGGAAATGCAAAATTTACTTTCATTAGAGAATATAACTTTGGACCACTCACCAGCAGTCCAGTCCTGTATGAAGCGAGATGCTTCTGAGGATGTCTGTTGTTCAAGAGTGTTTTGACACAAGGAATGCGAAGCTGAAACCCATGTCTTGCATACGTCTGTGTGTAGTGTACGACTCCAGCTGCAGTCCACTCTTTGTGAATCTCCCCCACATTTTTGAATGGCTTTTGTTTTCTCCAGGGTGCGGTTATCCCTATTGCTTGTACAATTTATTTTCTACCTCATCTTTTCCTTTCCTTCGCCTCTCTATTAATGTGCTTGGACACAGAGCTCTGTGAACAGCCAGCCTCTTTTGCAATGATCTTTTGTGTCTTGCTCTCCTTGTGCAAGGTGTCAATGGTCGTCTTTTAGACAACTGTCAAGTCAGCAGTCTTCCCCATGATTGTGTAGCCTACAGAACTAGACAGAGAGACCATTTAAAGGCCTTTGCAGGTGTTTTGAGTTAATTAGCTGATTAGAGTGTGACACCAGGGGCCTCATTTATAAACGTTGCGTATGCACAAAAGAAAGCGTACGCCACTCTCTACGCAATAATTGATATTTATAAAAAGCAAACTTGACGGGAAAATGTGCGGTCCTTCACGCAAGCTCTGACCCAGGCGTACGCACAAAAACACGTGAAAGTGAAAATGACAATACTGCCTCTCATAAATAACATGACTTCACAAAGCAAGTCTTACAATTAACAGCCTACACGAACACCCGTTTGATCGATCAGCAGTGAAACAAACAAACTAAATCAAACAAAAATTACAACAGAAATTCAAATGAACACATATTTGCAAAAAGAAAAGTGAAATATGTTCTGCAATATTGGCATGTTGTGCAATTCATCCTCATAAATAATATAGTTAACAGAACGAAATAATGTACAAAACTGATATTCTCGTCAATGTGTCCGTCTGGCGGAGCAGAAATAGTTGCAATTAGAAAGACAGATAGATAGATAATTAAGGAGATAGATAGATAGATAGATAGATAGATAGATGTATTAATTGTCCACTGGGGAAAGTTGTTTTCATAGTAAAACATTTCTTCATAAGCTACGGAATTATGGTATTCATGCATATGCCTTTAGTTTGTTTTATTTTTGATAAAACAATGTATGGCATATGTCTCAACCATTCAGAAAGCAACAAGAAATTACATTTGCGTTGAACAATTTCCCATTTCCACGTCGATTATTACCGACATCTGTAGCTTGTCAGATGCAATTAAATGGATGGAAATAAAATGTCCCATCACAATGCGTAATGTCGCACAATGGCTGATCTTGCGCTTTTAGAAGATGTGGCAAATGGAAGAATTCGGAGTGAACGCATCTTTAGACAGCAAGAAGACTTGCTGGCAAACGAGGACGAGTGGCTTATGAGCCGGTTCCGACTTCAAGTCCTAACAACACTAGGATTCCTGGCGACTGGCACTTTTCAGAGGGAATTGGCTGACAGGTCAGGAATATCTCAGCCGACCCTTAGCCGGGTAATGCCAGACGTGTTAAAAGGCATAATAGCTTTGTGTCACGGTTTTACGCTGCCTGAAGGAATACGGAGTCGAGGATAAACAGAATAAGGCTTTTAATATATCCAACACAGGGGATATCCAACATGGAGCACAGAGGTAGACACACGTAAGTAGCAAATGGTCACAAGTGAGCTACAAGTGAGGACAAGTGAGCACAAGTGAGGAGACCCGACCAAACAGAACTGAAGGGACACGGCTTATGAACAACAGATAATTGGGGAAACACAGGTGGATGGAATCATTAAATTAACAGGGACATGGAACACATGAGGAAGATAATGGACACACCTGGGAACTAATCAAACACGGAAAGACAGAAACTGGGTCACGGGCAAAAACACATTAAATGAGTCCAGGTGTGTGACAGTACTCCCCCCTCCCGGTAGGTGCGTCCTCGCACCGTAGAAACAACAGGGGGAGGCGTAGGTGGGAACTTGGGAGGAGGTTCCGGTGGAGGACGGACTTCCAGGAGGGGGCCAGCAGACAGGGACCACAGAAGGAGGAGCCAGGGAGGAGACGACGGAGGAAGGAGCCAGGGAGGAGACAGGAGCAGGAGGAGCCAGATGGTCCACCAGAGACCAGCCAGGACGGAGATCCAAGGTGGGGTCGACGGCGGGAGGAGCCATGGTGAAGGAAGGGTCGACGACACCAGGGGGCCGACAGGCGGAGACTGCACCGGTGGGTGAGGAGCCCAAGATGGAGCAGCACAGCCGCAGAGCCAGGGTGACGTCGAGGATCCGGAGGGCCTAGGTGGAGCTGAAGGCTCAGGCGACCAAGGCAGAGGCGGGGTCCTGGCAGACCGCTGTGGAGCCGGAGTGACCGAGGATGGAGGTGGAACCGGAGGGAAGGAGGAGCTTGACAGAGCCGGAGGGATGGAAAGACGAGGTGGAACCGGAGGAGTAGAGTCCCGAGGCGGCGGATGGTCGACGACTGACCAAGGCGGAGCCGGAGGGACGAGGGAGCCCGGTGGAGCAGGTGGGATGACAGGCCACGGTGGAGACGAGGGAGCTAAGAGCCAAGGCGGAGCCGCTGGGTCGAAGGACCGAGGAGGAGTCCAGGGCTCGGAGGCTGGAGGCGGAGACAGGGCCTTAA
Organism: Carassius auratus; assembly: GCF_003368295.1. Lineage (NCBI taxonomy): Eukaryota > Metazoa > Chordata > Actinopteri > Cypriniformes > Cyprinidae > Carassius > Carassius auratus. The sequence goes on from NC_039282.1 coordinate 2,167,138, forward strand.
CACGCCAAGGCGGAGCTGGAGACTGGCAGTCCAGCGGCGAACCACCGCGCCCCGATGGCGCGGACTGAGGGTGAGCTGCAGGACTGACTGGCACCAGCAGGGATGACGAGGAACTGGCTGGTCTAGGAGGAGGAGAGAGGAGAAGGATGGGAGGAAGGACAGGAGGATCAGGACTGGATGGAACCAGCGAAGGAGTAGAGGGACCAGCAGGTTTGGGAGGAGGCGGGAGAGGGAATACAGGAAACACAGAAGATTCAGAGCTGGGCGGAACCAGCGGAGACACAGAAAATTCAGAGCTGGGCGGAACCAGCGGAGACACAGAAGATTTAGAGCTGGGCGGAACCAGCAGAGACACAGAAGATTCAGAGCTGGGCGGAACCAGCGGAGACACCGGAAACTCAGGGCTGGACGGAACCAGCGGAGAAACAGAAAACTCAGGGCTGGGCGGAACCAGCGGAGAAACAGGAAACTCAGGGCTGGGCGGAACCAGCGGAGACACAGGAAACTCAGGGCTGGGCGGAACCAGCGGAGAAACAGGAAACTCAGGGCTGGGCAGAACCAGCGGAGACACAGGAAACTCAGGGCTGGGCAGAACCAGCGGAGAAACAGAAAATTCAGGGCTGGGCGGAACCAGCGGAGAAACAGAAAACTCAGGGCTGGGCGGAACCAGCGGAGAAACAGAAAACTCAGGGCTGGGCGGAACCAGCGGAGAAACAGAAAACTCAGGGCTGGGCGGAACCAGCGGAAATGGAGCAGAGGAAATGACTGGAGGAGGTAGGAGTGGGAGACTGAGAGGGTGTACAGGGGAATCAGGGCTGGACGGAACCAGCGGAGAAACAGAAGATTCAGAGCTGGGCGGAGCCAGCGGAGATACAGGAAACTCAGGGCTGGGCGGAACCAGCGGAGAAACAGAAAACTCAGGGCTGGGCGTAACCAGCGGAGAAACAGAAAACTCAGGGCTGGGCGTAACCAGCGGAGAAACAGAAAACTCAGGGCTGGGCGTAACCAGCGGAGAAACAGAAAACTCAGGGCTGGGCGTAACCAGCGGAGAAACAGAAAACTCAGGGCTGGGCGGAACCAGCGGAAATGGAGCAGAGGAAATGACTGGAGGAGGTAGGAGTGGGAGACTGAGAGGGTATACAGGGGAATCAGGGCTGGACGAAACCAGCGGGGAAACAGGAAAATTAGGGATTACCTCCATAGACCAGTCCATCAGATCCAGAGCTTGCTCCTTATGACCTTCAGAGACTGTATACAGCTCACCCTCAGTCGCAGGAGTGTGGGCAGGGCTTTCCTCCACGCCCTCGATCTCCACGAGGACTCCCACGATGCACGGTGTTGCCGGCTCACACACCTGGTCAGTCGCGCTCTCGAGATCCTGTTCCCTGTCAATGGATTGCTCGGGCTCTGCGGCTGCGGTGGGCTCTGGCTCCGTGTGGCGTGATGGTGGCTGGCTGGTCTCTGGGTCGGGAGTGGGGCTGGCGAGGTCCTCTATGGGGCAGATGGTGAGAGATGACCCATTTCTCGCCAGAGTCCACTCCACAAATGCGGCGAAATCCTCTCGAGGACCATCTTCGGACGACAACGCTCTGCATTTGGAGTTCAGGCTGGTGTTGTAGAAGGTGCAGAGCGCGCCGTCCGGGTAGCTGGTGGCATTAGCTAATAGGAAAAACTGTCTGGTATGGTCCTCGAGAGAACGTCCTTCCTGCTTCAGCAGGAGGATGAGGAATTCGGGACGATAGAGGGGATCCATAGACACTAAGAAAAGAAAAGACTGTGAAAAAACAAAAGCAAAACGGAGGGAAGAACACGCAGTTTTCTATTTTCTCTTTTGAGGTCGGGTCTTCTGTCACGGTTTTACGCTGCCTGAAGGAATACGGAGTCGAGGATAAACAGAATAAGGCTTTTAATATATCCAACACAGGGGATATCCAACATGGAGCACAGAGGTAGACACACGTAAGTAGCAAATGGTCACAAGTGAGCTACAAGTGAGGACAAGTGAGCACAAGTGAGGAGACCCGACCAAACAGAACTGAAGGGACACGGCTTATGAACAACAGATAATTGGGGAAACACAGGTGGATGGAATCATTAAATTAACAGGGACATGGAACACATGAGGAAGATAATGGACACACCTGGGAACTAATCAAACACGGAAAGACAGAAACTGGGTCACGGGCAAAAACACATTAAATGAGTCCAGGTGTGTGACACTTTGTCCCATGATTCCATAAAGTTTCCATACACGGCGGGTGAACAGGCAAACAAGAAAGCTCAATTTGCAGCTATGTATGGTTTCCCAAATGTCATCGGTGCTATTGACTGCACTCATGTTGCCATAAGGGCACCGAACGTTAATGAAAATACTTTCATTAATAGAAAGCATTTTCATTCAATGAATGTCCAAATTATTTGTGATGCAGACATGTTGCTCACTAATGTAGTAGCTCGGTGGCCTGGGTCAACCCATTACTCATTTATTTTAAGACACAGCAGTGTTGGACGCAGACTCGAGGCTGGTGCTATACGTGATGGCTGGCTTCTAGGTACGTTTGATTTTAGACATTCACATTTTAATGTACTTCAATGTCTTAACCCTTTCACTATCCTTGCAGGGGACAGTGGATATCCCCTCAAACAGTGGCTGCTAACGCCTTTCCTCAACCCACATAGTGCAGAGGCCAGGCACTACAACATGTGCCACAGCCGAGCTCGCGCTATAGTGGAGCGCACCATCGGCCTGTTTAAGGGCAGATGGCACTGCCTCGACTGCACTGGAGGGAGGTTATTGTACACGCCTGAAAAGGTGTGCCAAATCGTGCTGGCATGTGCTGTGCTACACAATGTGGCACAGCTTAAAAACGTGCATCTACCCCCTGGCGCCGATTGCTGTGTTGGCCCCGACCCTGAACCTCATCCCCACGCATTTGAGCCAAATGCTACTGCTGTGCGCCAGCGTTTGGAAGTGATGCGTCGCTTGTAAAGAACAACAAAAGGTGTGGAAAATATTATTTATTCAAGAATTCCCTCATCGTGCAGTTTATTTCAGTCAGGGCAGTCTTGATTTCGCCCAACTCCTTGGCCACCTCTCTGATTGAACTAATGACTTCCCTCTGCATTTCAAGGACTGCATCGGTGAGGACACGTCCACTGCTGGAGGGTTGAGAGCCGCGTGCCGTGGAGACGCTGGGTCCAGACAGCTGCTCAGCTGCAGCATCGTAACCACTGGCCCCGCTGGAACACCCAGCAACTGAAATAAAATTGTTCTATATTAATAAACTGTAATTGTGTAGCCTGCATACATGTGACTTGACTGCATTCATTTTACTTATTTCTCTTACCTGTGTCACCCGGTGCATCTGGCACGTCAGTGTCCCCCTCCGCCTCAGTCACCACTCAACTTAATAGGGATTCCCCGATAATTGCCGCCAGTCTCTCATCAAGAGGGGTCAGCTCCGCTGTCCCCTTTCCCCCACCCGTGGCAGACACACTCTGGCGATGGAGCGCAAGACGTTTTTTTGCCTCAACTTTGATGTCCGACCATTTCTTTTTTATTTCGGCCACAGTCCGAGGTTGTGAGGCTACAGCATTTACAGCGTCTGCCACCGTTTGCCACTCAAGTGCCTTTTTGGCATTAGTAATGCCCACACTGTGCCCTCCAAACAACATTTTTCTCCTCTTTTCCACCTCGCCAACGATAACTTCTACTTCACATTGAGTGAAGTTACGATTTTTTGATTTCTTCTCTGTGTTTGCCATGATTTCGCAATCAATGAATATTAACTTGTGGGCATTTCACGGACTATTTATGGGCAACTATGGGCGTGTCATGAAGCCGCAAAAGCTGCGCTACATTTAGAATTGATTGTGATTTATTAAGGGAAAAATCCGTAGGATGTGCGTGCGCACGGTTTTATAAATCTGAATATTTCTGTGCATACGCACATCCTATGTTACATCCGTACGCCACTTCTGACGCAAATCTACGCAAAGTTTTATAAATGAGGCCCCAGGAGTCTTCAATATTTAACCTTTTCACAATATTAAAATTTTCTGAGATATTGAATTTGGGATTGTCCTTCGTTGTCAGAAAATAAATGAACATTTGAAATATATCAGTCTGTGTGTAATGAATGATTAAATATACAAGTTTCACTTTTTTAATGGAATTAGTGAAATAAATCAACTTTTTGATGATATTCTAATTACATGACCAGCACCTGTACACTGTCAACAATAACATAACAATAACAGACATCGTGTGACAGTGGAGTGAAGGAAAGTCAGGAAACAGATACCAGTTAACAGTTTTAATGAAGTGAGATGAACAGTAAGACACAAAGGAACAATGAGGCTGAGAAGACGACACTCCTTGGTAGTGGTGAGCAGGTGAAGAATCCAGATGATGGTGGAGAGAAGGTGAGTAGTCCGGATGATGACGGTGAGTAGGCAGCAGGAGAGGATGGCACAGGAACTGCGGGGAATAGAGCCGAAGGTAAGTGTCCGTGGCTGAGTGGATGTGCGGAGAGTGGATGAGGTTCTGGGAAAAACACAGACATCCAATGCAGACAACACTAAAGCCAAAAAACAGGGTAACCGACATTAAACAACGATCTCACAAACACAAGACGTGAGACAAGCCAATATATAGTGGATGAGTAATGAGTGACAGCTGTTGCTGATGACAATTAACGGAGACGACCCGCAAGCAAATCAGTGCAGACGCAAATCACACAGATTTCACCACAAAATGCAAACACCCCAATATCACGGTTTACCAACCGTGACACATCGCTACCCCTATATAGGTTAATTACTATAAAAGGATCCATTTAAAAAGTAGGTTTATTTTATTTATTTATTACAGGGACAGTGCATATTAATAAACATTTCTGCCAATATGCCAGAGTTAGCCAGAAGGCTATTTTTCATCTGCAGTCCCAGGACAGATGTTAAAAGTCACTCTAGAAGACAGTAAGAATACATATAACAATAAAAAAAATTACAATACATTTAATAAATCCTATTATGTTAAAAGGTACAATCGAAATACAGCAAACCAACAATCAAAACAAACATCTGACAAAACATGACATATACACACACACAAGGCAAGAAGCCAGCAGAGGATGGTGCAGGTATATAAATGTATTAATGCTGACAGATCTGAAATTCAAGAAGCCATTTCTTTAAATGGTTCTTAAATGTACAATATGTGTTTTGATTTCTGATGATTAAAGTAATGCGGTTCCATTCAGTAGCAGCTCGAACAGAAAAAGAAGTATGACCAAATAGACTTTTTCTAAAGGGAATGACACAATCTCCCCGCGCTGCACCTCTGGTTCTACTATGATCAGCTGTACGGATGTTAACAAACTGGTGGAGTGGAGTGGATGATAAACCATTAATAATTTTGTATAGAAGACATAGATTTGAGTATTTGACCATGTTTTCCCAACTGAGTAATCTGTTTTTTTGTTGTAATATTGGACAATGATGAGAAATAATTGGTTTCTTATCCAGAATTTTAACAGTTTGTTTGTAAAGTGACTGCAGAGGATTCAGAGATGCTTGTGACCAGATGGGTAGACAGTAAGTGATATGTGATAAGATCTTAGAGTGCATGCACATTTTTCCTGCCTGTGTGGACATTTGATGGTGAATGTGTCTAAAATTCATGAGGTTAAATTTGATGAGATTACAGAACCTTTTTACATGTGATGTAAATGACAACTTTGAATCACCAAAACTCCCAGATATTTGTATTCTGACACGATCTGCAGCCTTTCCCCAGAAACGAAAATATTTGGCTCTACACTGAAGTTTTTATTGGTCTTTGTGAAAAACATTGCTCCTGTTTTTGATGTATTCAGCTGCAGGCAGGATTATCTTAACAAAGCTGTAATATTATCCATGGATTTAGTGAGCTTCTCGGCCACCTGAGAAATATTCTTCCCATGAACATATACTACAGTGTCATCAGCAAACATCTGTACAGAGACATCAGGACAGACGGATGGGAGGTCATTAATATAAAGTGAGAACAAAAGATGCCCTAAAATAGATCCTGAGGTAGACCGGTGGACTGGACTCTTGACATGTTGGAGACAGTCAGTGAGATAAGACTCAGTCTATTTAAGCACATCAATCAATCACCTTTATTTATATAGTGCTTTAAAACAAAATACATTGCATCAAAGCACTGAACAACATTGATTTGGAAAATAGTGTGTCAATAATGCAAAATGATAGTTAAAGGCAGTTCATCATTGAATTCAGTTATGTCATCTCTGTTCAGTTAAATAGTGTCTGTGCATTTATTTGCAATCAAGTCAACGATATTGCTGTAGATGAAGTGACCCCAACTAAGCAAGCCAGAGGCGACAGCGGCAAGGAACCGAAACTCCATCGGTGACATAATGGAGAAAAAAACCTTGGGAGAAACCAGGCTCAGTTGGGGTCAGTTCTCCTCTGACCAGACGAAACCAGTAGTTCAATTCCAGGCTGCAGCAAAGTCAGATTGTGCAGAAGAATCATCTGTTTCCTGTGGTCTTGTCCTGGTGCTGCTCTGAGACAAGGTCTTTACAGGGGATCTGTATCTGGGCTCTAGTTGTCCTGGTCTCCGCTGTCTTTCAGGGCAGTAGAGGTCCTTTCTAGGTGACCCTAGTGACCCTCTGATCTGGACACAGACTGGATCTGGTGGCTACGGTGACCTCGGAACAAGAGAGAAACAGACAAATATTAGCGTAGATGCCATTCTTCTAATGATGTAGAAAGTACGGTGTTATGTGAAGTGTTTCCGGTTCCGGTTTACCTAATTAATGCAGCCTAAAAATCCTTTAACGGATTTGGATATTAAAAGCATATTAGTATGTTATGTGTAAGCCAGGTTAAAGAGATGGGTCTTTAATCTAGATTTAAACTGCAAGAGTGTGTCTGCCTCCCGAACAATGCTAGGAAGGTTATTCCAGTGTTTAGGCGCCAAATAGGAAAAGGATCTGCCGCCTGCAGTTGATTTTGATATTCTAGGTATTATCAAATTGCTTGAGTTTTGAGAACGTAGCGGACGTAGAGGAGTATAATGTAAAAGGAGCTCATTCAAATACTGAGGTGCTAAACTATTCAGGGCTTTATAAGTAATAAGCAATATTTAAAAATCTATACGATGTTTGATAGGGAGTCAGTGCAGTGTGGACAGGACCGGGCTAATATGGTTATACTTCCTGGTTCTAGTAAGAACTCTTGCTGCTGCATTTCTGACTAGCTGTAGTTTGTTTACCAAGCATGCAGAACAACCACCCAATAAAGCATTACAATAGTCTAACCTTGAAGTCATAAATGCATGGATTAACATTTCTGCATTTGACATTGAGACCATAGGCCGTAATATAGATTTTTTTTTGAGATGGAAAAATGCAGTTTTACAAATGCTAGAAACGTGGCTTTCTAAGGAAAGATTGCGATCAAGTAGCACACCTAGGTTCCTAACTGATGACGAAGAATTGACAGAGCAACCATCAAGCCTTAGACAGTGTTCTAGGTTATTACAAGCAGAGTTTTTAGGCCCTATGATTAACACCTCTGTTTTTTCTGAATTTAGCAGTAAGAAATTACTCGTCGTCCAATTTTTTATATTGACTATGCATTCCATTAGTTTTTCAAATTGGTGTGTTTCACCGGGCTGCGAGGAAACATAGAGCTGAGTATCATCAGCATAACAGTGAAAGCTAACACCATGTTTCCTGATGATATCTCCCAAGGGTAACATATAAAGCGTGAAGAGTAGCGGCCCTAGTACTGAGCCTTGAGGTACTCAATACTGCACTTGTGATCAATATGATACATCTTCATTGACTGCTACGAACTGATGGCGATCATATAAGTACGATTTAAACCATGCTAATGCACTTCCACTGATGCCAACAAAGTGTTCAAGTCTATGCAAAAGAATGTTGTGGTCAATTGTGTCAAACGCAGCACTAAGATCCAATAAAACTAATAGAGAGATACACCCACGATCAGATGATAAGAGCAGATCATTTGTAACTCTAAGGAGAGCAGTCTCAGTACTATGATACGCTCTAAATCCTGACTGGAAATCCTCACATATACCATTTTTCTCTAAGAAGGAATATAATTGTGAGGATACCACCTTTTCTAGTATCTTGGACAGAAAAGGGAGATTCGAGATTGGTCTATAATTAACAAGTTCTCTGGGGTCAAGTTGTGGTTTTTTTATGAGAGGCTTAATAACAGCCAGTTTGAAGGTTTTGGGGACATATCCTAATGACAATGAGGAATTAATAATAGTCAGAAGAGGACCTATGACTTCTGGAAGCACCAATTTTAGGAGCTTAGATGGTATAGGGTCTAACATACATGTTGTAGGTTTAGATGATTTAACAAGTTTATACAATTCTTCCTCTCCTATAGTAGAGAATGAGTGGAACTGTTCCTCAGGGGGTCTATAGTGCACTGTCTGATGTGATACTGTAGCTGACGGCTGAATGGTTGCAATTTTATCTCTAATAGTATCGATTTTAGAAGTAAAGTAGTTCATAAACTCATTACTGTTGTGGTGTTGGGAAATGTCAACACTTGTTGAGGCTTTATTTTTCATTAATTGAGCCACTGTATTGAATAAATACCTGGGGTTATGTTTGTTTTCTTCTAAAAGAGAAGAAAAGTAATCAGATCTAGCAGTTTTTAATGCTTTTAATTCTATAGGATATGCTACTTTCCCGCCAAGCAATACGGAATATCTCTAGTTTTGTTTTCCTCCAGGTGCGCTCCATTTTTCGGGCTGCTCTCTTTAGGGTGCGAGTATGCTCATTATACCATGGTGTCAAACTGTTTTCCTTAACCTTCCTTAAGCTTAAAGGAGCAACTGTATTTAAAGTGCTAGAAAAGAGAGAGTCCATAGTTTTTGTTACATCATCAAGTTGTTCTGAGGTTTTGGATATGCTAAGGAATTTGGATACATCAGGAAGATAACTTAAAAAGCAGTCTTTTGTGGTAGAAGTGATGGTTCTTCGATACTTGTAACAAGAAGTAGAATTTACAATTTTGGCTATATGAAGTTTACACAGAACTAAATAATGATCTGAGATATCATCACTTGGCTGAATAATTTCAACACTATCAACATCAATTCCATGTGACAGTATTAAATCTAGAGTATGATTTCGACAATGAGTAGGTCCTGAAACATGTTGTCTAACACCAATAGAGTTCAGAATGTCTATAAATGCTGATCCCAATGCATCTTTTTCATGATCGACATGGATATTAAAATCACCAACTATTAAAACTTTATCTGCAGCCAGAACTAACTCAGATGTAAAATCACCAAACTCTTTAATAAAGTCTGTATGGTGCCCTGGTTGCCTGTATACAGTAGCCAGTACAAACATAACGGGATTTATCATTAACATTGGTTTCTCTGGATAATGTTATATGAAGCACCATTACTTCAAACGAGTTATACTTGAAGCCTGCCCTCTGAGAAATCCTGAAAACGTTGTTATAAATTGAAGCAACACCTCCCCCTTTGCCTTTTAGACGCGGCTCATGTTTATAACAGTAATCTTGGGGGGTGGACTCATTTAAAATAATGAAATCATCAGGTTTTAGCCAAGTTTCTGTCAAACAGAGCACATCTATATTATGATCAGTTATCATATTATTTACAAAAAGTGTTTTCGTAGAAATGGATCTGATATTCAATAAGCCAATCTTTATCATTTGTTTATCCATATTGCATTTGTTTTTTATTTGTTGAACCTCAATTAAATTGTTAACCTTAACTTGGTGTGGACGTTTTTTGTATTTTCTAGTTCGGGGAACAGACACAGTCTCTATAGTGTGATATCTAGGTGAAAGAGTCTCTATGTGCTGAGAATTAACTGACCTCTCTGACGGGAGGCAGCTAGCAGACGGTCGGTTTAGCCAGTCTGTCTGCTTCCTGACCTGGGCCCCAGTTAGTCAAGTATAAACACTAAGACTATGTGCCATTTCCAAAGGAAAAGTTAAAACTGCATAATTTTGCCAGCAAAATTGTAGAATTAACAGTATCAAAAGCCTTCTTGAGAACCAGGAACACCACACCAACAACCCCACCTTTGTCCAACAGAGCTCTGATGTTTTCTGTAAAGAAGCAAGTCACAGTCTCGGTGGAGTAATTGGCTCTAAAGCCAAACTGCGTAGGGTGAATAGCAAAGGGTGTGGTATTTAGATGGTTAATAATTTGTTTTGCTATTAGTTTCCCTGCAATCTTAGACACTGTAGGCAATATACTGATGGGTCTGTAGTTTGACATGGAATGAGCATCTCCACTTTTGAAAATTGGAGCAACAATAGCTGGTTTCCACATGCTTGGGAAAATATTTTGTGAAATAGACATGTTGATTATTTTGGTGATGGGGATGTGACAATTCCATATCAAAAATATCTTTGCATTTTGATGGTCTGAGTGATTTAATGGTCTGTGATCCCTCTGATTCTGTGACATTAATTAAACTAAAAACGAATTGACTTTTGTCTATTGACGGAGTGTATAAGTTCTCTGGTGTAAAACAGTTCGCTATGTTAGCCACAGAATCAATAAAATAGTGATTAAATGCTTCTGCTATAAACGGAAGATTGTTTGTCAATTTTTCATTTAGTTAGTCAATAGTTCTCTCAAGTGTTTTAAGAAATATTTTGCTGTCTTTTTCCCAATCAACTAAAGATAAAATATCATCCCATTGAATTTGGTTAGCTGCAGCTACAAAGTTTTGATAATTATTTTTTGGAATTGTAATAGTTTCTTTTTTTCCTCTAGTGCAAGGATGAAAATTTTTTTTAGCAAGATTTCTTGTGACAAGAATTAGATTGTGATCTGATAAACCTGTCAACACATTAAATGATTTTAAAATTCTTTCAGGTCTATTGGAAAATATGAGATCGATTTGTGTCTTGGTAGAGTTAGTTATTCTTGTTGGCCCACATACAACTTGTGTTAGATCAAACCTGTCAGTGATTTGTTTGAGCTTTTTTCTACAGGATTTGTCCTCCTAGTTGATGTTAAAATCCCCCACAATGATAAGTTCTTTATCAAGGATGCTTTCTTTAAGCAGCTTCTCAAAGTTTTCATAAAAACTGTTATCTGCAGAGGGAGGCATGTACATTACGACAAGGACAAATGACATTTGTGGTGAAAGGGTGACTTTGAGACCTAAACATTCTAATAAATTGTTTGACCATTTAATTTTGTGACACTGTAATGTTCTATTTATATAAACCCCTCACTCCTCCCCCCTTTTCTGATCCCTACCTGTCTTTCCTGTAGATGTTATAACCAGGAATATTCAGAGCTGCCGACGGAGCATTTTGATTAAGCCAGGTTTCAGATAAGCATCAAAAAATCCATGTTTGATTTGTCAGATGTCTGATAACAGATGCTGAATTTGCTCACTTTTAGACAGTATGCTTCTAAAATTTAGATGTCCACCTAGAAGACCCTTTGGTTTAGCCCTAGGGTCCCACATTGTTCGCGGATGATTGACAGTCTGGAACACCTCCCACTTCCTGTTCTTCGCAATCCCAGGATTTAGACGTTTCCCGTTTACATTCTGCGTTACTATAGGGACACGCAAAGCACCCTTTTTGAAGTAGTCACAGAACTTTGTGGTCTAGACAGCCCAACATGTACCTCAAGCCCCGAGGAAAAACAGGATTCACCCGACGCTCACGCGAAGTCATCACATTCCAGGCTCGACCTCCGAGGACACGTCGCACTCCACCTACGCCGACAACGGCATGAGAAATCCCCACGCCGATCCAATACCTCTGTCTCAGCACCATCACGACTCCCCAGCGTCCCATTCGCAGCAGTATCAAGTGTAACGCGGTGCAGTCCTGGGCATGGATGTATGTCTCCAGATCATATCAAATATATTGAGATGATCAGTGCATTTGTCCATTGTAGGTGTGAAGTTGTCTTTGTTCTTTTTTCGGATTTGTTTATAGAGATGAGGATAAATGAAAGAAATAGCCACAAGGTATTTTCCATAACCAATGCTTGGCTTGACATTATTGTTTGTTTGTTGGTAAGGTAGATCCAAACTGCTGACAAACCTTTTTCTATAAACGATAAGTTGTTGCTTGTTATCAGCAAGTTTGAGGTCAACATTAGATGTTATGAGACCCACAATTAGAGTGTATAGCAGGAGAGCTGTTTCCACACCTCTCCCACCAGCAGCCATCTTACACACATTCTCTCAGTGTGACAAGGTTCAGCTGAAGCTTCTGGTTAGATATAAATATAATGCATTATATGCATTATGGGTTGAGCAATTAAGCTCAGTTGTCACAGAGCAGTACTTGGAAAGTGCATGTGTAAATGCATTGTGTAAAATGACCATAAATAGGCAACTCCTTTGATGAACATCTGTTTATTAACAACCAGCAATGCACACAACAGTCAGCAAATTTACCCCTCTTGAACCATCCTCTAAAGACACACCCCTGTGCTTCTTACCATACCCCCCCCCCAAATATTTTTTTTTAAGTCTGCTTTTCTCCTATTCCTTCATTTGTTTCATCAGAAAAGCCCTTGACCATAAAGTTTATCATGCAAAACAAACAGTATGTAATTAGCTTACAAACATCTCTCAAAACTCTCAGAAAACTGCACCCAAAGCTTGCAATGTCTGTACATGCATTTTTCAGTATTCAGTTTTAGCCCTGTAGACTCTACTTTCTGCAGCACTTCCAACGTCCAAACGAGAGTGTTGTTCCAGGGAGGATCAGTAGACCAGTATGTTGTCCATTAAGACCTCTACCTCCTCCAACCTTTAAAGCATCTCTTGCATTTTTCTCTGGAAGATCTCTGAAGTGCTCGAGATCCTGAAGGGAAGCCTCCTTAAACAAAATCTCCTAAATGCCATGATAAACTATCTGGATGGAAAGGAGGAGAAAACTTTTGCACTGCTCAGTTTAGCAATAATCTCATCTGCAGTAGGTAGCATGATATGTTCTCATTTAACTTCTTAATTTAGTCTTTTGAGATCCACGCAAATGCGTGCTTTGGCATCTTCCTTCAGAACGGGAACCATCTGTGAATGCTAGTGTTGTCATGGTACCAAAATTTCAGTATTCGGCACCGATACCAGTGAAAATCCACGGTACCAAAGCAAAACACAAAAATATGTTAATTAAAAAATAAAAACTTTTTAGCACTAAAAATAAAACCAATGCCATTCTTTATACTTATTTACAATTGTGTTTAAAGTTTTTCTACAAGTTATATAATTATGAAAAACAGTAAACAAGTTTCACCCAAATTTAGTTTGTCTTTTAATTTATGAAATTTATTTTATTTTTGGTAAATAAAGGGGATTTGCTATTAAAATTAAAATATGGAAGAAATATTGTGATTTATTTCTTTAAAAAATAAAGTTTTATACATTTTTTCAACAGTAGTAGCAGTATCACATACATTTTACTAAATAATAGTAATATTTCTAGCACAATGCCTTTATGTAAAAATAAACTTTTAATGAATGCATATTTGTAATTTTAACTGAACTTAAGACTGGTGGTGATGCTTAAGATATTTTTGGTCATTGAGGGTTCCTGTAAAAAAAAATAGTAATAGATCATATTAATTATTAAAAGATAATACTACTACTAATTCTACTATCATACTAATGTATATACAATGCACTATGAATTGATGAGCTGCTGGGTTCATGAATATTAATCACGTTGTCTGCATTCGGTCAAACTGATTTGCTGAAATCAAAACAGGCACGGTACTATTCAGTGCCAGCCAATGAAATTGCCATTTGCACATTAGCTCCGCCCACTACCGAAGAAACCTGTATGTCTTCTGCTTGTTCCAAAATGAATATGAATAATTCTAAATGCACTCCATTATTTTGACAGGAGAAGACAACAAAGAATAGTTTACATATAGCGTGTCGATTCAGCGTGGTAAGACTCTCGCTCTCTCTCTCTTTGCATGTGTGAGAAACAGCGCTATCAGTAAAGCGACGGTGAGTCGTGCGCCTTCACAAAGAGTTTACAGATCATCAAATACAGGTGCGCTGTGCGTCCATTGAGATGAGCTGAAAAGTTCAGATCGCTTGATGGAGAGAGAACTCTGAAGCTCAGATGCTGAAATTAATGCAAGCGTCACGCGCTTCAGTCTATGTAGTAAATAAACCTGCACGTCTCTGCCATTCATTAATTCACACAGAGACGCGGAGAACACAGATTCATATTTCAAGCAACATTTGTGGCTTAACATTTACAGATACTGGTCCATATTGAGATTTGATTTGATTAATTTACGCTAACTTTGACAAATTCCATGACTGTCCGTATTAAAATGCAAGTTTCATTTTCATGACTGGATTTTGAGATTCTGTCCTCGTTTTCTGCTTCGCGGAAATAATAGCGCTGAACCGGGTTTGAAAGGGACCTCGGTGCTACCGGTAATTAAAGAAACCTGGTACCGTCACATTTCAGTTTTTTTAGTACAGACTTGGTACTGAAGTCTTTTGGGTCTTTTGACAACACTAGTGCATACCATTCCATTGGTTGTGTCACCTGCTCTATGATGCCATTTTCCTCCATCCTCTGCAACTGCTCTTTCACCTTTTGCAGCACTGGGATTGGAACATGCCTCACAGTGTGTACTGCACATGGCAGATTGTCCTTTGTACACTGCAGTAGCTCAGAACTGACATTTGCTGACACTAGTGCCTTTGTTGGGAGTAGTTATCTGAAAGCCTCTTCTGCCATTTTTTTTTTTTATGTCAGCACCCGTTTTATATTTTGAATTGTAGAGGGGTCACCTCAGTCAGGAGCTCCACTATCCACTGCTCTTCTAGTTCATTTACATTACAAACTGAATCCAGAAAGTATGATGGTTGGTCAAAATATTCTGTTACTTCTCTAACTGACATCAGGCTTGCTTCCTGCTTGCTTGCTGCTGGTTTGTGATTGTAGCTCCGTGTAGCTTTGTTTTTCTGTAGAATCTCCATCTTACTATCACTCTCTGTAATTTAAAGTGATATAATATAACTTAATTTCCACCATATTTCCATATTTTATTGAAGGAGTGGATGCCGAGTTGCTATAGTCTTCATATTGATATTAATTATATTATTACATTATTTCTTGTTTGACTATTAATCAAGTTATGGCAAGAGTTAAATGTGTAAGCTTATCTGCACTTATAAGATATGAAAGAATCCTGCTTTATGCTGTACTTCTAATCTCTAAGATGCTGACTTCATAGTGTGTGTGTGTGTAACAAACCATACTGATAAAATTCTAGCTAGGACCAGGCGGCCTTGAAGTTCTTATAAGTTTTCTGCGTATGTTTGTTAGTATCTGTCTGTATAAGGGGGAAGCTCAGACAGTCCCAGGACAAACGATCAATTATGGTAGAACCATAATTTCAACCACAAAAGACTGCTTTGTAAGTAATCTTCCTGATGTATCACAATTCCAAGACCTCAGAACAAATTGATGATGTAACAGAAACTATGGACTCTCTCTTTTCTATCATTTTAAATAAAGTTGCTTCTTTACGCTTAAGGAAGGTTAAGGAAAACAGTTTGACACTATGGTATAATGAGCATACTAGCACCCTAAAGAGAGCAGCCCGAAAAATGGAGTGCAGCTGGAGGAAAACAAAACTAGAGGCATTTCATATTTCGTATTGCTTGGCGGGAAAGTAACCTTTCCTACAAAAAAGCATTAAAGGGACAATAAGTAACTTTTTAGGTATTTTATTATCTAAAATCAATATTTTTATTCATAAATATGCCCTCAATGGTGTACAAATACCTATGCCAATGTTTAAACTAATCCTCGTAAATGAAGAATTTATTATCTTTATATACATGGGACGGGTAGGTCGACGGAGGCTTCCATGTAGTTCCGCCATCTTGCAAAACTATAATAGCAGAGAGGGACAAAAAGTACTAAGCCAACGCATTTCCACAGCGCGTTTTCGGTCAGAGCCAGAAACGCAGGTGCAGAGCAGTGAGAGGCGCTTGAAACTGCACCGGCAAGTTTAAAAGTCTGGATTGCATTCTTATTATGAACCATACATATGCCGCGCCACAGGAGAAGAAAACATCGTCGCCAAAACAGTCAAAAATAGAACGTAAAAGGAAACGTGACCGTAGATTACAGAAAACAAGAGTTAATGTCGGGGAAGCTTTTTCTAGGTGGAAAGAGCTAATGCTGGATAAAGATTTCAAAAGAGACGCTGAAGTGGCCAGTTTTCTTCTCGACAGGTAAGTCAGTGTTATATTATAGTCTATATTATAATATTTTTTTTTATATCTAACAATGCATATAATTCAGAAAATATAACGAATAAATTAGACATAACTACTAATTACAATATTTCATGTTTTCCACAGTCAGTAATTCATACTGTAACATTCGTTTGTTAGTTGTCATGTTGCAGTTTGTTTGAAATAACACACCTGTTCACCTGAAGGAAGACTCGACGAATTGCTATTAGAAGACATCCTGTCAAAGTTTTTTGGTACATATCGCCTACCGTAGATGCAATGCGCATTTGAAAAAGCGAGGCGCTGGAGAGCAAAATTAGTTTGAATGCAAAATACAATTTCACCACTAGATGGGAGTAATTCCTACTTAGTGTCCCTTTAAAAACTGCTAGATCTGATTACTTTTCATCTCTTTTTTAGAAGAAAACAAACATAACCCCAGGTATTTATTTAATACAGTGGCTAAATTAATGAAAAATAAAACATAAACAAGTGTTGACATTTCCCAACATCACTGCAGTATTGACTTTATGAACTACGTCTAAGATCAATACTATTAGAGATAAAAATTTGAACCATGCAGCCGTCAGCTACAGTATCGCATCAAACGGTGCACTATAGATTCCTTAAAGAACAGTTCCTCTCATTCTCTACTATAGGAGAGCAAGAATTATATGTATCTTCTTCTTGGCTCTCAACGGAGGTGGATGCATTTCTCTTCCTCTACTCCCCTTGCCTTCCCTGCTTGCTCTCTCATCTCGTCTATTGTCCAACACGTCTGAGAGACTCTCTTTGCACTGCTCTCGAAACCGAAAATCATGGATTTGATCAACTGGTCTCTCAATGCAATTGACACCATCTTCTCTACAAGAAGCTTGGGTTTGGGGGAACCTGACTGCCCAGCCGGAACGTTTGCAGCATGCAACACGATGGACACGTTGGAGAGATGGCGGGTCGTGTGTCTGGTGGATCTTTGTGTGGAGGACACTGAAGATATCAACCTATTTGGAACCATAATAACAGGTCTTCTGTTATCGAAAAATTCAGGAAATGGGAAAAGCTGTCCAAAGCCTCACAAGGCTGCCCGTCATGATTGAAGCAGTGGGCAGAGCGGTCAGCACAGAGACTGAGACTATTAACCACAATATGGATAACATCACAAAGTAGCTCATGGCTTTGTAAAGGAAAATGGATGGATTTGGAGACCAGAATGGACAAAGAGAGTAACCGTGTAATTGGAATGTGGAAATTGGAAAACAATTATCTTCTTTCGGCTCCTTCTACCAGCAATTGCCTCAAACAAGGCCAATGTTGGGAAAAACAACTCCCCCAGAGGAGCACTACAGCGTGACGCTCTTGTGTTCCTCCCCCCTCTTCCACAGACACCTGCTGATTGTTGACTCCATGGCAACTTGCTGTGACGCTATCACAATTTGTGGACTGAGGCACTTAGATTTGAATGGCAGCTCTCCAGGATTACAAATACACGAACTCTTACATACACACACACACATACATACATATATATATATATATATATATATATATATATATATATATATATATATACAGATATGCTTCACCCCAACACCCCCCATCCCTCGCCTTCACCGCTTTGTACCGCCAGTCTGACAAGCGAGTCTGTGACCAGAGCTGTAATATCTGATGGACCGGATGGCTGCTTGCCTGCGCTGAATTACCCCCCCAATTTCCGTCCCCAGTTGCAAGGTCGTGTGTTTATGGTGTATTGATTTAAGTGCTTTTGTTGCTGATGTTTTTTTCCTGTTCTCACACTGCGCTCCCAAAGGAGCATAGTCTGGGTGTTGTTTTTTCTCCTCTGTTTCCTAATGTTATGCTGTATACCTTCTTCCCCTGTACTACTGTATTTCGTTGCCTTGTACCCACATGTGCAATGACAATAAAGTTGAATCTAATCTGATCTAATCTAATCTAATAAACTTGTTAAATCATCTTAAACAACAACATATATGTTAGACCATATTCCATCTAAGCTCCTAAAAGAGGTGCTTCCAGAAGTCGTAATTGCTATTCTGACTATTATTAATTCCTCATTGTCATTAGGATATGTCCCCAAAACCTTCAAACTGGCTGTTATTAAACCTCTTATCAAAAGACCACAAGTTGACCCCAAAGAACTAGTTAATAATAGACTGATCTTGAATCTCCCTAAGATAGAAAAGGTAGTATCCTCACAATTATATTACTTCTTAGAGAAAAATGGTATCTGTGAGGATTTTCAGTCAGGATTTAGACCGTATCATAGTACTAAGACTGCTCTCTTTAGAGTTACAAATGATCTGCTCTTATCATCTGATCGTGGTTGTTTTTCTCTATTAGTGCGAAACATACCAATTTGAAAAACTAATGGAAATGCATAATCTACAAAATAAATCTAAATTACGGCCTATGCTCTCAATGTCAACTCAGAAATGTTAATCCATGCGTTTATCACCTCAAGGTTAGATTGTGGTAATGCTTTATTATAAACGCTTGGTAAACAAACTACAGCTAGTCCAAAATGCAGCAGCTAGAGTTCTTACTAGAACCAGGAAGTATGACCATATTAGCCCGGTCCTGTCCACACTGCACTGGCTCCCTATCAAACATCGTATAGATTTTAAAATATTGCTTATTACTTATAAAGCCCTGAATAGTTTAGCACCTCAGTATTTGAATGAGCTCCTTTTACATTATACTCCTCTACGTCCACTACGTTCTCAAAACTCAGGCAATTTGATAATACCTAGAATATCAAAATCAACTGCGGGCGGCAGATCCTTTTCCTATTTGGCGCCTAAACTCTGGAATAACCTACCTAGCATTGTTCGGGAGGCAGACACACTCTTGCAGTTTAAATATAGATTAAAGACCCATCTCTTTAACCTGGCTTACACATAACATACTAATATGCTTTTAATATCCAAATCCGTAAAAGGATTTTTAGGCTGCATTAATTAGGTAAACCGGAACCGGAAACACTTCACATAACACCCGATGTACTTGCTACATCATTAGAAGAGTGGCATCTACGCTAATATTTGTCTGTTTCTCTCTTGTTCCGAGGTCACCGTGGCCACCAGATCCAGTCTGTATCCAGATCAGAGGGTCACTGCAGTCACCCGGATCCAGTACGTATCCAGACCAGATGGTGGATCAGCACCTAGAAAGGACCTCTACTGCCCTGAAAGACAGCGGAGACCAGGACAACTAGAGCCCCAGATACAGATCCCCTGTAAAGACCTTGTCTCAGAGGAGCACCAGGACAAGACCACAGGAAACAGATGATTCTTCTGCACAATCTGACTTTGCTGCAGTCTGGAATTGAACTACTGGTTTTCGTCTGGTCAGAGGAGAACTGACCCCAACTGAGCCTGGTTTCTTCCAAGGTTTTTTTTCTCCATTCTGTCACCGATGGAGTTTCGGTTCCTTGCCGCCATCACCTCAGGCTTACTTAGTTGGGGTCACTTCATTTACAGTCATATTGTTGACTTGATTGCAAATGATTGCACAGATAATTATAATGTTGTTCAGTTGCTTTGACACTCACCTCTTTCTGTGGCATACACTGGCCCTGTGTCCAATTTTGTGGCATTTAACTTTCTTTGCATGGCAGCGCTCATCACTTGTGTCCAAAGCATTTCCACATTGTCAACATTTTCCATGACTATCAGTACGGATTTTGTCTTTAGGCTTGTGCTGTCCCCTCACAGTCTGCTATCTTGTGTTGACAACTGCTCTGACCGTGCTCACCATCTTGTCTTGCATACCGAATTGTGTGGCCAGCTCCCCCGACTGACGAACAGTCTGGATTGTTTGCGCTAGTGTGAGATCAGTGATTAACTGCAGTCTGAGAGAAAGATCTTTATCCAAGATGTCGACCACGATGCAGTTGCAAATTGTTTCGTCTCTCATGGTGAACTCCTTTGATGAAAATCTGTTTATTTACAACCAGCAATGCACACAACAGTTAGCAAATTGACCAGTCTAGAACGTCCTGTAAAGACACACCCCTGTGCTTCTTATCACTCCAATTGAAAGCAACAGTGTTGAAACAATACACTATCACATCACATGACATGACACATTGGTTTAAAAGTGATAAAAGTTTTGCAGAAGAGGTTTGTCTTCTGCTGCTTTTTGAAATATGTGATGTCTTAGCAGTTTGGGTGTATTCTGCCAAAGAGGAACAGAGAGGGGAAAAGTTTTGGAGAGTGACTTTGTGCCTCATTGTGAAGGAACTACAAGGTTTTGATCATTCAGGGACTGTAGCTGGATGGAGAGAGTATGCACCTGTGGTAATGAATTGAGGTAGAAAGGAGCAGATCCTGTGGCAGTCCTGAAGTCTACCATCAAAACTGCTTTAAAAAATTGCTTTGTTGTTTCCGGGTATATGCCACTTTGCTCACAGCTGATCGGTCCAGTTGTGGTTTGCAATCACTTACCCAGGATAAAACTTGCTGTGAAGCAGAAACAAGAAAGGAACAAAAACAACCAAGAACAAATTAATATAAGTACAAAATGAAATGATTTTTGATGTTTCATTCATGGAGTTCTGGGAATTACTTTTTGCTGTTGGTCACTGCCTCTTATACAGTAATTCAGTATTTGCAAAAACCATGAATTAGACAATAGAGTAACTTTGCATAAAATGTGAATATAATGTGACTGTTAACAGTTGCTCTGTAATTTATTAATATTATAATAATCATATTTAAACATGTAATGGCAAGTGGGCCAACCAGTGGGCCAATGACAGTTAGCAGGTTTTAAATCATATACATATTTATAATTTCCTTTATACAGTAATTCCTATTTAACACATTAAGCAACAACATTTTAATGTATTAATAAAAAAAAATTCCTACATTGCAAAAGTAGAAGTGTGTGATTGCTTCTGAGATTTTTCTTGTCCTTGACCTCTATAAGGATGGTGGACAGACAGAAAGCAAAATGACAATTGTGTGTGTGTGTGTGTGTGTGTGTGTGTGTGTGTGTGTGTGTGTGTGTGTGTGTGTGTGTGTGTGTGTTTGTGGGCGGGCGCGTGCGCGTGTGAACGGGTGTATGTGTGGTTTCACAGAGGCACTACACTGTGGAGACAGCTGCCGGAAAGTGTTAAGACATTTATTAATTCCTCTTTGAGCTGTTCTCACAAGTCTCTTAAACGCTTTTCCCGGTGAGTGTTTGTTCTTGAATGCGTACATTTTAATAGTATTATCTATGTCTTTGTATGTAAATCTGTATTTGTTTCCACAGTGTCAAAACAATTGTCATTTTAAACATACTTTGGTTTTGTTATTTCTGTCTTCTTATATTTGCATTAGCAATAGTTTTTCAAAAAAAAAAAAAAACATAACAGGAGATTATTTGTAAAGTGCATTGGTGTGTTCATCATAACTCATACATTTTCCCAGTGAACATAAACATTTATTCCATTATATCAGTGTGGTTGTGGTGTTTGTAGCTGTATGTGGATAAACTGTTCAAGCATTTTTCAATACTGCATTCATCTGTATTGACATTCTTCCTCCAGGCATCAAGATGAACACAAGTCAGGTGAACGCTTCACTCAAGTGTGAGAGGGACACCAGAGTAACATCTGTACTCTTCCCTTGCCTGTACGCGGCTCTCTTTCTGGTGGCTTTTGTGTTGAACAGTCTGGCCGCTTGGATCTTCTTTCAAATCCGCAGCAGCTCAACGTTTGTCGTGTATTTGAAGAACGTAGTCGTGGCCGATCTATTGATGACCATTACTGTGCCTGTGAAGGCACTGACCGATGCGGGCATGGGTTCCTGGCAGCTCCGGGCTTTTTATTGCCGGTACTCAGCTGTGCTCTTCTATATCACTATGTACATCAGCATCCTCCTCCTTGGACTCATCAGCTTGGACCGCTACCTAAAGATTGTGCATCCGTTTGGGAAATGTGCTCTTCTGAGGGTCAGAGTAGGTCGGATACTGTGCGCAGTTATCTGGGTGGTCATGTTGTCACTGGCTCTGCCGAATGTCATCCTGAGTAACCAAATGCCACAGATGTTACCTGGTGCTAAGCTGCGATGCACCAAGATGAAGGGGAAGATGGGACTCATGTGGCATGAAGGCTTTAACTACTTCTGCCAGGTTGTTTTCTGGGGTACGTTGGCACTTATGGTCATCTGTTACACCTTCATCAGCAGGAAAGTGTTTGAATCGTACCGTGCATCACAAAGCAGAAGTGACACAGCCAGCAAACAGACTACATCTAAGGTATAGTGCACTTTCTGTCACTTTCTGAAGTTCTGTAAAGATGTGTTTTTTCTACACTGTTCCTGGAGGCACCCCAACACCACACTTTTTGGATGTCTCCCTTATCAGACTCATCCATTTCAGGTCTTGGAGTTAAGTTCAAACTAAAGAGTTTGGAAAAGTTTAGAAATGTGTGCTGTTGGTGTGTCTCCAGGAACAGCGGTGGGAAAGTCTAGTTTAGGGGAATGATGTAGATTAATATAAAGCCATGTTATGTGTCACAGCTGTGAAATCTGTGTTTATCTTGCATGATCAAACCTTAATATCAAACCTATATAATGAATTTGGAAATTTTAGAGAAATGCTATGTAAATGCATTATGCTGTAACTAAATTCATTAGATTTTAGTGGACTTAGACTTAGTTGACTAAAATCATATGACTTAAACTAAAACTATTTATTATTTTTTTTTAAATTGATGACTAAAAATAAATGTCATTCTAGTCAAAAGACTAGTCTGTCAGCTTACTGAAGTGTGCATGTGTAATACGTGACAGGAACAAATCGTTTTAAGATTTAAGCACATCTAAAGCAAACATCTTGCAGTAAAGAAAGAAGGAAATATTTCGCAAAAGCAGACTTTTTCAATGAGAAAAATGTGTTCTCATCTCGTGCAGCAGAAGAAGAAGTGGTTCAGTCACAATTCTGCATTTATAACTGCAGGAGAGAATAATATACGAGCTGTAAGTTTCCGGACATGTTGTAAGTTGACATATTGCAAGCTTAATTTAACATCACCACTGACAAATGTATGTAATACTCTGAGTCAGATACACCAATGATTATATTTGGATGTCACTACAGGGAAATAACCTAATTTATCTAATTTATTAATGAAGAGATGTAAACGCAGCTTGCTTGCGTCATCAGGTTAATGATGTGCATGTAAACAGGGAAAACTGGTTATTTTAATAAGTTGATATTTGTGACCCAGTTAACAGAATTTTGTTATAAGAACATTCTCCAACTATTCAGAGTTGGTTCTGGGAACATACAAAATGTTTAGTTTTCCTGACGTTAGAGGAACATTTTAAAAGGTATGATGGTCCGCAAACATTCTTTCAACTTAATTTAGATTTAAAATTCAACATTCTAGGAAAGTTAATTTGTAACATTCCAATAACATATACATTTACAGTTTCCTTAATTTTAGTAGAATGTTATTTAAAGGATAGTATAGACAGTTTCAATGGTAACAACATAAACAAACGTTACTGCGCATGTGAGCTTTTGTGGACCTAACTTAACTTCCGGTACACTTCCAAATAGAATCAATAACAACAGCCAAGTCCCTCTAGAGTAGATATTTTTTGATAACAAACAAAATATGTTTGCTGCGTGGATCAGTCTGACTTAATGAAAATGCAAATTCATTCTTTACCAGCAGGAGATGTTTTAAAGCATAGACTTAAAGCGCGAGAAATAGAGGTTTCCCCAGCTGTAAACGAAGCAGAGCTGGTACGCTCACACGCTGCTTTATCAGGCATATAACATGCAAGTCTTTCTTCAGAAATACAGCGATATAAAAACACCTGTGCCTCGCTTTGATATTTAAACATATAAATGTAAGGAATTATTATTATTAAACTTGCAGTACGTAACGTTACTCATGTTTATTCCACAAAGCCTTTTTGAAAATCGATCAGTATTAAAATCGTGGCGAGTCTCCAAAAAAAAATAAATGTATGGGAAACACATCCCCCAGCACATCTACCTGAGCCCAACTTCAGTCTATTCATCACCTTGACTTTAACTGCGTTTGTAGAAGGCACTGCAGCCAGATCGATATACACAACAAAGACCGGAAGTTAGGTCCAGTCACGTGCGCCCAATGAAACCGTCTATACTGTTCCTGAAACATTCAATCATTCAAACACCTGCTGTGAACAAGCACTGAAATAAAGACATTTAAGAACACAAATTTTTCTTCAGCCACAGCCTTAGATAAACTGAAGATAAAATACTTAAAATCTCTCAAGATCGGATTAGACTCCACAAACAGCTTTTCCAGCTTCTATTATTGCTACCGATATTCATTTTATTTCTGTCAGACATCTTTTGAAGTTCTCATTCACAATTAACAGAGGTTTAGATCTTTTACTTTTACTTGTTTTATCTTGTGCCAACAAAACTGACTTGAACGCCCCGGACGTTTAATTATGACTTGTCAACTCGTAAGTACAAACTTACTGAACTACTGAAACTTAGTTGGTTGCTCGTTGGGGGTGGCACAGCTTACCCCAAATTTTGAGATGAAAATTGTGTCTGTGAGAAACACACTGGCGAGGTGTTTCCTAATTGAATGAATCCACTTTATGAACAAATCAGTCACGGACATTTTGTTTTTTTCACTTTCACGTCTATACTGATCTCACTATATCTTTTTGTGAGTGTATAGTCTTAACTTTGCTAGGCATGGTAAATGTTTTTATAAATGCATGTTTTAATTATAACTGTGAAGCAACAACATTGAAATATATATAAATAAAAGTTGAAGTTAAGTTCAAATTCCATTGTATTTTGGTGGCTTGACTTCAAAAACATTGAAACCAAAAATTAATTGTTTTGAAGAATGTTTCAGTCAATTTAGTCAGCTTTTTCATTGAACTAGAAAGAACTTTGAGAAGAAGGATAATGGAACGGTCTCCATGCGATATTAGAAGGGCTTTCCTCTCTGTACACATATCCTTAAGTACAATTTTGCCTGTATTATTGGTGTCCCATTCAAAACTTGATCTTGAGAGAAATGTTATGTTTACCCCCACATTTAAATGAAAATTTCGCCCCTCATGGAGATCAGTGTTTGCTTTGGTTGAGTTTCTTCTTCTGCAGCAAATGCAGGTTTTTTCAGAAAACATTTCTGCATAGATAAAGCAGATACACATATTTGTTTTAATAACAGACAAATAACTTCAGTCTAGTGATTTAAATAACCTCAACCAATTTAAAGAGAGATAGCTTGCTACACTGTTGTTGTACTACAGATGCTGAATGTTGATGTTTGGGAGTTTATAAATACTGTCACTGTTAGCTATTTTCTTATAACATCTTTTGTGTAATTAATACACTCACAGACATAACACATACAAAACACATTCATGGCTCCCAGCATGCATTGCTGCAATTTTACTTTATTTATTTTTTATTGTCGCGATTGTTGAGGTTTATATGATGAGTCCCAATGTCTAAGTGTGATGTGTTAAACATTTAAAGAGGTTTGGACAATCTTACAGAATTCACTTAAATGTTTTTTTTTCTTTCACATTTGAATGTATTATTTATTAAAATTATTACTATTATTAGTTAATACTTCCTTCTCATGTAATATTTCAAATCCAGAAGTAAGCAAAACAGCATAAAGGCGGATGTCCAAACCACTTTAATGCAGTAATTTGTCTGTTATTAACACAGATATGATTAACTGTTTTAACAATGCTGAAATGCTTTCTGAAAACTTCTGCAATTGCTGCAAAATAAGCAACTCATCAACAGTCAAGTGTCCGGAGCCCAACTACAGCAAACACTGATATCCATGATGGTGACAAACAAACAATTTTCTATAAGACATCAACATCTAAACATCAG
This sequence comes from Carassius auratus, assembly GCF_003368295.1. Classification (NCBI taxonomy): domain Eukaryota; kingdom Metazoa; phylum Chordata; class Actinopteri; order Cypriniformes; family Cyprinidae; genus Carassius; species Carassius auratus. Next base: position 2,193,330 of record NC_039282.1, read on the forward strand.
TTAATTCCCAATAGGAAATTATGTAGACATGTGACAGAAATAAAGTCAATCTGCTTAGTAATACTGTAACTGAAGGTAATGCTGTCTGTGGAGTTGTTTCATCAGCTCTTGAGAGATTTAATGTCTTTTATCTTCAGTTCATCTGAGGCTGTGGCCAAAGAAAATTGTAGACTGTGTTCTTATTTCTCTTTTTTTTTCAGCAAGTATTTGAATGATTGAAAGAATGTTTCAGGAACACCATAATAACCTTTAAATAACATTCTACTAAGATTAAGGAAACTGGAAATCAATATGTTATTGGAATGTTACAAATTAACGTTCTTAGAATGTTGAATTTTAAATCAAAATTAAGTTGAATGAATGTTTGAGGAACATCATACATTTGAAAAATATTCCTGTAATGTCAAGAATTTTTTTTTTTTATGTTCCCTGAACCAACACTGAATATGTGGGGAATGAATATGTGGGTCACATATGTTACCGAGACATTTTGTGATCACATGAATGCTTGGTTGGTAGTGTTGCCATAAAAACAAAATTCAGCTTAGAGTAAAATGTTACATGTTGTCATCTTGGAATTCTGGTAATCACGACATGGCATGAAGAGCTATTCAACATGTTGTCACTGTCACGTGACCTATCAGCATCAGTTATGTCCCTTCACTGCTATTCAGAAATACTCTCCTTTGGCTTCTTGGCATTTGTAATGTGTCCGTCAAATGGTTAAGAATTTGGCAAGTAGTAGGTCTTCTGGGTATTTTTTTTCCTACTGTTTTTCAAAAACTAAAAATTCACACATACATGTTCCAGCTGTGAAGAATCAGTCTTCTGTAAATTATTAGCCAAGAAATGCCTACTTAGACAAGAAGAAGCTGGTATCTCAAGCTATCAAGTGTAATTTGATTTGTTTGCGGTTTTTTGGTACTGGTTTATCTGGAATAGAAATAACAGACCTGTGTAAAAAATATATTATTATATTATTTTCAAAGGTTAACTTATTGTGTTTGTTTGATAAGTTTGACTTCTGTCTCATGTTATATACAGCATTATCACTTGTAATCCAGAGCTTCATGCTACTGGGGAAGTTTAGTCTTAAAGGGGTCATGAAATGAAGAATAAATATGTTCTTGATATTTACACAGGTGAGAGTGTTATATACTGCAAGTTTCAGAACTCAAACTAACTCCACAGTTTAAAATATGGATTATTATTTTCTCTGAAATGGCCAGAAGAAACTTGGAGAGGTGTGATTTTTCTCCTCAACCTACCATTAACAGTCGTCATTCATGTCTGTAATCAAAAGAGGGGTGTTCTGAACAAATCATGTCTGTCCATTAATCACAAGAGCCATACTAATGTTAGATGAGGACAAACTTTATAAACAAATATAAATAATTGAAACTGATCTCTTGAGCATCATGTATGGTTGCCATCTTAAGTGAGCTAAAATAGGGACACCCTTTCATGACAGTTCCGCAGCTGTTACCTGGATGAGATTAATTTTCATTTTAACTCATTTTTTTATTCATTTGCTTAAATTAGGACTACATGAAATCTAAATAATTTCGCTTTTTTTTTTTACTTTTTAAAATGTCAAATTGATTATGACATATATGCTTGAATATAATATGTGTATAATATGTTCATGTTTGGGTGAACTGTTCCTTTCAAGTCATACAGTCCACCGTGAGCAAACTGATTGTGACCCATTGATATCTTTCCTGTTCAGCTCTACATCTGGAGAGTCTTGTGTTCAAAGGGTACATGTGAGTTCTGTATGTTTTAAATAGTGACCATATGTCCTCTTTTTCTTGGACATATCCTCTTTTCTGTCCTAAAGAAATGTGTCCACCCGGGATTTCAAAATTGCCCAAAAATGTCAGGGTTTCGGCTTTTGTTTTCTACAGTCGCCATTCATTGTGTGCATTTTTGCAGTAGAGCTTTTGTCCAGTGCTCCTGCACACATTCTAATGTTGCATATCATTTTTGCTCATCAGCGAGCTGCCATCAATATGCTGAGTATTTAAATCTCTTTTGAATGAGTACTCGCTCTTCACTTTCGATTTCATTTTAGGGAAGGAAGATCAGATATTTGTCAATGAGCTCAGGATCTGCTGAGCAGCAAATCCTCCAGCATGACCTGTCAGCCATCTCTCCTCTCAATCTGTCATCAGTCAAATATGATTCCTGCAGCTCGAGTTGGATGCAGGGTTGTCAAGTCCCCCCCCCCCCCCATGGAATTAGGCTAACCTTACTTTTAAATCGTTGTCATGGGTTAATTTTCCCCCGTGGGTTAAAGGTTTGAAATATTGCAAAATAAGTTAAATAAGTAATTTTTCTCTCTACCTATGATAAAACTTTGATGTTACGTTTTGTGAAGGATGGCCAGTGTTAGGAAGCTTTTTAGCTGTGTTTATGATCAGTATCCATAACAGTTACTGTAAAATATGTTTTTTAGGTAGGCCTATGGAAATGACATGTTTTGAGTTTTGATATTTGGGATACGGCCAGTGCACTACTTTGGGGCACTACTTTAACCACCAGCCTACTAAACTGCAGCCCCCCGCCCCGCACCACTGTCCTCTTTTTGGAAAACTAAAATATGGTCACCCAAACTTCACAAGTTTACCGTATGCTGCGCTCGCATGAAAGGCACACGTTCTGTAGACTCCATCATCGCCATGGAAACAATGACACCAAAATGAGCTTCTCTAACTTCTTATGAAATTACTTTAATTATAATTGCATTATTAGCATCTATTTTACCTTTAAATATGGGATGGTTCCATATTTTAAGGGAGGCGTGGCAACCCTAGCATCAAGACCTGTGATCGGAGTAATATGTAAGGGCTCGTGTATTTATTTCTTTGTGGCATAGTGTCTTACCAGAGCTGCCAACTCTAACACATTCAGCATCAGACACACGCAGTTGACACTGCTCTCAAACCCTCACAACCACACATCTATTTTCTCACACAGTGAAAAGCACCCTCAACCAAAAGCAAGAGAACCTTCATTTGGAATGATAGCATATTACCAAACCCTTCAACACCTATTTATTTGTGCTCTGGAGAATGTCAAAAGTGTTTGTTTACAGCGTGTTTTTATAGCTTTGAGCAAGGTAGCAAATCACAGACATATCTGTTGATTTCTGAAACATTTCTGATTAGCCGTTGTGTACAAGTTATGCAGAATTCACTCACTGATCAACATTCTGGATTTTTTTCTTCAATCCAGGCTGAACTCAAAAGTTGGCAGCCCTGGGTTTACAGCTGTCTATTCAGTTGTGAAATAAGCCTAAAGACTAAAGTATCAACTTCACTGTTCCCGTTAGCAGAAGTGAAAACACAGAAGTTAGAATGAAAACAATCTGTTCTCTATAATGAGTTAATTTTATATACAGAGAGCTAGCAAAGATTGTTATTTTTATAATCGCTAGAGTTTCTTTTACACTAAAAGTCTCAGCAGACACGTGTCTTCCAACAGAGCATTCAAATCAGATGCAGAATTCAGAGTGGAGAATAACCGTTTATGCCTAAATTATGAATGTTCTGAAAAAAATAAATACATAAAACTAATTTGATTAAATGTGTACCTGAGGGGTTTATACAATAATAATAATAATAATAAAAATGCATTTTATGACTCATTTAATAAAATACAATTTTTACACAAAATGAGAAATGATAAAAACTTCTGTTTCGAGTGTTGCTCATCGGTCTTCGTTCTGATTAAAACTCTTTCCTCAGTTCAGTGAATCACTTCATTCATCAAAGGATCAGATATGTGTTATTTTGGCTCATTTTGTGGCAGAGTGATTGTCGAATGTCTGAAAGTGAGTTTTGATTGAGTAATTTGTAGATTTGTGCCGCTCGAGCTGCAACAGTCTGTAGCTGAATTGCATTACATTCTTGATTTGACAAGTTCCAGTTTCTGGTGTGCAGTGTGTTAACTTTGTGCTAAACTCTCCTCTCCTCCACAGGTGTTTGTGGTTGTGGGTGTATTCTTTGTATGCTTTGCACCCTTCCACCTGGCCCGAGTCCCTTACACCCTCAGTCAGACCCGCAATACTTCTGCCCAGTGCTGGGCCCAAAACCAGCTATATTTTGCCAAAGAGACGACGCTCTGGTTATCATCTACTAATGTGTGCCTGGACCCTCTGATTTATGTTTTCCTGTGTCGTGCCTTCCGCAAGAAGCTCACAGCTGCGCTGAGCCGGCGTCCGCTCCCACACACCACTCAGACAGAGACCTCCACCAGACTAGAGATGTCAACCAGAGGCCACTGTAACACCAACCTGGATTTAGGATGACGTTAACATCCTTCTCCTTGTACTTTTGTAATATTGTTATTATTTTCTTATAACACAGAAATAATTAGATATTTTTTTAAATATTTTTTGTACAGAAAATATAAGCATAAGCTTGTTTTAATGATGCAAGGATGTAGATATGTGAACTGGAATTAAATTTGTAAACCTGGGGGAATCAGAGATAATGAAATAAAATTGACTCCATTATCTACCCAGTACTGCACATTACTCTCTTTCTTGCAGTTGAACTGCAAAAAGTGAAAAAACCTTGAGGGTTAGTTCATAAAATACATGTTAGATCAACATTTACCGGGTTATTATTCCTGTCCTTAAGTCAGCTTCATTATCAGAAACCACAGCAGTTTTAATTTCCTTTCCAGCAATCTTGCCCTTACAGTCTCCTCTTCCTGTGAACAATGTTTTCTTTTGGGGCAGAAAGTGTCAGCTTATTAAAGGGACAGCTGGTGAAAGTGGGGGGAAACCTTGAATTGCAATAAAAGAACATTATATTGCATACAACACATTATATTCTTAAAGCTTTAATCAGATAAATGACATATTGTGACCAACATGGAGGGTGGGGAATAATGATCTATTCACAATAAAGAATAAATGAATTTAAAAAAGGGAAAAAAAGAAAAAGTGGAAAAAAAAGAAACACTTACTCCAAAAAAAAAAGGTTTCCTCAAATATATTTGCATGATTATGAACTAAAGTCATCTATTTGTCCATGCACAAGATGATAATGTGAATGAGCACATGGATGAGAAGGGAAATATTTACAGTGTCACAGCCACACCTGACTAAAAGCATGTGAGTTTACATGATTGACAGATTTGACGTCCGTTGCAGTCTGTGCCTTTCTTGCCTGTACAAAAACATTATTATTTTCTACCCCTTTCCTTAGCATGCTGAAAAAGATATAGAATAAGGCCATCCTTAAAAATATTTTGGTTTGTAGTAACAGCAATTAAAAAAAAAAAAAGGTAGGTCAGTCTATATATATATATATATATATTTAAGTTTCAATGAAAAAAAAAAACAATTATTTTTGGTGATGGTGATGACGTAGGTATGAATTTAAACAAATTAGCATATCATGACGTCACTGACTGGGTCTTCAACCCGTGCCTTCAGGCGCATCATTGCAAACCTCATTTTGATGCAGGCTATATAGACCACAAACAAATTGAAATCTTTGTCAAAAACATGTTTATTGCATGAATTGCAGGTGTCAAGAAAAAAAAATGAGGCAGCCTACTGTTTGCATACGTAGGCGATTCTAGCCTGAATCTGTATTGTATGCATGTGACTGTCTAAATAGAGGCAAAATTCACATTTCTGTTGTAAAAAGAGAAACAATGTACAGATGTTGTTGTTATGCGTGTGTCCGAAGCTGCAGTTGCTGTGTGACGCGTGTTCAAAAAAAAAAGAAAAAAAGAAAACACGCTCTGAGAGAAGGCTGTTAAAATAAATTTTCGTATTTTCAATTCAATTCAATTCAATTCAAGTTTATTTGTATAGCGCTTTTTACAAAACAAATCGTTACAAAGCAACTTTACAGAAAATTATGTTTCTACAATATTTAGTAGTAGCTTGTAGTTTGTGCACATTTGACAGGATTTTAGAAAAAATTAAAATAATCATAATAATAATACAAGACGTAGTCAGCTAGACGATGAACTATCAATATTATTAATTAAGTTATTATATGATTCAGTCACACATTTAGCAATAATTGTTAGTTCTGTTTGTTGATTCAGGGTTAGCATCATCTGAGGTCCTCTGAGGGTCAGCATCATCTCTTCTCAGGTGTTCTGGATCCAGACTGGAGCTTGTGTAAATCCTAGTTACCACAGAATGAAGATCCCAGCAGAAACAGAGAAACACATAGAGACATCATTAGCATAGCTGCTGATCCAACAAAGTAAAATTAGTTTAATCCAAGCTAATGAATAAAAAAGCAACTTTGATCAGATGCAACTACACTCACAGTTTAAGAGATACAATATTCGAATGCTTGGCGAAAGAGATGTGTTTTTAATCTAGATTTAAACAGAGAGAGTGTGTCTGAACCCCGAACATTATCAGGAAGGCTATTCCAGAGTTTGGGAGCCAAATGTGAGAAAGCTCTACCTCCTTTAGTGGACTTTGCTATCCTAGGATCTACCAAAAGTCCAGCGTTTTGTGACCTTAGGGTGCGTGATGGGTTGTAACGTGGTAGAAGGCTAGTTAGGTATGCAGGAGCTAAACCATTTAGGGCCTTATAGGTAAGTAATGATAATTTGTAACTGATACGGAACTTAATAGGTAGCCAGTGCAGAGACTGTAAAATTGGGGTAATATGATCATATTTTCTTGACCTCGTAAGGACTCTAGCTGCTGCATTTTGGACGACCTGTAGCTTGTTTATTGACGAAGCAGGACAACCACCTAGAAGTGCATCACAATAGTCCAGTCTAGAGGTCATGAATGCTTGAACTAGCTTTTCTGCATCAGAAACAGATAGCATGTTTCGTAGCTTGGCAATGTTTCTAAGATGGAAGAATGCAGTTTTTGTAACATTGGAAATATGATTTTCAAAAGACAAATTGCTGTCTAATATAACACCCAGATTTCTGACTGTAGAGGAAGTAACAGTACATCCGTCTAGTTGCAGATTGTAATCTACAAGATTCTGTGTAGTGTTTTTTGGTCCAATAATTAGTATCTCTGTCTTATCCGAATTTAATTGGAGAAAATTATTTGTCATCCAATCTTTTACATTTTTAACACACTCTGTTAGCTTAGATAATTTAGAAGTTTCATCTGGTCTCGTTGAGATATATAGCTGAGTATCATCAGCATAACAGTGGAAGCTAATTCCGTATTTTCTAATAATATTACCAAGGGGCAACATATATATTGAAAATAGAAGGGGCCCTAGGACGGATCCTTGTGACACTCCATATTTTACTGATGATAAATGAGATGACTCCCCATTTAAGTAAACTAAATGGTAGCGATCGGGCAGGTAGGATCTAAACCATCTTAGAGCCTGCTCTTGAATACCTAGTTTCTGTGCTATGGTGGGGCCTAAAACCTGACTGAAATTCTTCATACAGATCATTTTTATGCAGGAAGGTGCTCAATTGAGCAGACACAACTTTTTCTAAAATTTTAGACGTAAATGGAAGATTTGAAATAGGCTTATAATTTGCCAGTACACTAGGATCTAGTTTTGGTTTCTTAATAAGAGGCTTGATAACCGCCAGCTAGAATTATTTTGGGACGTGTCCTAAAGATAACGACGAGTTTATGATATTGAGAAGCGGTTCTTCGGCTACAGGTAACAGCTCTTACAGTAATTTAGTGGGTACAGGATCTAATAAACATGTTGTTGGTTTAGATACAGTGATAAGTTTATTTAGCTCCTCCTGTCCTATGGTTGTAAAGCACTGCAGTTTATCTTTGGGTGCGATGGATGAAACTGAAGTGTTAGATGCTGTAGAATCTACATTCGCTATTGTATTTCTAATGTTATCTATTTTATCAGTGAACAAATTCATAAAGTCATTACTATTTAACGTTGGTGGAATACTTGAATCAGGTGGCATCTGGTAATTTGTTAACTTAGCCACTGTGCTAAATAAAAACCTTGGATTGTTTTGGTTATTTTCAATGAGTTTGTGTATATGCTCTGCCCTAGCAGTTTTTAGAGCCTGTCTATAGCTGGACATACTGTTTTTCCATGCAATTCTAAAAACTTCTAAGTTAGTTTTTCTCCATTTGCGTTCAAGACTACGAGTTACTTTCTTGAGAGAGTGAGTATTACTGATATACCATGGTACAGTATGTTTTTCTCTAACCTTTTTCAATTTGATTGGGGCAACAGCTTCTAATGTATTAGAGAAAATAGTGCCCATGTTGTCAGTAATTTCGTCTAATTCATGTGTATTTTTGGGTACAAATAGCAGTTGAGATAGATCAGGCAGGTTATTTGCGAATCTTTCTTTGGTGGCTGGAACAATAGTTCTGCCCAGACGGTAACGCTGAGACATATAGTTAATATCAGTTATACGCAGCATGCACGATACAAGGAAATGGTCTGTAATATCATCACTTTGAGGTACAATATCTATAGCAGTAAGATCGATTCCATGCGATATAATTAAATCTAGTGTATGATTAAAACGATGAGTGGGCCCGGTGACATTTTGCTTGACTCCAAAAGAGTTTATTAGGTCAGTAAACGCAAGTCCTAATGTATCATTTGCATTATCAACGTGAATATTAAAATCTCCCATGATTAGTGCCTTATCAACTGTAACTAGAAGGTCTGAGAGGAAATCTGCAAATTCTTTCAGGAATTCTGTATACGGCCCTGGTGGTCTATACACAGTAGCCAGAGCAAGAGATACATTAGATTTCTTTTGCATGTCTGACAGAGTAACATTTAGCAGAAGTATTTCAAAAGAGTTAAACCTGTATCCTGTTTTCTGGGTAACATTGAGAATATCACTATATATTGTTGACCAGTCTGACGGGGCTCATGCTTATAACAGTAGTTTGGTGGAGTAGACTCATTTAGACCAAAATAATCATTTGGTTTTAGCCAGGTTTCAGTCAAGCAGAGTAAATCAAAACTATTATCTGTGATCATTTCATTTACAATAACTGCTTTTGGTATGAGTGATCTAATATTTACGAGCCCAAACTTTAAAAATTGTTTTTGTTCATTTACTTTACATTTTTCTGGTTTAATTACGATAAGATTTTTTCTAGATCCTACATTATATTTATATTTTAACCTCACTATTCGGGGAACAGACACAGTCTTAATAGGTTTTACAGCGCAAGTACCTTTAGCATTTAAGCGGTTGGAACAAAACTCATCATAATGGTTATTTGAGAATTGTCTTACTAGTCACATGGAGCGAAGGGTCCTGGAGATGTTGTCAGAGAGAAGCTCTGCTCCAATTCTAATGGGGTGTAATCCATCAGCGCGAAACAGTCTAGGACGCTCCCAGAAAATATTCCAGTTATTAACAAATAGCAGTTTCTGTTCTTTACACCATGACAACAACCATTCATTTAAAGCAAAAAGTCTGCTGAACCTTTCGTGTCCTCGTCGATACGTGGGCAGTGGTCCTGACACAACAATCGTCGCCGCGGGCGTCGTGCTGCGAACCATCTCGATCAGGCTCCTGAAGTCCCTCTTCATTTTCAAAACTTGTGTTGGTTGGTCCAATCGATTCGTGCAATACATTTTTTAAGTTTTAGACTAGGTAGAAGGGATGGGAAAAGATCTGGGCATAGTTTTTACAGAACTTCAAGCCAAGTTAAAGCGATGTCAAGTTGTTTTAATGAATGTTTTAGATGTATTATGGATCCCGAACCCGTATGACTTTGACCAGTGACCACAAACATTTAGTTTACTGCAGCCACAGCCATCACTACCAAGCAAGAACCGTTGACTCTGACGGTGAATAAGACGAAGAGAATGCACAGGCCATAGTGTGACATCCGTGTAAACATAGATGACGTCACAGGGTTTTTTAAAGAAAGAACGTAGCCTTCGTTTGTATGTAGGTCTAGGCAATTTATATATTTACAATACTTACTAATAATCATTAATATTATTTTATTGCTTTTGTATTAGTTGTTTGAAGAGTAAAAATAAAATAATTGGTCAGTCTTAACACAAATGTATAACTGGCAAGTTGGTCAGACTAAAAGCAAAAAAAAAAATATATATTTAGACGGTCCTAACTTGACAGGGTCGGTCGGGTTACGGCAAACAAGAAGATTTTTAAGGATGGCCTAAGAACCTTTCATAAAATAATCCATTAAATAGGAAAAATAATTACGGTGCCCAGGAGAAAACATGGTCGGTTCACTTAGTCTTGTCATGGCTATGACATAATAACTTGTGGGAACGTTATAATATGTTGTTGCCACAAGATATTAATTAGTGGGAATGTCATATGTTGTGGCCACGAGATAATTTTGTCATGCTAACGACGTCCTTATGTCATGGCCTCGAGACGCTATGTTGAGGAATGAAATTTTCTTGTGGCAATGATTTTAAAATGTAAACAAACCTGCATTTATTCATTAATATTTTATTTTGAATTAAGAAATTATTATATTTTTTTATAGAAAATAGTTCATTATTAAATTAATATGAATCATATGCCTTGGCTACTGGACTTTAAAATGAACCAGAGCTATAGCCCCATCAGAAACTTATTTAGCCACGGCACAGCCCTCCCAGGATTTCCTAATGATGTTCCTGTTTTTGGTATCACTTTCATTTATATTGAAAATAAACATTAAAAACCTAAAACTAAATAAAATAAAAAAAGTCTCTAATATGTGACCTATAAATAATTTATATTATGGAGGAGGGGTCAGGCAAGCAACCCCCAAACTGTGTGCAAGAGTTATCGAACATCAGTCGATTCACTATAGAGGAAGTTAAAGTAAAAAGAAAAGAAAGAAACTGAGAGAGCTTTCTAACGCTGCATTAACATTTAAATTACATTTACGTTTAATCACTTAGCAGATGCTTTTATCCAAAGCGACTTACAAATGAGAACAATAGAAGCAATCAGGTCAACAAGAGAACAACAACAGAATACAAGTGTCATGACAAGTCTCAGTTAGTCTAGTACAGAACACATAGCCAGGATGTTTTTTTTTTTAAATATGAAAGACAAGAAAAGAAGGAAAGTGCTAGTATTTGTTTCTTAAGTGCTGACGAAAAAGATGAGTCTTTAGATGTTTCTTGAAAATGAGTAAAGACTCAGCTGTACGAATTGAGATTGGGAGGTCATTCCAGCAGCTGGGCACAGTCCAGGATAAGGACCGTGAGAGTGAGTTTGAACTTCTTTGGGATGGCACCACAAGGCGTCGTTCACTTGCAGAGTGCAAACTTCTGGAGGGCTCATGAGATTTAACCAGTGAGTTTTAGGTAAGTTGGTGCCGTGCCAGTGGTCGTCTTGTAGGCAAGCATCAGTACCTTGAATTTGATGAGAACGGCTACTGGTAGCCAGTGTAACCTGATGAGGAGAGGAGTAACAAGAGCATTTTTGGCTCATTGAAGACAACCCTCACTGCTGCATTCTGGATCATTTGCAGAGGCTTGACGGTACATGCAGGAAGAACCAGGAGAGCATTACAATAGTCCAGTCTGGAGAGAACAAGAGCTTGGACAAAGTTGGGTTGCTTGCTCTGACAGGAAGGCTCTAATCTTCCTAATGTTGTATAAGGCAAATATGCAGGACCGGGTCGTTGTAACAATATGGTCTGTGAAGCTTAACTGATGATCCATCACACCTCCTAGGTTTCTGGCTGTCCTGGAAGGAGTTATGGTTGACGAGCCCAGCTGTACAGAGAAGTTGTGATAAAGCAATGGGTTAGCTGGAACCACCAGGAGTTCTGTCTTCGTAAGGTTAAGCTGAAGGTGATGGTCATTCATCCAGCTAGAAATGTCACTCAGACAGGCTGAAATGCGAGCAGCTACCGTCGGGTCATCTGGCTGGAATGAGAAGTAGAGTTGGGTGTCATCAGCGTCGCAGTGATAAGAAAAGCCATGCTTCTGAATGACAGATCCCAATGATGTAATGTAGATGGAGAAGAGAAGTGGTCCAAGTACTGAGCCTTGAGGAACCCCAGTAGCAAGTTGTTGTGACTTCATCACCCCTCCAACACACACTGAAGGATCTATCAGAGAGGTAGGACTTAACCCACAGGAGTGCGGTTCCAGAGATGCCCATCTTCCTGAGGGTAGACTGGAGAATCTGGTGATTAACTGTGTCAAAAGCAGCAGACAGATCCAGTAAGATGAGTACTGAGGATTAAGATCTAGAAGTTTTCTAGAAGCGCTGGATTTAGAGATGGTTTCTCAAGCAGTGGGCTTACCCGAGCCTGCTTAAATGCTGAGGAAAATGTTCCAGAGTGAAGAGAGGAGTTGATAATGATAATGCATTAACATCTTATATTCTCTGAGACAGAAGCTGCATTTACATGGACCCTACTAATCTGATCGCAATAGGACTAGAAGCACAATCAGAATAAAAAAGTCACATGTAAACATGTCAATCGGATTGAATTGCCAGATCCGACTAAAATAACGATCGGTTTGTAAGTGGTGGTTATTCCTTTTTTTTTTATCCAAGCAAGGGGCCATGTAAACACATGATTGGATTGAAAACCAGAAAGTACTGTGGATGCACAGTGTTGTAGAAATAGCGTAATGACATTTGACGCGTGTTGGGGACATTTTCATCCACTAGGGGGTAAAGTTGAGTCTTATTTTGGCCACAACTTTCTCTGTGTTTCAGCAAATGGAATGATTTTTGGTGACATATCTTATTTTGACACGTTTTCAAAATTTTCAAAAACTCAACAGGACACTGTGGCCAAATTCACTACCCTTTCGTTATGTTACTTTTACCTCTTCCCAACAGGGAATACCACCAAAAATCAAGAATACATGATTATATGGTGTCATGACTTTGCAATTTAAAAATGTTGTTATAATGGAAGTCAATGGGGCAAAAACAGCCAGGAACAACAAATGAGGGATAATCTAATATAATTAATAATTAAAATCTAATGCTGCAAAAAAACTAAAAATGCATCAAAGCCAATGTTGTTACTTATCTTTGACATGCCCAAGACTGTGATAAAAGGTTAAAAAAATATATATATAATATTCAGCCACAATTACTTTTATTGAAAATAATTAATTTTGTTTGTTTTTTCCCCCAAAATCAGTGACATCATTTATGAACTTGGCAATAAAAGAGTTAAAATCTTGGATTTTTTTTTTACATTTGGTAGTTTTGAAAAGGCAGAAATTGATTAATAAATTTATGCAAAACATTTGAAAAAATAAATCTATTTATCTGATTAATTTTTATAGCAGTTTAATTTAGTGGATGTTTTTATCACGAACATAACGAAAGGGTAGTGAATTTGAACAAAGCACAAGGGTTAAGACTCTCATCAACAAACGGCTGGTGTAGGGTGCGGGAAGGGGCACTTTTACTACATTTTTTAAGTAATCAGCTCTGCACAACAGTTCATGTGCTGGTCATCGTCTAATTAGAACCCTAAGTAGATAAATATGTGCTGTGTGAGATAGCATTTGTCTCAGTTTACGCACCATGTAGTCCAGATCCAACCTTTTTTTCTGAATTATCTACCTGTCTCACTGATCTAACAGACTTTGACATAGTAATGGGAGCAGATATGAACGCTGTAATTTCCAATGCACTTGATAGATCTGGTGACAATTTTTCTTACTCCCAATCTGTGTCTACTGAGCAACTTAATCAATGCATAGCAACTTTTCCATTAGTAGATGTAAGGCAATTATTCAACCCGTCCCAAAAATCATACACATTTTTCTCAGGTGAACACAAAATATATTCACGGATTGACTACATTTTCACTTCCTCTTCCTTGACCTCAATGTTACTTAAAGTCCACATCTTTCCCCTTTCTCTTTCAGACCATAGCAGTAATTTTTTATACTTTCAATTACCCAGCGACCTTCGCGAGCCCCCAGATGGCACTTTAATTCTAATTTATTAAAAAATGAGTTTTTTTGTGATCAATTCAGATGTAAATTACGTGAATTTTTCGACATCAATAAAGGCTCAGTGGATGATCCACTGATATTGTGGGAGGCGACAAAGGGCTTCATTAGAAATTTTTCAATATCATTATCTTCCTTCCGCCAGAAAATTCACCGTAAGAACATTTCTGATCATTCAGAAGATTGCTATTTTTGATAATCATGTTCTATCAGTCCCCCATGTTTTAAATTTATTTAACCAGTTTAGTAATCTATCAGGGTACAAAATTAATTGGACAAAGTCATATTTGCTCCCTCTTAATTTTTGTGTTGGGTCTGCAACATTTTTTTTTTTTGTTTTATTCCAGTGGTGCGTTCTTTCACATACCTAGGTATAAATATGTATACGTCCTTGCAGGATATTATCTCAAATAACTTGAATAAAAACCTGGCAAAAATTACCTCAGATCTGGCAAATTGGACACATCTTCCTACTTCTTTCCATGCAAGAATATCTGTTGTCAAAATGAACATCCTTCCTCTGGTTAATTTCTATTCCTCAATGATTTCTCTACCCCGACCTGCTGGCTATTGGAAAAAACTTGATTCAGTTATCTCTAAATATATTTGGAATGGTAAAGGCCCCGAATTAAATTATCTACTCTACAGCGTAACAGGTCAGATGGTGGCTGGTCATTTCCAAATTTTAAAGTATACGCTGATTCCTTTACTCTTCGTGCTCTGTCAGCCTGGTTTAAACCAAATGTTTTCAACAACCTCTTCTATTGAAGAATCTCTTGTTTCTCCATACAGTATAGAACATTTGGTTTTTGATGGTGTCTCACTCAGACAGTGTAAACTTCATTTTGGCCCTATCACAACACATTTTATCTCTACTTGGAGAATGGTGACCAGGAAGATAGAGGCAAACTTGAGGTGACATCGTCACTCGCCCTTGTTTCATAATATTTTTATTTTTTTTATCAGGCAAAAACCCATTTTACTGTCCACAATTGGACTAAATGTAAAGTAATTTCCTTTGTTGACATTTTTGATGACAAAGGTCTGAAACCATTTCAAGATATTAAGACTCTTTTTAATCTACCAGGTACCTCCTTGGTCGGCACTTTGCATTTATGGAGTTTCCTGGGATGCACAATTGCCTGTAAACTCCTTGCGAAAAGTTATTCTCCCAACTGATAATTTCTGCTTCAGTTATTTACTCTTTTCTCCTCCAACAAACATACAAACCATTATCCATAACAACTATCTGGTCTAAGGACATCAGTGGTGACTTACAAACTTAATTTTCTTATCAAATTTGGGAGACAATCATATAATCCTCAAAAAATCCAAATCATCAGATGATCCATTGGAAATTATTACACAGACTCTATCTGTCCCCTTTAAAACACTTCTATATGCATGTGTCACCTTCCCCGAATTGCAATTTATGTCCACAAGGGGTCCTCGGTACATATGTAAAAACAATTTGGGAATGCCCTGCACTTTCTTCTTTCTGGTCTCAGCTTGCTCATTCCTATTAGAAAAGGATGTGGTTTTGACTCCAGATCTTTTCTTTTTAAATAATTTTTCAACATTGTCACTGTCTCAGCAACAGAGAAACGTACTTTTAGCTGCTCTTACTGCTGCTACAAAAAAATGTTAGTTAGTCACTGGGTTCCTCCCCATTCAATGACCAGACGAGTATGGGGCTTATCTTTGCTTGACATTGTTTCTATGGAACTATCTACAGCTCGTATTCATGGAGCAACGACAAAAACTTTGAAAACCTGGAGTGCTATCTCTGACATTGTTAAAGCTTTTGTATCTTCTTTTTGATATATAATTTATTTTGAATTCGTGTATATTTTGATTGATTTTTTTTATTTTTCTTCTTTGTGTGATTGAGTATTGCACTTTGAACTTTTGCTTCTCGTGTGTGTGTTCGGCAGACTGTATATGTCATGATTCTGCCCTCGTGTCCTTGATTTTTCCTAGTCTTGAGGCAGGATCATGACAGACCCGTGTTTTGTGTACAAGCACATGGCCTTGCCTTTGGGCCATGTGCTTGTGTTGTCTCGTTCCCTTGCCCCGCCCCCCTTGTTAACCTAGTCGTGTCTTGATTGTCCCATCTGTGCCACCTGTCGTGTCTTGATTGTTCCCTCTATTTAGCTTTCCTAGTGTGCTCTGTCTTGCGTCGGTTCATTGAGATTTGTTCATCACTTGTGATTGTACCTGTTCCTGAAGAAGTGTTTTGTATTTCTGTGAGTGTTTGTTTATAGTTAGTGTTCCCGTGCTTTGAGTCTTTGTTTATCCCGTTAACTCAGTCCTGTTCAGTTATTTTGTATTTCCCTAGTCAGTGTTTTCCCCCTCGTGGGTTTTTATTTTCCCCTTTTCGTGAATAAACCTGTTTGTGTTGTAAATCCTGTCTGCACCTGAGTTCCTCCTTGCCAAGATCCTGACAGAATGAACCGACCACCAAGGAACTCAGCAGGCAGGAGGGCCTCTGAGCTTCAGCATCAGGCGGAGTTCCGGAGGCTGTGCTGGACGTCGTCCCCCACCGACAGGAAGGGGGTCACCCTCCCATACTCGCCTGAGGGGGAATGGGTCCTCCGTAATTATGCCCGGCTGTGGGAAAGCATCTCCCAGGAGGAGCCACAGAGGTCCCCTCCACCTACCCAGCTGCCAACGATCCCTGAGGGTCGTGTCCTGGCTGTGGCAACCCTGGGGGACCAGGCAAGCCCCTCCCAGAGTCCTGAGGTGCCCTCCACAGCCAGCAGTCTCCCCATGAAACGAGGGAGACGGTTTTCATGGGAGTCAACTTCTGAGTCTTCGGCGTCCGAGACTGCCTTGCCCGAGACCAAACTCCCCAACCCGCCTCTGACCCAGCTGTGGCCTCTGCACCGCGCCCAAGGAGGAAGAGGAGGAAGAGGGGGCCTGCCGGTCCTGTGACCCTGTCTCCTCCCGTGCCAGCAGCGGAGAGCGCTGGCGTGCCCGTGCCAGCAGCGGAGAGCGCTGGCGTGCCCGTGCCAGCAGCGGAGAGCGCTGGCGTGCCCGTGCCAGCAGCGGAGAGCGCTGGCGTGCCCGTGCCAGCAGCGGTGGGCGTGCCCGTGCCAGCAGCGGTGAGCGCTGGCGTGCCCGTGCCAGCAGCGGAGAGAGCTGGCGTGCCCGTGCCAGCAGCGGTGAGCGCTGGCGTGCCCGAGCCAGCAGCAGTGAGCGTGCCCGAGCCAGCAGCGGAGAGCGCTGGCGTGCCCGAGCCAGCAGCGGTGAGCGCTGGCGTGCCCGAGCCGGCAAAGAAGAGGGCAGTATGCAAGTCGGCAGTCGTGAGAGCGCAGGAGAGTGCCGCGGCCGACTCTGCAGCAAAGACTTTAGTACAGTGTGTCTCATCTCGTAAGGAGATGCCAATTGTCTTAGCGGCTAAAGCCTTTTCAGATTATTTGTCTAGTCTTGTCCGTATCCTAGAAGTCCCCGTCAGTCCTGTCTTGTCCTCAGACCCTGTCCCCAGAATTCCCGAGTGTCCTGATGTCGTCTCCCCGTGTCCCGTAGATGTCGTCTCCCCATGTCCCGTGAGTGTTGCCCCGTGTCCTGCTGATGTAGTCATGTATCCTGTTGATGTGGCCCCGTGTCCCGTAGATGTCCCGTGTCCAGTAGATGTTGTCGTCCCGTGTCCAGTAGATGTTGTCCCCCCGTGTCCAGCTGTCGTCTCCCCGCGTCCCGTAAGTCTTGCCCCGCGTCCCGTAAGTGTTGCCCCGCGTCCCTTGTCTGCTCCTATCATGTCCCCTGTCAGTTGTCCCGAGACCCCTCCCCGCCCCTCACCACCCAGACCTGCCCGTACCCCCCGTCGTCAGCCTTCGTCCTGTCCTCCTAAGATTCCTGCACCACCCACCCACCCTGGTCTGTCCCCCATGAACTTTGTGGTCCCGCCTCCTCCCCTTCCCTGTTTGTTTTTTTTGATTTGTCACCCTAACCCTGCCGTCGTGTATTCATGTCTGCCTTTGTTGTTATTTGTCGTGTCTTGTTGGTTTGTGTCGGTGTCCCAGTCTGTCATGTCAGTCATGTCTCGTGTTTGATGTTCCCTTGAGGAGCGTCTGGAAGCCGCTCCTTAAGGGAGGGGTTCTGTCATGATTCTGCCCTCGTGTCCTTGATTTTTCCTAGTCTTGAGGCAGGATCATGACAGACCCGTGTTTTGTGTACAAGCACATGGCCTTGCCTTTGGGCCATGTGCTTGTGTTGTCTCGTTCCCTTGCCCCGCCCCCCTTGTTAACCTAGTCGTGTCTTGATTGTCCCATCTGTGCCACCTGTCGTGTCTTGATTGTTCCCTCTATTTAGCTTTCCTAGTGTGCTCTGTCTTGCGTCGGTTCATTGAGATTTGTTCATCACTTGTGATTGTACCTGTTCCTGAAGAAGTGTTTTGTATTTCTGTGAGTGTTTGTTTATAGTTAGTGTTCCCGTGCTTTGAGTCTTTGTTTATCCCGTTAACTCAGTCCTGTTCAGTTATTTTGTATTTCCCTAGTCAGTGTTTTCCCCCTCGTGGGTTTTTATTTTCCCCTTTTCGTGAATAAACCTGTTTGTGTTGTAAATCCTGTCTGCACCTGAGTTCCTCCTTGCCAAGATCCTGACAGTATAACCATTTCAAACAATGGGTATAATTCTTTCAACATTTGTTTTTACAACAATACACCATACTTTCACCCAAAACGATTAATTAAAAAGTTTAAATGGGTAAATACATATTTGTTATACTTAATTTTCTTTTCTGGCATAATTGTTAAAACACTAGACATTGGCATTGTTGTTAAAACTCTTGACATGCTTATTGTCAATGCTCGACATGCAAATCAAGCTTTGATTTTGCTGACTGGAATTTTAGCTGGAATGCAGTTTAAATTTAACATATTTCCAGTCAGCAAAATCAAAGCTTGATTTACATGTCGAACATTTACAGTAGGCTATTATTTACAAAAGTATTCAGAACGTTAAGTAAAGAGATTGAAATGAAGCAAATCATGAATATAAACGAATATAAAATATAACCAATAGTAATAATCTAATAATAATAATAATAATGATAATATACAAATACTGCGAGGAAAAGATGATCAGTTCATGGACTTACAAGACTGTAGGATGGATAATTTTTTTCTTGTAGGCCTATATGCACTTTATGTAACATTTATTCATGATAAACTTTGAATGCTGACTATAGCACTTAATAAAGTCCAGTAGCCAAGGCATATGGTTAATATTATAATTTAAGGTCACACTTTATATAGTGTCCCTAATACCAGTGTACTTACAAAGTTACTACATGTGTACGTTGTATGTTACCACAGTGCAAGTACATGTTGGTCCATAAAATCTACAGCTAAAATATATATCTAACTACACACATGTAACAACCCTTGAATGGTTTGTGTAAGTACAAATGTGTAACAGGACATATATAACTACACTGTGTAACAAAATGTATAAGAGTAATTGGAACCATTTGATCCAGGGTTTGGAGATGGGTAGGTTTAGGGTTAGGTAAAGTGGGAGGAGTTGGATCTCGAGTTGGAGTTGTGCACCACTGTAATACCAGTGTACTTACATGGTAACTCCTCAGGTACTGTCCGCTTAATATAAAGTGTACCATTCTGGACACCAACCACAAGTTATATGTAAAGCCTAACTTAATGGCCGCTGTTGTTTAACATCAGAGTAATTACATGATAAATCTAAGTGTAAAAATTCCTTTACCAAAAAGTGCTGTTAGTCCTGTTACACATTTGTACTTTCATTACCAGAAAGTGTTGTTACCAATGTCCTGTTACACATTTGTACTTACCATTCATTGGGTTTTTACATATGTGTAGTTACACAAACATTAGAGCTATAGATACTATGTACCAATGTGTACTTACTGGCAGCTGCATTTTTTACTATTTGTAGGCGATTTATACATGATTGTTTAATACTAATATACATTGAATTGCAGTAGTCTAGTCGAGAATAGATTAAAAAACCCTTCACCTTAGCAAAGAGGTCTGAGCTGAAAAAAACTTGATTTAACTTGATTGCTTGTCAAAAGTCAAAGCAGAATCAAACACAACACCCACATTTTTTACGAGGGCTTGACATATGCTGCCAGATCAACCAGCACACTCTAAAAAAATGCTAGGTTAAATATAAACCAGCAGTTGGGTAATTTTGACCAGTGGTGGGTAGTCCAGGGGGCAAAGAGAAAAAGTCCTGACATATTTTTATTCCACTCATGAACTAAGCCACTGACTTCACCAGAGGAGGAACCAAATAATTCCTTCCAAGTCACAAATGAGTCAGAAGTCAAATCCCAAGTCCCCAAAAAGTTAAAGTTAATAAGATAACTAAATGATTAATTAAATGATGATCGCACATTAGTGATGAACATCTGCTGTTAACAATCAACATCATTTAAGAAAAGAGAAACACAAGAACTACAACTGACTACAGCCAGAGCCTTAGATGAAATATACAGAATTTTTTTTCTTCTTTGTTTTAAAACACACAAAATATGCCACCATAATTGTGGTCAATGTTTGCTTTAATTAGTCTCTTGACCCTTTTAATAATACAAAGTAGTTTGTTTCTAAGTGATTGCAATATTGTTTCACAGCAAACATTCTTTGCTTTGCTGAATCAAAAGCTTGAAATAGCTGATTAACTTGCGATTTTCTGCTAATAACTCATGATGAATGAATGGCATAAAGTGGTCTCTCTTTGTCATATTAACTTACACACAGGTATTGAACTTAAAAAAACCCTATTAAACAAATGCCACCTTAATGTGTCAATACTAAGTAAAAATAAAAGAAGGCTTTTAGACATGAACACTTAACATACGATTCTCAACAGTGGTGATAATTTTTCATACTGCAGTACATGATGGGAGTTTTTACTATGCTGTTACCCAGCATGCATTGCATCATGAAGCATTTTGTTGATTGTCACCATTGTTAAGATTTGTATACTGATTCTTGATGTCTGAGTTTGTATAAATAGTACAGTTGTAAAAAAAATGTATGTATTATTATTTTAATCAATTGCTATATCTGTTATAAAAACACTTTGCTGTAGTTTTGCTGGATTTTTAGTGCAAACCTAAACATATAAATAAAAAAGTAATTTTGAGCAAAATCAGGCCAACTCACAAGGCTTATCTCAACAGATGATAACCGCTAATATCTCATCATTGTACAACACCACATGCATTTCTACTGAGATAGATCTAACAAAGCAAGTCAAGGGTCAAGGGCTCAACTAAAGCAAACACTGATCTCCATGATGGTGCCATCATTTTAACCACTAAAACATCAACATCTGATCCTCTGTAATTCTCAATAACAGCAAGTGTTCATCATTAATGCACAGTCGTCATTTGATTAGACACTTCATTATCTCATTTACTTTTATCTCTTTGGGGATTTGACTTCAGACTCATTTGTGACTTGGAAGGAATGATTAGGTTCCTTATCTCGTGAAATCAGCTGGTGAATTCATGAGTGGAACAAAAATATGTCTGGACATTTACTCTTTGGCCCCTGGACTACCCACCTCTGGTCAAAATAAGACACCCAGGCCTTAATATCAGACAGGCAAGAAATCAAAGCATTCAAACTCTGGTTGTCATTTTGCTTAAAAAGCACATCAATTTGCATGTCATCAGATAAACAATGAAATTACACTTTGTTCTCATTAAAAATGGAACCCAACAGGAGCATATACAATGAAAATAAATTGGAGCTAGGATAGAACCTTGAGGAACTCCACAACTCAACACTGATTTAAAGAATGAGCACCCATCCACACAAACTGAGAAAGTTTTACTATTCAAGTAAGATTTTAATAATTACAGGACAGAACCACTAATACCCACACAGTGTTCAAGATGGGAAATAAGAATACTGTGATCTTCAGTGTCAATTTGTTTATTATTATTATTATGTACAGATTGGTGACAGCTGGAGAGACAGTGGACAGCCCGGAAAGACGGCACTGGGGCAGTGAGGGGTAGCATCCCAGGCTGCACCTTCTGAGAAGAAGGAACCCACAAAAGCTACGAATCGACCTACCCCTAGGGATTCCCGAGAGGGGGGGCGGAAGAGAATCCCACAGGACGGATCAAAGGATGACGAGATATGGCAATGAAAACATGACGACGACAATGGAATGCAAATGTGGCAAGATATGCAAGAACCGACATGGCCTGCGGATCCACCAGGCCAAGAAGAAGTGTATACAGAAGGAGGTAGAGTCACAGCGCACAGGAACTACACCTGGTGAGACACAGGAGGAGCCAGGCCCGGAGACACCCCACAGTGCCCGGAGCCTCCAGGTGATGCAACCACCTGATGCACACAGGACATCAGAACATCATCGGGTGAAGTGGCCCCAAGCTAGCAAGGAGAAGGAGTGGCGTCAGTTTGACGAAGACGCAGATACCATCTTGGAGGCAACAGCCAAAGGGAGAGCTGATCGACGCCTCAAAACGATGACTACAATCATCATCAGCCTAGCTGCAGAGAGGTTTGGACTTTAGGAGAAGCGAGCAGCGAAGCCCCCCTATACCATGAACAACAGAGCAAGTAAAATCCTTCAGCTCAGGCAGGAGCTGGAGACCTTGAGGCAGCAGTTCAAGGTTGCAAGCGAAGAGGAGAGGGGACCGCTTGCGGAGCTACGCAGCATAATCCGCAAAAAGCTGATGACTTTGAGGAGAGCGGAGGGGCATAGGAGGAGGAGGAAGGAGAGGTCCAGGAGGAGAGCTGCCTTCCTAGCGAACCCATTTGGATTTACAAAACAGCTGCTAGGACAGAAGCGCAGCGGCCAACTCACCTGCTCCAAAGCTGAGGTTGACCACCACCTCAAGCAATCCTACAGTGATGAGTACAGAGAGCAAGACCTAGGGCCCTGCAGATTCTTGATCAATCCACCTGCACCAGCACTGGACTTTGACGGGAAAGAGCCCAGTTGGAAGGAGATCCAAGAGGTGGTTAGAAGGGCAAGGGCAAACTCCGCTCCAGGGCCCAGTGGAGTACCTTACAAGGTTTATAAGAACTGTCCAAGACTACTCCACAGACTCTGGAAGATCCTGAAGGTGATTTGGAGGAGGGGAAGGGTAGCAGACCAGTGGAGACAGGCAGAGGGTGTTTGGATCCCGAAGGAGGAGAAGTCTCAGAAAATCGATCAGTTCCGGACCATCTCACTGCTGAGTGTTGAAGGAAAGATCTTCTTCAGCCTCATTTTCAGGCGACTGACAGACTACCTCCTGAAGAATTCCTATATAGATACATCTGTCCAGAAGAGAGGAACCCCAGGGGTACCTGGATGTCTGGAGCATACAGGCGTGGTCACTCAGCTTATCAGGGAAGCCAGAGAGAACAAAGGGGACCTGGCTGTGCTGTGGCTGGACCTCGCAAATGCCTATGGATCCATACCCCATAAACTGGTCGAAGAGGCACTGAACCGGCATCACACCCCGAAGAAGTTCAAAGACCTCATCCTGGACTACTATGCCAACTTCCATCTCCTCCAGAACAACAACCTCAGACTGGCACAAGCTTGAGAAGGGGATCATCACTGGCTGTACAATCTCAGTCATCCTTTTTGCACTCGCCATGAACATGCTGATGAAATCTGCAGAAATGCAGTGTAGGGGGCCCCTCTCTAAGTCTGGAGATAGACAGCCACCCATCCGAGCCTTCATGGATGACCTGACAGTGACCACAACATCTGTCCCAGGCTGCAGGTGGATCCTGAACGGCCTTCAGGAGCTGATGTCCTGAGCTCGCATGAACTTCAAGCCGGCAAAGTCAAGGTCCCTCGTGCTGAACACAAAAAGTGTTCAGTGCTTCCACAAAAGCGACCAACCAAGACCTGGAGACCTGGCTGGCCGTGGTGGACAAGTCTGGCCTTCCTGGCAAGTTCAAGGCCTGGATTTACCAGCACGGTATCCTCCCTCGGATCCTATGGCCCCTCCTGGTGTATGAAGTACCCATTTCAACGGTGGAAGGTTTTGAGATGAGGATCAGCAGGTT
This sequence comes from Carassius auratus, assembly GCF_003368295.1. NCBI lineage: Eukaryota > Metazoa > Chordata > Actinopteri > Cypriniformes > Cyprinidae > Carassius > Carassius auratus. Next base: position 2,217,265 of record NC_039282.1, read on the forward strand.
TCTGCGTAGGTGGCTGGGACTGCCTCGAAGCCTGAGCAGCATCGCGCTATATGTGAAGTCAACACCAGCTGCCCGGGGGAACCTCCTCTGGCCTGTTGGCAACGGCGCGTGACTGGGAGCTGTCAGTTGATCTGGGCAAGCAGCTGAAGTTCCCTGAGGCAGTTGCCATAACAACATTAAGGCCAGATGTTGTGCTTAACTCAGAGGCCTCCAAGCAGGTAATTCTCTTGGAGCTCACAGTGCCTTGGGAGGACCGTATGGAGAAGGCCAATGAAAGAAAGAAGGCAAAGTACTCCCAGCTTGTGGAGGATTGCCGGAGCAATGGGTGGCGGGCAATATGCCAACCCGTCGAAGTGGGATGTCGAGGGTTTGTGGGCCAATCCCTTTGCAGGGCCTACAAAATGCTTGGCATCACAGGGGCGAGCCAGCGAAGGGCCATCAAGTTGGCCACTGATGCTGCAGAAGTAGCATCAAGGTGGCTGTGGATCAGGAGAGGAGAGGCATGGCATGTAGGGTAGTAGCGCTACCTGGACATAAGCTGAGACCTGATCACCCCGGCTGGGTCGCCTAGGGGAGGGGGTCTGATTGTTGAAAGACCCGAAACCCCCCGTGATCCTAGGTTACATCACTGATGATTAGATTAGATTAGATTCAACTTTATTGTCACTGCACATGTAGGTACAAGGCAACAAAATGCAGTTAGCATCTAACCAGAAGTGCAATAAGCAGTAAGTACAGAATAAAGGTCTATAATATATACAATAACTATACAGGTAAGTATTATGGACATAATTTACAGATATTAAATACTATAAGCACAATATACAGATAGGTGTACTATGAACATACTATACAGATGGGCTATGTAAAAGTGTATGTACACTATTGGCAGAACTATGAACATAATTTACAGTATTGCAATGGACAGTAAAGTGCATAGAAAAAATATTTCAATGTGCAAATGGATTATACAGTGTTCCTGGATGAACAGGCAGTAGTGCAGGTAATAACAAGTTACTTTTTGCTTGTTGTGAGTAAATAAATGCATCAGAGTGTTGAAGAGGGGGAGGAGTCTATGTGTGGTGTGGGGGGTGTTGAGGGGTGTCAGAGGGCAGAGTTCAGCAAGGAAACAGCTTTAGGGAAAAAGCTGTTCCTGAATCTTGTGGTCCTTGTCCGGAGGCTCCTGAAATGCCTCCCGGAGGGGAGGAGGTTAAATAGCTCGTGGTCAGGGTGAGAGGAGTCCTTGAGAATGCTGCGAGCTCGACGTAGACAGCATTTCCTCTGGATGTCCTCAAGAGCAGGAAGTGGTGTCCCTGTGATTCGTTGGGCAGTTTTCACCACCCTCTGCAGTGCCTTCCGGTCAGCCACTGAGCAGTTCCCATACCAGACTGTGATGCAACTGGTCAGGATGCTCTCGATCGCACACCGGTAAAAGTTCACCAGGATGGTTGAAGACAGCTGGTTCTTCTTCAGTGTCCTGAGGAAGAAAAGGCGCTGGTGAGCCGTCTTGACCAGGCTGGAGGTGTTTGTGGCCCAGGACAGTTCCTCCGAGATGGTGGTTCCCAGGAACTTGAAGCTGGAGACACGTTCAACATCCAGCCCGTTAATGTGGATGGAGTCATGAGTGCTTCCATTCTTCTTCCTGAAGTCCACAATGAGCTCCTTGGTCTTATTGGTGTTAAGGAGCAGGTTATTATCAGGGCACCATGTGGCCAGGTGCTGTATCTCTTCCCTGTAGGCAGTCTCATCGTTGTCACTGATGAGGCCAATCACCGTGGTGTCATCTGCAAACTTAATGATGGAGTTGGATCCATGCACAGGCTTGCAGTTGTGGGTGTAAAGGGAGTAGAGGAATGGGCTCAGCACACAGCCCTGTGGTACGCCAGTGTTAAGTGTGATGGTGGTGGAGTGGTTGTGGCCTGACCGAACATGCTGAGGCCTGTTGGTCAGAAAGTCCATAATCCAGTTGCAGAGGGAGGTGTTAATGTCCAGGTCTCCAAGTTTTGTGGTCAGCTTGGAGGGAATGACGGCGTTAAATGCTGAACTGAAGTCAACAAACAACATCCTAACATACGTGTTGTTATGGTCCAGGTGTGTGAGTGCAGAGTGCAGCACTGTGCATACTGCATCCTCTTTGCTCCTATTTCTGCGGTAGGCAAATTGGTGTGGGTCCAGTGTGGGTGGGAGGCAGTCTTTGAGGTGTGCTAGGACCAGTCGCTCGAAGCACTTCATAATGATGGGTGTGAGTGCTACGGGGCGATAGTCATTGAGGCACGTTGGGGAGGAGTGTTTCGGTACTGGCACAATGGATTTGGACTTAAAACATGTAGGCACAGTTGCTTGGATGAGGGACAGGTTGAAAATTTCTGTGAAGACCCCTGCAAGCTGCTCTGCACATGCCTTAAGCACACGTCCAGGAATGCCATCAGGGCCAGCAGCCTTGCGTGCGTTGATCCGGCTCAGTGCAGTGTGGACATCTGAGGGGGTGAGTTTAAGGGGTTGGTGGTCTGCTGAGGGTGAGATTTTGGTTGCCATCTCCTTGCTGTCGCTGTTGAAGCGAGCATAAAAGTCATTTAGCTCGTTAAGGAAGGAGACGTCCGTGACCGTTGGAGTGGAGTTGCTAGACTTGTAGTCACTGATGATCTGGATGCCCTGCCACATGCGTCGGGGGTCAGAGTTGGAAAAGTGTTCCTCTACCTTCAGCTTGTAGCAGTACTTGGCCTTTTTGATGCCCCTTTTCAGGTTAGCCCTGGATTTACTGTAGGCCTGAGCGTCGTCTGACCTGAAGGCGGTGTTGCGGGCTTTCAGCAGAAGTCGCACCTCCTTGTTCATCCATGGCTTCTGATTAGGGTATGTTGTTATCTGTTTTTCTGTTGTTACACTGTCAATGGTGGAGTTGATGTGATCCAGTACAGAGGAGGTGTAGATATCAATGTCTGTGTGAGAGCCACAGGCAGCCTGTGAAGCAAACATACTCCAGTCAGTGTGTTGAAACTTGTCTTGAAGTAAAGAGTCTGCTCCAGTTGGCCACACTTTGATGGTCCTCACTGATGGCTTCACACGGTTGATGAGGGGTGAATACTTAGGGGTGAGAAACAAAGAAAGGTGATCAGACTGCCCGAAGTGGGGGAGGGGGCTCGCGATGTAAGCTCCATTAATGTTTGTATAAACATGATCCAAAGTTTTGTCTCCTCTGGTGTGGCAGGAAACATGCTGGTGAAATTTGGGGAGTACTGTTTTTAATTTGCAGTGATTAAAATCACCCGCGACAATAAAAGCAGCCTCAGGGTGAGCAGTCTGTTGTTTACTAATGTTCGTACACCAAGCTTTGTTGACATAAATGCACAATCCACCACCTCTTGTCTTGCCGGAGTCATCTGCCGTTCTATCTGCCCGGAGCGTGTAGCGTCCGGCTAGCTCAATAGCATTGTTGGGTACGTGGCTGTGTAGCCATGTTTCTGTGAAAACCATGACATTGCAGTCCAGAAGTCTCTTACTGTGGGTGATGCGGAGTCGTAACTCATCCATTTTGTTCACCAGTGACCGCACATTAGCAAGGAAAATGCTGGGTAAAGAGAGCCGGAGCGGTGTTAGCTTTAGCTTAGCTCTTAGACCTCCGCGATTCCCCCGCCTTTGTTTACGATCTCGACGCCGCCTGCGAGCTCTTCCGCCCGGCCGGGTAGAGTGCGAAGCCTCGGGTGTTCTAGCGATCTCAGGGATGAGTCGAAGATTGGTGATAAAACTGCTGGAAAAGTCCTCACCGATATCCAAAAGCTCCTGTCGGGTGTATGATGTTAAAGCAAAGCTGTTCAGTACGAACAGACCCGAGATGAGCAGGAATAAAACTGCAAAATTGCAAAAACTGGAGAGACGCTGAGCCTCGCGATGTGTTCGCGCCGCCATCTTGGTCTTACCACCTGGTCCAGGTGCACCAGACGGTGTATCTAAAATCTTTTTAAAGAGTGGTTAGATTGTTGTACTTTTGAAATATTCAGGGCCAGTCCCTTCAGAGATACTTGTATTTATTATAGAAAGGATACACGGCCCAACAGCATTCAAAATCTTAATAAATAAGTGTGTTGGAATAATGTCAGTTGAAGATGTAGTGGATTTTAACTGCTTAGTAAGTTCTCGAAGAGAATCTATAGAGATTGGTTCAAATTCACTAAAAGATTAACTACAGGCTAGAGGGACTGAGGTGTCATTAGGATTTCAAGAGACGCATGTAACTTGTCCTTTTTCCACTTCTGCTCCGCATGCTGACATACTCGTCTCAATGCCCGTGTAGTGTTATTTAGATAATTCTTCATGAACTGTAGGACTAAAGATACAAGAGCAGAGTACAGGCTTGTGTACTTTGGAAATTTTGCCTGATAAAGAGCAAGTAAGCATTGCAGGCTTATGATCAGAGAAACTTATCTCACAGATTTCAAGATCATATATAGAAAGACCACGAACCAAAATGTGTAGAAGGACCTTTATCCATTTGGACCAAATCAAAAGAGTGAATAAGACTTGTAAAATCCTTTGCTAGGTGATTAGTATCACAACAAACATGAATATTAACATCCCCAACAATCAAGAGTCTGTCAAACAGTGTATGACTTCAACTTCAACTATCAGGTTTTATAAACTTATGGAGGTTTTTATAATATAAAAATATATTTCTAGTCAACTAAACACAAAATTGAAAGATCACTTAACTTAATAAATTATGTTGATAAAAAAATGCACAAAAGTTTGTACAACTAATTGACCTTTAAGTTGAGCAAACTCAAAAATCTGCTGAAGCGGGTTGCCTTAAAATTTTAAGTTGGCCCAACTTATGATTCTTTACAGTGTAGTTTGTTTCTAAGCGATTGCAATATTGTTTCACAGCAAACATCTGTGTCAGAACAACCCAACTGCTGGGTTGATCCCTTTTTAACTCAGTCTTACTCCCGTTGAGATTCAAAAAATACGAGACACCCAGTCCTTAATACCAGACAGGCAAGCAATTAAAGCATTAAAACTCTGGTTGTTATTTTGCTTAAAAACACATAAATTTGCGTGTCATCAGCATAACAATGAAATGACACTTTGTGCTTATTAAAAATGGAACCCAACGGGAGCATATACAATGAAAAAAAATTGGAGCTAGGATAGAACCTTCCCAGCAGGCACAGTACATCAATGTGACGTCAGAAAGACGTTGGACTCCAACTAATGCAACGTCAGTCAGACATAATATTTTGGTTGAAATTTAAAGTTGGGTTGATGTCTAAACCCAACTTTGTTTGATGTCAAACTCTGACATCAGACAGACGTTAAATTTTGGTTGGAATAAGCACCACACTACAACAAAGGGTGAAATGCATGGCAGCACATTAAATATCTCAAGATCTCAGCAGAGGAGGATTAAACAGTTCCACAAACAGCATTATCAGCTTCACTTATTACTAACCAGACTGACTTTATTTCTGTCAGACGTCTACAAAAGCTCTTATTTAAAAATAACAGGGGTTTAGCTGTAATGTGTTTAATTTCCATAACAGCATAACAGTATAACACCATAACAGTGATTAGTGTTTCCATTAGTTGTGCTCCTAACTCTTATTATGTCTTTTTTGTCTGATATTGTGTTTGCACATTTGCAGCATCAAAAAAAGCTAAAGTGACATGAAATCTGGTTAGGGCTGTTATCTGTTGATGGTTTTATAGTCTTCATGAGATAACCTGATTCACTCATGTTTTTTAATCTAACAATTATGTTGTTCCTTTGGTACATTCATATTACAATCCAAGATCCAGCAGTATTACAACAATCATTTAAAATCTTTTAACAAAGCTCAAAAAACATAACCTACACAGACATCAACAATCAGCGTATGAATCTCAACAATGGTGACATACTTCATGCAGCAATGCATGCTGGGAGCCATGAGTTTTATACTGTGGTGGCTTCATGCATGCATTGCTGCATGTCACCATTGTTTAGATTCATATACTGATTATTGATGTCTATGTCTCTCGAAAGATTTTTCTCCCAAATTGTATTTCAGAATGTTTAATCTGAGGAAAGAAAGTAGTTGCTGAATATAATTCACCAATAATAAATTACCACTTTGGGTCAGTGATAAGAGTCTTCAATCACTCTTCTTTATGATGATGAAAACTTTGCTATCTTATCTTTGTTTATGGCTCCTTTTATAATAAAATATGTGTTATAGTAGACACTATTACAAGACCCATAAACTTACTAATCCAAGAGTCAAACTCTCCCCTACTAAAGGAAACACTGATCACAATAATGGTGACAACATGTTCAAATAAAACATCAACATCTAAACCTCTGTTAATTCTCAAAAAGAGCTTCTGTAGACATCTGACAGAAATAAAGTCAAACTGGTTAGTAATAAGTGAAGCTGGTAATACGTGTACAGTTTATGTTATTTTTGGGGGGGTGTTTATTCCAGCCAAAATTCAGCATCTGCCCAATGTTGGAGCTAGACGTCAAACAGTCGTTGGATTTAGACGTCAAACAGATTTTCATTTTCAACAAAAATACAATGTCTAACAGAAGTTGGAGTCTACATCCTGTGCCTGCTGGGTTGAGGAACTCCACAAGTCAACACTGATTTAGAGAATGAGCACCCATCCACAAAAGCTTTCACAAGCTATAGCAGATTCATCACAGTGAAAATCAACAGATGGATTTATAACAGAACTTCTAGTGGAAAAAAGAATCCTGGGTCCATGGCAATTTCTTGATAAAATGTCTGAAAAATATTTTGATTTAGCTGCTTTCACAGCTTTTTGATAGTTGATCAAAGAGGTACGTAGGATTTCAAGAGACACATGTAACTTGTCTTCTTTCCACTTCTGCTCTGCACGCTGACATACTCATCTCAGTGCCCGCGTAGTGCTATTTAGCCATTGTTCAGCCTTCAATTTTTGTTGTCTTTTCCACAAAGGGGCTATAGAATATAAAATGTCAGAGCAGGTAGAATTAAACCAAGTAAGTTGTTGTTCAGCATTTGAATTATTAAAGAAAGGATCTAGAGAATGTAGCTGATAGGCCTCATTAAAATGTGAAGATAATTCTTCATGAACTGTAGGACTAAAGATACAAGAGCAGAGTACAGGCTTGTGTACTTTGGAAATTTTGCCTGATAAAGAGCAAGTAAGCATTGCAGGCTTATGATCAGAGAAACTTATCTCACAGATTTCAAGATCATATATAGAAAGACCATGAACCAAAACCAGGTCAAATGTATGGCCCAGAGAATGTGTAGGAGGACCTTTATCCATTTGGACCAAATCAAAAGAGTCAATATGGCTTGTAAAATCCTTTGCTAGGGGATTAGTATCACAACAAACATGAATATTAACATCCCCAACAATCAAGAGTCTGTCAAACTGTGTAACAATTCCTCCTAAAAAAATGCAAATTTATTGATAAAATCCTTATTTGGTTTCAGTGGATGATATATGACAGCAATCACCAGCTTTTTGTCCTTTTCTTCAGATAAAACATTTGTACTTCAAAACTGGAGAACATATTGGTTTTTAGGGTCTGACAGCCAAAGCTGCTTTTAAAGACGGATGCTAAACCTCCATCCTTTCCACTAGTTCTTGGACAGTTTATAAAAGTACAGTTTGAAGGCACAAGATCAGAGAAAGGACTACGACCACCCACAGTCAACCGGTTCTCTATCACAAATAAAAAATCTAAATCATTTGTAGTGAGAAAATCATACAAAATAAATGTCTTGTTGACCAGAGATCGAGCGTTTACCAGGGCCATCTTGACTCACCAACTGGCTGTATTGCATGACCCAATGGACAAAGATTTCCATGGTTGACTCCTTCTGGTCATGAATGAAAAAACAACCGGTACTGACAACAGCTATGTGAAACGTTCAGGATTACTTGCTGAACACACTGATGAATAACTCCAGGAATCGCTGAGAAATAGTACGGAACACTGTCCAACCCAAAATCAGAGTAAACCGTGCAAGGGTAGTGCGCCGGTAAACTTGCTAAATATCACTTTAGCTTGACTCCAATTCCTCCCCGCTTTCCTCTCCGTCGGCGGCATTTCCTCCCAAGAAAATCCCATAGCGACTGGCGCAAGCAGGCAGGAATAGACGTTATAAAAGGTGGAGGTGGACAATTAAAATCAGATCCACTCAAAGCAGTCCTTAATGAAACTTCAACTGAGCTCCTTATATTAAGGAGCGTTTGACTGTCATACATTAAAAGTGCATGTAACGTATGAGTCAGAAAGGAACTTAAACACAGGACAAACAAAACAGATATCAGACGGCCAGCCATGAACAAACAGTGCCATCTTTGTTCCTGTGGTACACTGTTGTTACATACCTCATTTTCTTTTTGGAGGAGATCGAGGGCCCGCTCATTTCCCGAAACGTTATCTTCCACATCACTGATTCTTTGCTCGGCCGTAGTGATCCGGCCTTGCATAAATGAGACAGACAGGGTCAGGGTATCAATTGATCCCTGAATGGAGTTGCAAAGTTCTGACATTTGAGAGATCAGCTCTTGCTTAACACTCCCAATGATCTCCCGAAACTCTTTCAGTGCGGCGGCGAGAACCCCCGCTGTATTTTTCCCTTCAGAGGCGATCCCCTCGGCAGCCATTTGCGGGGACTTTCTCTCAGTAGTTTTATGCTCATCTTTCCTGGGTTTTGGTCGACGCTCCATAGTTCTGCGTTGCACACAAGTATCAGGTAGACTTTTTACAACTATTTGGGCAATGTTTCAGGAATTTATTTCAACATATATTAGGTGATTTCTAGAGCGCTCTCCTGTGTAAGTCTAGCTACCTCGAGCGCATCATGTGACTCTAATATAATTAATTCAAAATAAAATATTAATGAATACATCTCTGATAATCCCGGGTTGCTATGCTCATGCAGGTTTGGGTACACATTAAACTGGAGAAATGGATGTCGTTCCTCAACATGGCGTCTCGAGGCCACGATACAAGGATGTCATTAACTAGACAAAATGATCTCATGGCCACGACTTATTATCATGTTCCCACGAGTTAATATGACATTCCCACGACAAAACTAAATGAACCAACCATGTCACCTTAGGGGCACCATACAGAACAGTGCACAAATGCCTTCGTTTTGTACAAAACTAGTCAAACATATTTGTTTGATATTAATATCAAATTTAAAACTAAGGTGAAACATTCCTTTGATTAACACTGATGTTTTCCTATAGCTAGAATACTGATTACTGAGTCAGTACACACATAAAGGAATATCACCACAGTCTTTCACTGTTTTTCAACAGCTATAATTACAGTCTAGAGTCACTAGATGGCTCCGCTGGTCTGAACACAGTGAACATGCATGTGTTGATGGTGTTAGAAAGTCCAGTGTGTATTTGCTAAAGCCATATTCTCATGTTAGAATCAGTGATACTGGAGTGTTACTGTGAGCAGAGTCTGTCCAGCTCTATAAAGCCTATCTGCAATCACTCTATTAATCAACAGACCTATAAATAGAAAGATCATGCGGTTCACAGCGCTGGCATAGAATTACAGCACACAACATGAATGTGCCTTCAACACACTGAGGCATGCAGATCTGCATGTATGCAATCAAAACTATCAGCAAAGCCTTCAGGGACCAGATCCCAGCTTGCTGCCCTTATACCTTCAAAAATAACACATGCGTTAAAACACACACACATACACATGAATGAAAGTCGCATGTTTAAGTGTAGATGTTTGATGGTGCATTGGCAGAAGTGCTCTGAGGGAGTGTATGTGACAAATGCCGATGTATTGGGTCTCTGCTGGATGTTCTTACACACACCTCCATCAGTGGACTCTCCTCATGCACTGGAGAGACGATACACTGGAGTCTCCACACAGATATAATGGTATAAAGTTACACATAAACTCATGGCCACTTTGTCTAGATGGTTACTTTACAATTCAGTTACAGCAAGTATTGTTTCTAATTACTAGTAAGATTTCAGTAATAAAAACACCATCCATTGCTCGTTGCATTAATTTTGATGCCTCAACCTCCACTGACTTGAAATCCAACAACTCCTAGATTTATTTTCATTATTTTCATGACTCGCACAGGCACATGAAGTCACAAGTGCATCAGGAAATCTTGGAATATGGAAAAGCTTACATTCAGAGGAAGGAAATATTGTCATTACACTGATTTTGTCAGGAGAGAAGCTGATCTGAACACAGATGTGTACGTTGTGGCTTTGCTTCGTTTTTTTGTGCACCTCTGATCCCGATATAAATTAAATTACTCTAAATAACCATGTTTTGAACTTATGTGATTTCTTCTGATAAAATATTTAATGAAATATAATCTTACATGAGTAACAGAGAAATTATGGCTCCAGTTAGCTTCAAGTTACACATGACAATTAATGCAACACAATTTCTTAAAAGTCACCATCAGTCACCACTGAGTGTTTGTAAAAACTCCTGACTGCGACCCAGTGTAGATTTTGGTCAAATGAGGCATAAATATATTGTTAGAAAGATTTTAGAATAATTTTATGGGGAAGACACTGTTGCAACTTTTGTGAGGTGTGAAGGAAATGTAACAATATTACTTTAATAAATTACATTTTTGTAGTAAGGAGCCCAACACTGTCTCATGATAGCCACTGCACTACATGATTTGTGCGACTGAAAACAGAAAGTGAGATAAATATGGAAGTTTCTAGATAATAATAAGAGTTTCCACGACATCACTGCACACGGCGTTGGGAGAGGCGTGGCCAACGCGACGCGTTCTCGCGGTGTGGAGCGTCGATAAAGGCGCAGCGCGTCCCTGTGCGGAGCGTCAGTGCGGCGCGATGTTCAACAGCCTGCTGAGACAGTTCGACGACGAGCCCTTCTTCACGTAAGTCACACACATTTCTGTATTAGACAGTCGGAAAATATAACCGGATTGAAATAAATCCATAAAAACATATCACTTTATGAGCTATTAGACTCAGTGCGTCATATTTCAAAATGTTGTGATTCAAAACATATCTTATTGTAAGGATTTGTTTCTTTAGTTATTCTTTTTAGTGCTAGTTAAGCCTGTCATGGTGTTTTTATTTAATTCATTTATTTGTTTGTTAATTTTTTTCTGGCTGAGATCATACTCAAAAGTAATATGAGTAATATGTCATACGAAGTAAAAACATACATGTAATCCAATAGAACAAATTGGGTGGGAAAAATATTATTATTATTGTTATTATCATTATTATTATGTTAACATATATATATATATATATATATATATATATATATATATATATATATATATATATATGGTATATATATATATATATATATATATATAGTATGTATGTGTTATACCTTTTCTGACATATATTTCATGTACATGTATATCCATTGTAAAACCAGTCAATACATGTTGATGTTAAGAAAACAAAATATAAACATTCATATTTTTGAAGATTTATGTGTTTTTTAATAACTAAATAAAATGGCATTTAAAAATCTTCACATTAACATATGTAACTATACAAATTTTGCTGTGGTGATTTTATACAGTATATATTATAAACTCATATCTACCTAGAGAATGTATGTATGAATTATAGGTAACATATATGGCTATATAACTGTATATAGATATAGAGCAATATATATTTCTTATATTGCATTTCCGTATGCGATCGTATGCTTTGTTATTAGTGCAATAAACCTTGATTCATCATCAGCTGGTGTGTCTGAATCAGCTGGTACTGTACATGTCCATGCATGCTCTCATATAAAGTCTCACAGTAATTTAGCTGAACTCAGAGTCACTGTGTGATGAATGCACTGGACCCATTGTGCTGTCAGTTGAGTGTAATGAAGTTTCTTGTCTCTCTTCTTTCTGTTGTTAAGGAGCTCGTCCAGGTAGGCTCATCACTTCTGTCCTCAGTGCATGCAGAGCAGTGCTTCTTAACTCCACACTGTGTGACTTCTGTGAATCAGACAAACGTACTAAAGTCTGTAATATTAGCATGAACTGCATTGGCTCAACAGTCAGTAATTCACTGCACCACACACACAAATCATGTCTTTCCTCACTGTGAATTTGTATTCAGTGTAGTCCGGGTCATATTTTCTTTCAAAATCATGGATATTGAGAATGAGGGCATGTCCACATCGACAGCCGAACTGAACAAGGTCTAGATTGTCACACCTGTCCAGTTGAGAAGCACTGTCACAACAATCAGAGCAATATTAGCAACACAATGATATGTTTTATTAATTGCATACTTGGTCTGGTCTCCTTCTTCAGCGACCCGTTCCAGGTGCATCATGAGCGCATGCGGCAGATGATGAGGGGTTTCGCTGACCCCTTCGGTCAGGGCTTCATGCCCAGCATCACAGACGACCTTCACAGGGGTCACAGGGGTCACAGCGCTGCGGCTCAACCCAACACCAGCCCAAGCGTCCGCAGTGACCGAGTGAGTGCCAGAGTTTGTCTTTCCTAATGAAACTACTTATTCTTCCTTCAGACTGTGCTGTCTAATCTTTTTATATTTATACACTTGGCACTTCCCATTCATGATTATCACAGTATCAGAAGAATCTGAACAATAGAGTTGGGTTTAGGGTTTTCTGTGCCTGAGTTCCCCAGTTTATCTCCCTGACTGTTAATCAGCTCACCTGTTAATGTTCTCCCTAATTAAGTTCCTCTGATTATTTAAGCCCTGTGTTTTCCTCTGTTTCCTTGTCTTGTGTTAATATTTAATGTTAGATAACTCCTGTGTTCTCCAGCATTTCTTTGTAGAATCTCTATTAAATAATTTATTGTTAGATTATACTCCTCTGTCGGGTGCTCAATCCCTACAAACTCGTTACAAATAGTACTAGTAATGCTTCAATTAGCAAACACCAATAATACTATAAAAAATGGCTTATTGATAAAGGGGGAATTCTAGGAGTTCTGAGTTATGAATCGAGTCATTTTCTTGTGTGACCCAGTGCAAATTAAGACCAAAAATATATATAAATGATATTGGTAAAAATATATCTTAAATGTATGTTTTAACAAGGAAACTTTCAAATGTATTTTTAAAAATGGCCAGAAATGTATTTGTAGAATTATATTTCTGTTGAAACATATATATATAGGTTTATATGGGCTGGGTATTTTACTTTTTGTGTATTATTACTCACAGTCTGTTAGTAATACAGTATAAAAATGGCCATATAAGTTATAAGAAGTGCAAGGATTTTAAATTTGAATCATCATTATCAAAATTAATACTGTGATGTAAGGATTCTTTAAGGATTATTGAGGGGGATGTGCTTAAATGTCATTTTTGGTAAAATAGGACAATAAGAGTTTATTGTGAAACCGGGTAGATGTGTTCAGAAGCTGTTTGTCTGCTGTATGCTATCATTGGACGGCGTGTCACCGTTACGGAGCGTCACAGGACCAGCTGGTCACTCCGGCAGCTCAGAACACTAAACTTAGTCTGTGATCCCCCACCTCTCAGTACACTTATTCCTGGTAATGACTTTCATCTGATTCCAGCTTCTCTTTTTAAACCAGTGGCCTTCCCCGTGTAAACGCCAGGTGAGAGGCTGACAAACTTTCAGGAGTGATGATCATATTAAAACTGACATAGTGATAACCATGGCAATGATGAGACAGAAAAAAATGACAAAATAAAATAAATCTTAATGCAGTTAATGCACTTAATTCTCAAAATAAAAATCACATATATTTTCTTTAGTGAAAAAACTAAAAGACAAACCTACGGCACACAAGACAGGAAATGAAACCAAAGTCCAAACACACAGAGAACATTAAATTACAGAGCACAGTCTTGAGTCATATGCTTTTATATAAAATAGAAATCAACACCTACATTGTGAAATCACGTATACATTGGTTGAAGAAGCATTTAGGTCAGATGATTGTCCCCTTCATTTTCCTAAACCAAATTCAGGCCCTGGCTTTGAGTTTCAGGACTGTCCTGCCAAATGAGGGACAGGTGCTCACCCAAATACCAGACTGATATGGACTGACAGTGTCACACTTCGTTCCAAAGGCCTCAGAAGTTTGGTTCTGGGGGACCTAAAGCACCAGTTAATATTCAAACCTGTCGCTATTGTTTAGTTGAAGGACATTGGAAGAAAGATTGTCCTCTACTTAAATAAAAAAAGTTAGATCAATTTAAACCTGCTGTGTTAGCAGTTCCTGCTACAGCCTCTGATCAGCATGGTGAGCTTTTTCAGCCAATAGTTGAGTTTGGTTCAGAGTCTTCCCAATGTGATTTTTCAGCTTTTATTTCAGATGGTGTAGTGTCCCTGGTAGATGGCGACCAAGATGTTCCAATTAAGATCTTAAGAGACACTGGAGCTTTAGATTCTTTTATTTTGGAATCTGTTTTGCTGTTCTCTAACAAGTCTGATTCTGGCAGTTGTATAATGGTATGTGGCATGGGTTTAGTTCCATTCTCTTCTCCTTTACATGATTTTACCCTTAAATGTGGTTTGGTAGAGGGTGATGTAGCTGTTGGGGTTAGACCCCAGTTGCCAGTAGAGGGAGTCCATATGATTTTGGGGAATGACTTGGCAGGTAGTAAGGTGTGGGCAGATGGCAAAATAAACATCTTTAAAAAGCAAGATTCAGTGCCCCCTGCAAAGGTATCTCCAGATTGCAGCTTTGTGTCTCCGGAGGTATTTCCATGTTGTGCTGTTACTCGCTCTGTCTCATGTAAGGAGGTTGAGAGTAAGCCAGAAAGCCTTGAGTTGCCAGTTAAACTACAAACAGAACAGTTGACTAGTTCTTGAGGTAAGATAAAGGTAGATATTACCTCGGCTGATTTTTTTAATAAAGCGTTTCCTGATTCAGTGGTGAGGAATAGTGCTCAGTGTTATTGATGGGCTGTTGGTCAGGAAATGGGTTCCACACTGTGACCAGGGTCTAGGTGAACCAGTTTTTCAGGTAGTTGTACCTGAAGTTGCAAACTTCACATGGTGATGTGGCAGGTCATATGGGTGTTTGTAAAACTTATGATCGCATACTCCGTTATTTTTTTTTTGGCCACGTTTAAAGCGGTATGTAGCTCAGTTTATTCAAACTTGTCATACATGTCAGTGCACAAACAAGCCAAATCAGGTTGTAAAGCCAGCTCCTTTGTATCCAATACCAGCCATAGGGCAACCTTTTGAGCATCTTATTATCGATTTGTGTTGGGCCTTTACCACGGTCCAATCAGGTCATAACTACCTATTAACTGTTATGTGTCAAGCAACTAGATATCCGGCAGCTTTTGCCTTGAGTACCATAACTTCAAAATCGGTAGTTAAAGCGTTAACTCAATTTATTTCAACATTTGGAATTCCAAAAATCCAGATCAGGTCAGATCAGGGGTCTAACTTTACCTCCAATTTATTTGCGCAGGTTCTCAAACAGCTTCAATTAAAATAAGTCTACTGCATTCCATGCTCAGTGCCAGGGAGCTTTGGAACGTTTTCACCAAACGTTAAAGTCCTTGCTTCGCTCATACTGTACAGATCTGTTTGCAGATTGGGAGGAGGAGTTACCTTGACTTCTACTAGCTGCTCACGAAGTAGTGCAGGAAAGCACAGGGTTCAGCCCAAATGACTTCGTGTTTGGTCATAAGCTGTGTGGGCCCTTATCAGTGCTGCAGGATGGTTGTTTGCCTGAGGAACCTCCTCGGAACCTTATTGACTATGTAAATGGTTTTAGGCTGAAGTTGTATAGACCCCTTATGCGCGGACGTCACAGGTACGTCACGGCGCTAGCTGGAGGCAAAACAAACGGAAAACTGGAGGCTGCTAAAACAAATCAACACAGGGTCGGCTACTCAAGGAGCTTAAAATGTTGTGTTGTTGGTTGCCAGAATCGACGGAGAACATTTTATATACATTGTTGTGAATAATTGTGACCGGAATTTAAGAACATTGTAAGAAAGAATAAATACAGAAAGTTTATAATTAATTTGCAGTCTTCAGAATTTTTATTTCTAGAAAATATTTACATCTTAATAATAATTTACTGTAATGTCACTCTTTATTTAATCTAAGGATTTACACACCCTCAGTTTCTCTTTACTATACACGCTCGGTTTCTCTATCAGGTAAGTGTAGATGTCAGGCCACTCAATCGGAGGTAATCCTGTCAGATCGTCCATCCAATGAGTGATTGTGTACGGGTCGACCAATCTGCTTCCGTCCGTTAAAGTTAACTTTTTCAAATAATTATCGCGGTCCCGGACAGTGAGTGACCTTAAATATTCAGATAAAGCAGATATATTCAGATTTTCCCCAGCCATTGTTAAAAAAACAAGCTAAGAAAACTCGCTAGCTACCGTTTGTTCAAGTGTTGAGGGGAATCTTTCTGCCTCCAGCTAAGCCCCGCCCACACAAATACGTCACCTTGTTTACCAACTGTAAAAGGGTCTATAGGGCTGGTGAACTAGCGAAAGAGAAACTAAAATGTTCTCTGTGGCGAGTGGGGCGGGGCCGAGGGACGTGGGAACAAGGAGTGAGGCCGGCGGGATGATTGGGAAATCAGCTACACCTGCGCCCCCACCGCCGGTATCGAGTCCCACGTAGGAGATGGAAGGATATGAAACTGGAGCGACGACCGTGAAGGACAAGAGAGGACCAGGCCTGGGCCATTATTTTATGATTTGCTTTTTATTTTGTGCGCACCAGTCATCCGTGAGGGGCTGGTGCGCTGTTTTGTGTTTATTTTTGTCATTAAAGTTTCATTTCGATTGTGCGCCGGTTCCCGCCTCCTTCTTCCGGATGAATATGGAGATTTTATCATTACAGTGGTGTCGAAGCCCGGGAGAAGGAGGGACGCGCTCCTGAAGATCCCTCGCCACTGTGGTGAATCCGCTGTGCCATCGAGCAGACGAAGAGTGTGCCACCATGGATGCTCGAGGCGGTGGGCTGGAGCTAGTTGCCGGGGACGGGCGAGCTCGCTGCCAGCCGCCCACGATATGGAGGGGCGGCTGCCGTCCGTGAGGGAGCGGAGGAGTCGGCGCTGTTCGCCAGAGAGCCGGAGCCTGCTGCCTCCGTGAAGGAATCCGGAGAAGCAGGGAACGGGGGACTCCTGCCGGCTGCCCAAAACCGGAGGAGCCGTCGCTGTCCACCGGGCGGCGGAGGAGTGTCGTGCCGTCCGCCGAGGGCCATCCAGTGCCACTGCCAGGCACCGCGGAGGAGATCACCCAGCCGGTGGAGGGCCGAGCAGCAGTGCGTCTGGGAGCCAGATTTTTTTTTTTCTCTCCTCTCTCTCGTCTCTGTCGCTCCTCCTTCCATCTCCTTTTCTCTCGCCTCATCTGTCCTACCCCCAGGTTCCCGCAGGTCCCCGTGAGCGGTCCCCCCCGAAGGGAGGGCGGGGGGGAGTAGAGCGCAGTCTCGGGAGTACCCCCCGGCCTGCGAGGGGCGATGGGGGTATGTGGCGAGTGAGGCGGGGCCGAGGGACGTGGGAACAAGGAGTGAGGCCGGCGGGATGATTGGGAAATCAGCTACACCTGCGCCCCACCGCCGGTCTCGAGTCCCACGTAGGAGATGGAAGGATATAAAACTGGAGCGACAACTGTGAAGGACGAGAGAGGACCAGGCCTGGGCCATTATTTTATGTTTTGCTTTTTATTTTGTTCACACCAGTCGTACGTGAGGGGCTGGTGAGCTGTTTTGTGTTTATTTTTGTCATTAAAGTTTCATTTTGATTGTGCGCCGGTTCCCGCCTCCTTCTTCTGGATGAATATGGAGATTTTATCATTACATTCTCAAAAGAAAATGAAACTGAGATATGACAGACAGGCTGAGCTGCGCGAGTTTAGTCCCGGTGATCGGGTACTCTCTCTTTTGCCTCTTGTAAGTTCACCTTTGCGCAACACAGTAAAAGGACCACAGTATTTTGCACAGTATTTTGAACTATCTTATTGAAACCCCTGGTCATAGGAAGTCCTCTAAATTATGCCATGTGAACCTGTTAAAATGTTATCACTCCCATGATCAAATCAAAGTTGAAGGCACTCCAGTGGTGCATCTTGTGGCTTTAGCTTTGTGGAGGGGGGAGAAGAGGAGGTCGTTAGGGTTTCTGATGAGGTCTTGCAAGGCCGGTTGAAAAATTCCCAGACTTTGCAAAACTTTGGGGTTTTGGTAGATCATTTAGACTCCGAGAAACGTGATGAATTGGTAGCGCTTATCAGAAACTACCCTGTTTTGTTTTCTGATACTCCATCGCAAACCCATTTAATTGAGCACAACATTGACATCCGAGATGGTAAGCCTATCAAATAGGTTTTATCATGTATCTGAGGAGAAGAGACTGCAATTGAAAACAGAGGTACAATATATGTTGGACAATGGTATTGCTGAGCCATGTTGTTTGAACTGGGCTTCACCCTGTCTTCTGGTCAAAAAGTCTGATTCCATTTTCAGACCCTGCACTGATTATAGAAAAGTTAAAAATGTTACTAAATCAGACCTTTATCCTCTTCCTAGGATGGAGGACTGTATTGATCAAGTTGGGTCAGCAAAGTATGTTAGCAAATTTGATCTTTTAAAAGGTTATTGGCAAGTACCCCTTACCAAAAGAGCTTGTGAAATTGCTGCCTTTATAATTCCGTCTGGTTTGTTCTCTTATACAGTGATGCCTTTTGGTTTGTAGAATGCTCCAGCAACCTTCCAAAGGCTGATGAATTGGGTGGTCTCAAGTCTGAAAGGGTGTGCCATGTATTTGGATGATGTGATCATCTATTCAGACTCCTGGGAGGAGCATATCGGGAGAGTGCAAACCTTGTTCGAAAGACTGGTGTGGGCCAGGTTGACTATTAACTTGGCAAAGTGTGAGTTTGCCAAGGCTACGGTCACATACCTAGGGAAGGATGTTGGTCAGGGTTTTGTCTGTCCGGTGGAAGCCAAGGTCTGGGCTGTAAAGCAATTTCCACGGCCCTCCACAGAGAAAGAACTGATGTGCTTCCTGGGAATGATGGGGTACTACCGTGCTTTCTGTAAAAACGTTTTTGTATTAGTGTCCCCACTGACCAACCTGTTGAAGGCCAAGGCTGAATGTCAAGTGTCAAGAGGCATTTGATGCAGCTAAGGCTCTTTTGTGTTTGGCACCCTTATTGGCTGCACCAAATTTTGGGAAATCTTTCAAATTGCAGGTAGATGCCAGTCTTCCCGGAAAACTGCTAGGAGCCGGGACTGCTTTTTTGGGGGGGGGACTTTGGATTGTTTTTAGGTTGGGCCAAATTTTGGGCTGAGGGTGGGACCCTCATTTCAAGGAGGGGGGTGTCACGGCCCCTCCTCTGCATTGCAGGGGCGGATCCTCCTGCAGGCAGAGGTGGGTCGTTAGTGATTGGAGCCACCTGGGCTCAGGGTATTTAAGTTGTTTCTAATCACTCTTTTCTCTCTCTCTGCTCCTCCAGGTATGATCCTGTTTCATTTGTTCCTTTATAGTTTTACTTAGTTTCCACTCAGTCATGTTCACACACACACACACACACACACACACAGATTCCTTCATCCATGCACTTTACACACACCTTACATTATTATGACATTCTCACACCTCATTCCTTTTTTCTTATTTAAAGTTAATAGTTTTTGATTTACAATAAAGTACCTTTTTCTTTGATTGGCCTATACTTGTTTGTGTCCCCTCATGTTTGCCTCAGGCTATGAGCCAGCCTGTGACAACAGACATACAGCCAGTAACTTCATAGTCGACAGCCCAACTAGTCGGATTTGAGCTGGTGATTTCAGCAGATTTTCTTGCTGTTTGTGTGTGCTGTATGCTTGAGACCATCAGAAACCACTGGTAGATTATCTGAATATTTCAGGATTATGGCTATAGGCTGAACGAATCGCTGCCGTCGAGTAACACATTCTCAGACGCAGACAGGACAGTGCGCTCAAGATGTTGTTGCAGTTAACTAAACACTTCTACTTATTTGGCAACATTGCGCAGCAGCTTATGAGTCACATGTGCATTTAGTAACAGAGTAACCTGAGAAATGTTTTCAATGTTAAGGCTACATCTGAAGCGTTACTGATGTCCTGACCATTCCAAGAATCGTCTCATCTTCTGAGAGCTCTGCTGTGTGGCTCATTTGCTAAATCAGAAGTGTTTTTCCCAGTGGGTCTGTCGAATCATTCTTCTGCCCAGAAGAGACCAGCGCTGTGAAAGCATGCAGCATAAATGCGTCGTGACCTCAGGCCTGTGTCTTCCAAACACAGCCCACCTAAAATAGCATTCGTGACCCGTCCTCAGGCGGGTTAAAAATACACTCCAGCACAAGCAGATAGCCGAGCCGTGCTCTCCAGGGGCTTTATTAGCTGGAGGAGTGTAGATGGTTTTAAACGACTCGACCGTAAGAAGCCGCTGAGGCAGTGCTGCTCGAAACCTTCAGAGAAACACGAGCTGCTTCGCCATTATTAGACACCATAACCAGAGGTGACAGCTACCAGATTTGGGAGTCATCCAGAGCTCTCTGAGCTACCCAAGCATTCAAACTCAGACATGCTTTTGTCTCAATTACATTCTGTTTAGTTTTCATCATCTGTTGTGTGTTTAATTAAGTGTGATTGTCTGGCATGTTTTGTTTTGGTGTTTGTTACAGTTTTCACACATTGCTCTTCAGTCCATCCAAATAGAATTGTCTTTTCACACGTTGTACCATTATATTCTCCATGTTGTTCATACAGATGAGAATCTCATGAAAACCTTTATGAAATATCTGAATTAAAATACGAAATCAAAAGAAACCGAATTAACCAAGAACATCTGTTTGCAGTTATATTCTGTGACTGCTTATCATGTCACTTCTGCTACTCATCTCTTATCTTCAGTTTAGTGACTCCCACACATCTCAGGTTTAGATACTGTAAGGTCAGTGAACTCTGACCTGCGCTGTGACCTGTGACCTCCAGTGTGTCCTCACAGCTATATACAGTGTCCCTCTCACAGCCGTGTATTATTGATGTGTGCTGGATAGATCAATGCTTTATATAGTGTTTGTGTAGCAGCTGTCCGCTCTCTGTTTGGGTTCTTCAGACCCTATCGTGTCGTGTCATGCTCATAGCATTGACTCATCAAAATCACATAACTGCTTCACCTCTTCATCAAAGCTTGTGACGATAGAGACAATCAGAATAGAAGTCACATCAGTTCATAGTGGAGAAAATAAAGTTCCTGTTTTGAAATCCATCA
Organism: Carassius auratus; assembly: GCF_003368295.1. Taxonomy (NCBI): domain Eukaryota; kingdom Metazoa; phylum Chordata; class Actinopteri; order Cypriniformes; family Cyprinidae; genus Carassius; species Carassius auratus. Next base: position 2,238,492 of record NC_039282.1, read on the forward strand.
CATGACAGAATGGGTCAAATGAGTTACAGATGCATTCCACGTCAACTCTGGCCAAAGAGCATAACAGCATCACACAGTCTGCATTTAAGCTCTAAATATGAGAAAATGGTTTAATAAAAGACTGCTGTCTGCAGTATATATAGAGAAACCTCATGTCCCTGCATGTGAAGGAAGGTCTTTAAATGTGTGTGATTCGTGTTACAGGAGCTGGATTTCTTTCGCAGTCCTTTCTCTATGATGGACAGCATGAGGAACAGGATGGAGGCGATGCATAGAAATTTTGTAAGTCTGACCTCTGACCTCTTCAACCCAGAGTCAGTGTCCATCTTTCAAAAACTGGCCTCATACAAGGACGCTAAGACACGCTGTTCTTTTGAAATCGTTTTTTTGTAATGAGCAGTTTTCTTAGTTATCTGCAGGGATGCCTGTTGTAAGCAATTCAGTGATTATGATTCTTTACAGATTTCTTATCGTTAACGAAGAAGCCCTCATCACAAATAAACTAAAAGCGTGTCTTTCACTGTCAGTCAGTAGTTCCACTGCTCGACTGAATTCAGCGTCCCAGTCAGAGAAGCATTCACAGTCTCTGAGATGTTTTTGTGATGTTTCTTTCAGGAGAACATGCCGTCAGACCCCAGCAGTCACTCGTACTCCTCTTCCTCAGTCATGACGTACTCAAAGATGGGAGACGAGCCGCCCAAAGTGTTCCAGGCCTCGTCTCAGAGGCGCTGTGCTCCTGGAGGAGTGAGTCCTGCTCTCAAACACACACACCTCACACCTCCTGCAGATCAGGGTCGTGATGCTGGCTTCTGTGTGTCCAGATCAAGGAGACCAGGAAGAGTCTGAAGGACTCTGAGAGCGGACTGGAGAAGATGTCCATCGCCCATCACATCCAGGACAGAGGCCACGTCATCGAGAGGAAGGAGAACAGAAAGACTGGGGAGAAGGAGCTTAACCAGGACTTCCAGAACATGGATGAAAGTGAGGAAACACCTGCTGGTGTAAACACTTTGACTGCATGCTCTTTTACTGTTTTCTTTTACTGCACAAACAAGCATTATTTTTATTAGTTATATTTGCTAAGTAATCACTTCACAAATTAAGGCCTAAAAAGGTCTGAAATCATGAAGTCATGCATTAAATGTTGCATGCACTGGAAGAAAAAGTTTCTTCCAAGCTATTTTTGTTTTTCAGTATTCATATCTAAACATCCCTAAATAAAGATATATTTACTTGAGGTGCAATTTGAAAATATAATATCTTATTTCCTGAGGAACTGAATAAAGTGAGTGATTGCTTAAAAATATAAACATTTCTGCCAATAAGGTCTTATTTTATGTAATTTTGTAAATGTATCTTGTATTTAAGTATCTTTAGACATTTGCACTGGAAAACAAGACAAAAATACAGTTTTTTTTTTTTTTTTGCAGTGAGATCAGAAGTATAGTTTGAGATCAGAGCTATTTAAGTCTTAAACTTAAAGTGCTTTACATAAAAGAAAGTAAAATAATAATGAAGAAAAATAATAACAAGAATAAAACAAGCTATTTTAAAACTTTTAAAATTATTTTAAAAATTTACTTATTTAAAATGAATTTAAAACAGTTCAAAAATGATTTTACATAAAACAAAATAAAATAACTGTGAAAATATTGTGCAATCAGTTGAGACATTGCACAGTGTTCATTCAATAAATGCACAGCTAAACAGATGAGTTTTGAGTCTAGATTTAAATGTGACTAGTGTTTTAGCACATCTGATCTCTTCTGGAAGCTGATTCCAACTACAGGCAGCATAGTAACTAAAGGAGGACTCCACTTGTTTTGTGTGAACCCTTGGTATTTCTAACTGAGTGCTCTGTTAGGTTTATATTCAGTGAACATATCTGCAATATATTTCGGTCCTAGGTCATTTAGTGACTTATATACACGAGTAAAAGTACTTTAAAATCAATCCTAAATGTAACTGGAAGCCAGTGTAAGGACCTGAGGACTGGTGTGATATGCTCAGATTTTCTGGTTCTAGTCAGAATCCTGGCAGCAGTGTTCTGGATGAGCTGCAGCTGTCTAATGGTCTTTTTGGGAAGAACGGTGAGGAGCCCATTACAATAGTCCACCCTGCTGGTGATAAAGGCATGTACTAGTTTCTCCAAGTCTGGACTGGAAACAAAACATCTAATTCTTGCAATGTTTTTTAAATGATAGTATGCTGATTTAGTTACTGCTTTGACATGACTACTGAAACTAAGGTCTGTCTCCAGAATCACACCAAGATTCCTGACTTGATTTTTAGTTGTTTGACCCCTAGAGTCAAGGTATGCATTCACCTTGAACACTTCATCTTTGTTTCCAAATGCAATGACTTCAGTTTTTTCCTTGTTTAACTGAAGAAAGTTCTGGCACATCCAACTATTAATTTCATCAATGCATTGGCAGAGGGAGTCAATGGGGCTGTAGTAATTTGGAGATAAGGCTAGGTAAATCTGGGTATCATCAGCATAGCTGTGATAGGCAATTTGGTTCTTTCTCATTATTTTACTTAGTGGAAGCATATACAGGCTAAACAAGAGCGGTGCAAGAATTGAGCCTTGTGGGACTCCGCATGTCATGGACGTCCACTTAGACTTATGCTCTCCTATGCTCACATAATAGCCTCTCCCTTCTAAGTATGACCTGAACCATTTGAGTACCATCCCAGAAAGCCCGACCCAGTTTTCCAGTCTCTGTAGTAGTATGTTATGATCGACAGTGTCAAACGCAGCACTGAGATCTAGCAATACCAGCACCGATAGTTTTCTGCATTGTCTTTTCATAGTCTGAACTGCTGTTTATTTTCTCCAAACTGATTTCTGTCTGTTTTCTTACTGACCATTATTGGAGCAATATCATCAATAACATTCTTAACTTTTGAGTTGAAGGAATCAAGGAGAATATCAACAGAGTCTGCAGAAATGCTTGGTGTTAAAGATATAGCCTCCATAAATAGTACACTTGTGTTCTCGTTTATGCATCTCCTTCTGACAGAGACAGATCTAGATTCAGTGGTAGCAGAGATCAATATATCAAAGAAAATACAGAAGTGATCAGATAGTGCTATGTCCTTAGTAACAATGGATGAAATGTTTAGACCCCTACTGATGATTAAGTCTAGAGTGTGTCCACCTTTGTGTGTGGGTCCATGCACATGCTGAATCAGGTCAAAAGTGTTTAGAACCGTTATCATTTCTTTTGAAGTTTTGTTTTCTGCATTATCTATGTGAATATTTAAATTCCCTGCAATAACAAAACAGTCAAACTCTGAGGAAATCATTGATAACATTTCTGTGACCTCTCCAACAAATGCTAAAGAGTATTTTGGAGGCCTGTAAATAATGATACACAGAATGCGTGGAGCACCTTTCAGCACAATCCCTAGATATTCAAAAGATAAGTACTGACCAAATGACACTTGCTTGCATTGATATAGATCTTTAAATAGAGCAGCTACACCCCCACCTCTCCTAACAGTCCTGCAAACACTCATGTAAGTGAAGTTAGGAGGGGCTGCTTCATTGAGGACTGTTGCACTGCAGCTGTCTTCTAGCCATGTTTCATTTAGAAACATAAAATCCAGATTGTTTGTGGTTATTAAGTCATTGATTAGAAATGATTTATTTTTAAGTGATAAAACTGAATTAGAGAAGGCTACAGGCACACTGGGTTCCCGCTTGTTCGGTAAGCATTTGTCAATGTTGCTGCTATTATACCGGAGAGCCGACACATATCACTGAGAGCTGCTATCAGTTGTTTTTGGTTCACCTTCAGCAGATAGAGGGTTTGGGCCCTGGCGTTGTGGCAGCGGTCGGAGAGCTCTCGCAGGAACAGGGCCCACTGTCTTTGGTTGTTGGGGGGCCCGCCCTTTTTTAGTTGATATCTGCGGGCTAGCAGCGAATGAGTGGGAGAGTTTAGTCCCAACATACACCAATTCCTCCATTTTCTGTGAGAAGCACAGAAGTGGAGATGCTGGAGAGAGGGATAATGTGTCTGGTGAGATGGGCTGTGTCTCTGGTGTTTCCGGTGGCTGTGATGTGTTGTCCTGGCTTCCCTGGCTGTTTTCCAGAAAGTCGTACTTGGGTGGTGAATCTTGTAGCTGTTTTGATACATCACAGTCAGTCTGTGAGGAGCTCTGTGGGCAGGGCTCAGCGGGGATAGTGTCTATCAGCAGTGATTGTTTTGGCTGCAAGGTGTTATCAGTGTCCTTGTGGGATATGTCAACCACATGATGACCTGGGCCCGGTGTGTGTGTGCTGAATGGATTGACACCCTCTGCTGAAGGATGACGAAAGGAAAGTAGATATTGTCCTTAAACACTCTTGTACCAAGTTTGTTAGGGTGGAGGCCATCCGGTTTAAACAATTGTCTATGGCCCCAGAAAAGATTGAAGTTGTCGATGAAATTCACTCCTTTTATATTACAAGATCTTTGTAGCCATGTGTTCAGCCCAAGCAACTGTGAAAACATATTTGTTCCCCTTGCTGGGAGTGGTCCACTGATGAACGACTGAACTTTGAGTCTTTGAAGTGTTTCAAAGAGTTCAATGAAGTCCTTCTTAAGGAGTTCTGACTGCTCTTTCCGAATATCATTCTTCCCCACATGGATGATGAGCAGCAAGTAACTTTGTTTCACGAATCACAATCCTTTGTAGAAGTTTGCAGCAGTTCATGCAACAAGTAGATCCAACAGGAGGCATTTTTTTCTCTCTTCTGTTTGAATGTAGGCAGTTGTTATCCCGTCACAGGAATGTAAGCTGCTGGCAGTGGGAGACAAAGTCTTCTTTTTGTAGTATTATTCCAGTCCCAATGTTTTTAGTTTTAGCGTTTGTGCCAAAAATCTGTTGTTTGAGCACTGTGCTCATCTGCTGATGTAGAAATCTTAGAAAAATCAGAGAAAAGTACAGAAATAAGAAGCAAAGCGCAGAGCAGTAAGCTAGAACGTCCGAATGGTAGCAAAGCTTGAAGCAAGGATCAAAGTGCTAAGCAATAAAGTGCTTTTATGCTTTAAAGCATTGTAATGCAAGACATTTACATTTAGAAACCATATTATTTTATTATTATATAGTAAATTATATAATTATTTTGTTATTATATATAAATAGATAATATTTCACATGTATTTTTCCATTTAACTTATTCCTTAATTTGTATTTATTTATTTTTATAAAAAGGTTTGGGCCACAGTTATACCTATGGCCCAAACAAAGCAGATTTGTCAGCTGGAAATGAGTCGTGAGCACAGACAGGAGATGACAGGGACCTGAGCTGAACTCTTGATTAGGGACAGTAAGCAGCTGCTGTGTTTGTGTTCCCAGCGGAGGCCCAGTCCTTCGACGAGGAGTGGCAGCGCCAGGTGTCCAGGTTCAGGACGTCTACACCCATGTCCCTCCTGGAAGAACAGAGACACCGAGCGGTCCACCGAGCGCCCATCACCGCCCCACAGGACACACGCAGGTCACACACAGAACATTAGCATAATTAATTACACACAACACACGCTAAAATAGGTTTCAAAATATATTGACATAAATATTTTTTCTGTCCATTTTTATTTTGCATATTTTTCCAAGAACCTTTGAATAAAAACTTTCTTTGTTGTCTATAATATGTGTGAACATCGAACACAGTTTGAATAAAAACAAACAAAGCCTAAAAGAAGGCTACTATTAGATATTAATTATATTTATGTATATGAAGCATGAAACACAATATTTTTTCTATTTCAAAAATATATTTCAACGAGCCCTTACTGTTTGCATCATATATTTAGCAAATATTTAAAATATATTTTGGCTAATTGTTATTGTTATTTATGCATGCATAAATGAATAAATGAATAAATGCCATGCATGCCAAATTGGGAAAACAATATTTTTTTAATTAAATATTTCACATGGGTCCCATTAGATGTCAGTTTGTCCCTAAAGCTGGGAGAAATCATGATTCATAGAAAGCTGATGCTACTTTACTTTACTCATGCAGTCGTGTCTTCTTCTTGATATTCTGTTAAGACATCTTGACAAGACTTAATAAATGTAAAATATCTGCCATCCTGACACAGTTAGACAGAATATTTGCAGTTCAGACAGAGTCCCTTTGAAAGATGAGATTTGTCCTGTTTAATATGATAATGTCTCAGTTTCTTTACGATTGTGTGTTCACAGAGAGGACAGCGAATCAAACCCAGCAGAATGAACTCAACATTAAAGGCTCTGGCATGAAGAAGAAGAAGCACTAAAGCTCATTCACAATAAAACTCTCAGTTTCCTCACATCTGCCAGTGTTTTCTTACGCCTGTTTGAGGACACACACACACGATATCTGCTGGAGAACCATCTGCAAACCCTGCTCTGTAAACATTTGTATAATAAAAATAAAGAAAATAAAATGCATGAAAGTAGACTTATTTTTATATAAATGTTCCTCCATTTGTGTTTGAGACACACGACTGTGTGATGTTGTTGTCGAGCCACACTTCACTTTTTCACTTTTCAAGAGGAATATTAAAAACACTTAGTGTCAGAATGATATAATGTCACGTGCAAACATTAAATGTTGATAATAAAGTTGTTGTTGACGTCTGGCCTGATTCAGTTTGATTCAGCTACATGAATGATCTGAAGAGCTCATGATATCATGATGTCCAAACCTGATTTAAACACAGAAAGAGTTTGTCTGGGTCTGACGGAGAAACTGGAAAACACTGCATGTGTAACACAAAACACCATTTTATTGTTTTAGTCCTTAACATGACAGATAATCAACAAGAAATGCTTTATTCTCCCAATAAAATATGAATTTGACGGTGAAGACTGAAACAGATCTAAAGGAATACATTGCCTTCGATTTCAATCTTCAGCTTTGTTTCTCTCTCATATTCTCCTCTTCTTTCTGTGTGAACACATCTGTGTGTCCAGCTCCGTCTGATGATGATGATGTGAGAGCCAGTTCTGATCTAGGATGCTTCACATATTATATCAAATATTCTATTCATAACTAAAATAGGAATTGTCATGATTTTGCTAAGTATACATTTACTGAAACCATGACTGTTTTATATTTTTTTATTTCAATTATTAATAAATGAATTAAACAACTCAAGTTTACGACCCAGAAACAATTATATATATATATATATATATATATATATATATATATATATATATATATATATATATATATATATATATATATATATATATATATTATATATATATTTGTGACAGGGTTGTTTCTTGCTCAAAGTGGCCAGTGCTAGTGTAGATGAATAGAGCATACAGCAGCAAAAACATAACTACATTCTTGATACTTAAGGGTTAAAATAAAACTTTGACGAAATAATATGTTTCCATCTTAATTTTATGTGTTGGTCAGCTTGAGTATACCCTCCCTACCTGTAATATACCTCAAAAATATGAATGAAAAGTATGTACTTAGCATTTTCTGCAGCACTAATAAAGAGACCTGAGTGATGTCACGTGTGACTGGTGTCTAAATGATCATATCTGTCCAATGCTTGGTGTGACGGGGTTGAGTTCAGACTGAAGGTCATCACTTTAAAGTCAGGGTTTTTATATATATACACAAATATGCAATAATTGTTTGTATTCATTATAATGGGTACACCAAAAGCTTTCAACACTTCATTTTAGTGAACCGCCTGAAAGTCTGTGGGGCTGAAATATTACAGAATGACCAGTATGTCCTGCAAATGTGGCTATAGTTTATATATATATATATATATATATATAGCGCGTAATGTTGTACTTTATATTGTGTTTTGTTGTGGTAAACAGAGTAAGAGTCAGTCCTCTGCTGCTGCTCTTCTTCGGATGAGGACAGCGCCACCGTGTGCTCGGTGTGTGTCAGTGCTGTCTCATTCTGCTTCACTGCTTCACACAGATGGAGTTACACGACATTAAGGTTTCATTATCAATATTTAAAGTAGATCTCAATTAAATTTGCACTGTCAATCTTTATATTATTTCCGAGTTCAGGATAATCGAATATATAGCCTACATATTCTATTCTATACTTTACCCTATAATGTTTTTATTTTGGGGAACTTTTATAGTCATAAATGTAGTGCATTAAAACAAAGCCCCCCTCTCTCTCTTATTATTATTATTTTTTTATCTTGCTGTATTTCAATTTGTGTTGTGCTCTGTTCTTTTAGATTTTAAGATTTTGAACTGCCTTATTGTTTTTGTGTTTTCCTGCAAAAAACAAAACAAAAAACAAACAAGAAACACTTGGAGGTGCCTTCGCTTCAAGAGCAACAGTACTTTATTAAATACAGTAGGCTAAGGACTAACAATTTGAGATTTATTAATTATCCACTCTATTTTATAGAAAACTAAACCATTTTAAGGCGTCTGTTTCATACAAAAAAAAAAAATTGTGCAATAATAATAAATGCTAATGATAGAAATAAAAAAAATTGTCATTTAATATGAAGAAATTGAGAAAGTATAGGGAAATAATAGTGATGGGGGGGGGGGAAGCGCAGGTTTCAGCCGCGTCACGCAAATCGTTTGGAAAATCGTTGGTCTGTTTTGTCCCTCTCGGCTCACCGTAGAACAGGAAGTAGTTTCACAAGCAGCCGGTCGGCGTGACTTTGACATCTACAGTAGCTCACGATGCGGCTTCTGAGAGCAGCATCAGCCTTAACTCAGCGACACCTGCACAACAAGAGACAGGTGTGTGTGTGTGTGTGTGTGTGTGTGTGTATGTGTGTATGAGAGAGAGAGAGAGAGAGAGGGTGTGTGTGTGAGAGAGCGAGTGTGTGAGAGAGTGAGTGTGTGTGTGTTACTCGTGGCTCTCTGATGTCTCTGGTGTGTGTGTGTGTGTGTGTGTGTGTGTGTGTGTGTGTGTGTGTGTGTGTGTGTGTGTGTGTGTGTGTGTGTGTGTGTGTGTGTGAGATACTCTTGGCTCTCTGATGTGTCTGATGTGTGTGTCTCTGGTGTGTGTCTCTGGTGTGTGTGTGTGTGTGTGTGTGTGTGTCAGGTGCTGGTCAGCTGTCGCTCCTGCTCGAATGGCCTCACACCGAACGAGCGGATCCGGAACATCGGCATCTCTGCGCACATCGACTCCGGGAAGACCACGCTGACGGAGAGAGTGCTGTACTACACCGGGAGGATCGCAGAGATGCACGAGGTGACTGCACACACACACACACACACACACACACACACACACACAATGCTCTCTCTCTCTCTCTCTATCCGGCCTGGGCCCAGACCCACGCTGTCAGCTCACCGCGGTGTGTGTGTGTGTGTGTGTGTCTCAGGTCAGAGGGAAGGATGGAGTGGGAGCGATCATGGACTCCATGGAGTTGGAGAGACAGAGAGGAATCACTATCCAGTCCGCTGCCACATACACCAGGTGGAGAGATCACAACATCAACATCATCGACACGCCAGGTACCAGCCACACACACAGAGAGACAGGGGCATCCTGGGAGAAAACAGGGCTAACACACGTGTAGCTAGCAGGGAGCCGGCTCCCGAAGGGTTAAACACAACACTCTACTAGTGATGTGGAAGGAATCAGCAGTGGATGTTCTGCAGTGAATGGGTGCCGTCATCCACAAATGCGTTGTTTTACCATTTTCTGCACTTCTAGTAATTGAGCTGATGAATCTGGTCCCTCACACTGACCGAAAACAGCTGTGATGTTGTGCACCACACTTGTTTCATGTGCTTGGTCATATCTAGTATGTACTGCTGATATGCAGGTCACGTGGACTTCACCATCGAGGTGGAGCGGTCACTGCGTGTGCTGGACGGAGCGGTGCTGGTGCTGTGTGCCGTCGGAGGAGTGCAGTGTCAGACCATGACCGTCAACCGGCAGATGAAGCGCTACGGTGTACCCTTCCTCTCCTTCATCAACAAACTGGACCGCCAGGGTGCCAACCCCAGCCGAGCGCTGCAGCAGCTGAGGTGAGGACACACTGACCCACACTGACCCAGACCGGACAGAGGTCATGATCCAGGCTTAACTGTGCACAGAGGTCTTTAGAGGAACCGTTAACCCTAAAACTCTCTTGCTCACCCTCATGCCATTCAAACCCATGAGACACTGGTGAATCTTTGACACGAGGATGTTAGAATGAACTCTGTTTTGCCTCTCTACTGAAAGTATTCTTAAAGAAATAAACTCAAACATCATCCATATGAATATAGTGGTTTAATTCAAGTCTAAAGAGACACACGCGATTGCTTGAGTCCAGGGGTTTCAAACTTTCGAACCCCTTTGATCTAATTATGTACTTGAAGTACCCCCAGCAATTTTAAGTACATATTTCAATTATTTTTATGGCACATTTGCATGTTTCACTTTTAAAACTAACAAAAATATATTTTTATAGTGTTTTAGTAATTTTACATAGCTGTTGTTAGTTATTACACCTGACAAATAAAAAAAATTTTTTTACTGTAATTTACAATGTAATGAAATTTTTTAATAATTATATATATATATATATAAAATCATATTTTTTTATTTACATTTTTTTTTTTTACAGGGTTTCCCCAAAAGATAATTTTGTTTATACATTTAAGATTTTACATTACATTTGTATAAACCTGTAACGTTTCTTTGCAAAAACGTTTTAACTATGCATTTGTTTTATTCTTTCGTTAACTGTATTAACTCACAGACGTAACATGGGTACCAACTCACGAACCCCTGCAATTACCTAACGAACCACCAGTTCTTTGGGAAACCCTGCTTTAGATGATGAACAAATAGAATGGAGGCTTTTATTCTCATATAAACAATGATGGACACAATCATAGATCGAGTCAGATATGGCAAACAGAAGCTTTCATGTGCTTGCTTGATGCACAAAAACAAACATCACTGGTTTCATTGAAATATCTTGATTTTGGTTTTAGAAATGAACAAAAACACTATCCATAATGACGCCAAGACTTTTGATATGGTAGGAGATGAGTATCAGAGACCCATCAACTGACATTGTGAAGGGATGAGTTTTGGAGAGTGTAACTATCCAATGAGGAGAAACTCACTTCTGTTTTCAGTTCTTTGACAAATGATTGCTGATAGCTTGTAGACAGGAAGTGAGGGCAGAGGGAGGAAGAGGAGTGTTTGGTTTTGTGTAAAGGTAAAGTTGTGTATCATTGGCGTAGCAGTGAAAATTGATCCCAAAATAACTGAGAATATTGCCAAGAGGTAAAAAACAATGATCCCAGCACTGAACCTTGAGGAACACCATGAGTGACTGGCAATTTTTGATGCCACATTTTTACTGACTGAAAAATGTTGTAGATACAACTGAAAAAAAAAAAAAAAAACTAGTGCATTATTAGCGATCCCATTGGCAGCCAAACATTCCTAACGAATTGAGTGGGAGGTGGTGTCAAAGTCTGAGGTAAGGTCGAGAAGGATCAGGATGGATTCAAGGCTGCTGTCGGCTTCAAGTAAGAGATCGTTAGGGATTTTTACCTGGGCTGTTTCAGTGCTATGATTCTGGTGCAAACCAGACTGAAAAGGTTCATAGAGGTTATTGTAATGAAGATGAGCTGTTGTAATATTCCGTTCTAATAGTTCAGTAATGAATGGGAGGTTGGAGATGGGACGGTAATTATTAGCTTCATTAGGATCCGAACCAGGTTTAACAGAAACAATCCTGAGAGATATAGGGACAATGTGAGTAAGTATGGAGGAGTTAATTATGGATGTTATAATGTGTGATAGAGGGAAAACAGGTGTTAACCAGAACAGTAGGGAGTTCTTGGACTTAGAAATCAGTCTAGTGATTTCTTCAAATGATGAGGATTATGGGTCCAGGGTGAGCAGATATGTGCAGAGATATTTATATTATTTATGAATTTATATTTTAAAATGTGTCTCTTTTTTTTTCAAGGACTAAACTGAATCATAATGCAGCGTTCATCAACATTCCCATCGGACTGGAAGGAAATCTGCGAGGGATCATTGATCTGATCGAGGAGCGCAGCATCTTCTTCGAAGGCCCTTTCGGGTAGAGAGCGTGTGCTTGATGCTTGACTTTCTTTAGCGGTTTATACCTTGAGACATGCTGTAAATCACAGCCTCTCTCATCTCCATGTCTGTTTCGTTTCTCTCTGGAGTCAGAGCATTCGTTTCGACGAGATCCCGGCAGAGATGCGCGCCGAGGCGGCGGACCGCAGACAGGAGCTGGTGGAGTGTGTGGCTAATGCCGATGAGACACTGGGAGAGATCTTTCTGGAGGAGAAAGTTCCCACAGTGGATGATATCAAGGTTTTACTGATACTGTTCAATAATCTGAAGCTCTGTTTCAATCCCTAGTGAGACTATTTGCTTTCTTCATAGACAGCAAATACATGCAATGTGTAACAAGGACACTGTAGCACTGCATCAGTGTCTCATCAGTGGATGCTCTGCAGAGAATGGGTGCCGTCAGAATGAGAGTCCAAAAAGCTGATAAAAACATCACAATAATCCACAGCAAAAGAAGACAAAAGATGAAACACATCCAGCATTAAGATGATTTTAACTCAAACACATAGAGTCTATAATCCATAATAACACTTCCTCCAGTGAAAAAGTGCATCTGATGTTGTCTCTCACAGATTAGTTTAGATCTGTTTAAACGCTGCTTGATCTGTGCAGATTTCTCTCCTGATTCAGACCAGAACACTTTTTCACTGGAGGAAGTGTTATTATGGATTATAGACTCTATGTGTTTGAGTTAAAATCATCTGTTTTTATCAGCTGTTTGGACTCTCATTCTGACGGCACCCATTCACTGCAGAGCATCCACTGATGACACAGTGATGCAGTGCTACATTTCTCCAAACCTGATGAAGAAACAAACCCTTTCTCTCTCAGTGTTATGAGTGTATTTGATCTGTTTCCTGAAGTGTTTCTCTGTGGTTTCAGGCTGCTGTGCGCAGGGCGACTATCCAGCGGGCGTTCACCCCGGTCCTGGTGGGCAGTGCCCTGAAGAATAAAGGAGTTCAGCCGCTGCTGGACGCTGCGCTGGAGTATCTGCCCAACCCCACCGAGGTCAAGAACTACGCCATCCTGAACGAGGAGTGAGTTTGCAGTGTTTTCCTCTCGCTTCCCCCAGCGACCTGACATGATGTTCAGAAGGAGATGTTTAGTGAATCTCTTCCTCAGAGTCTCTGTCTCGTTTCCCAGTACAAATATTAAAACATCCTTACTTCACGATGCATTTACTGGAGATATGAGGACAGGTATCAGTCAATGGGGAATGAAAACTGGTTTTCCCTTTGAATCAGGTTGGTTTTCAGACAGAAAGCAAGACTAAAAGATAAAACTGTTATTTTGATTAAAGAAAGAAATACAGAGGAAGAACAGCACTGTATTAGGATGTAGTCGGAAGGTACAGTAAACGTTAATTTGTAAATGAATGAAAAAGTAATGGAGATGGGTAGGAGTTCATATCTTCAAACTTTGAAGTGTTGCTTTACATTTCGAGAGCATGATGACGTCTTGTGTTTCTAACATTTTCTGTACTTGGTCTTAAAAAGATCTTGACCCTGCACTACTGCACTGGGTCTGAAATCTGTGTCCGTGTTTCAGGGCGTCTAGTGACGGCTCCAGGATCCTGATGGACCCCACGAGAGACGACACGCATCCGTTCGTCGGCCTGGCCTTCAAGCTGGAGGTGAAGCTGGAGCCCAGGAAGGGTTTCTCAGTTCTCAGAGTTTGAGCTGTGTTTGATGTGTGTCGTGTCTGCAGGCGGGGCGCTTCGGGCAGCTGACGTACGTGCGCGTGTATCAGGGCTGTCTGAGGAAGACGGAGTACATCCACAACACCCGCACGGGGAAGAGGGTGAGGGTGCAGAGACTGGTGCGGCTCCACGCTGATCAGATGGAGGTGAGGGCGTCTGCTGCTGGAGTCACCGCTCCTGCCAGCCCTGAGAGAGTCTGAGACTGTGTTTCTGTCTGCAGGACGTGGAGGAGGTGTATGCTGGAGATATCTGCGCTCTGTTCGGCATCGACTGTGCCAGTGGAGACACCTTCACCGCCCGCACCAATGCCAACCTCTCCATGGTATGTGATGAAGAGTGTGCAGTGAACATGATGCTAATGCTAATGTTAATCAAAAACCCAGCTGTCTGTGTTACAGTATCACAGTGTGTGTAGTAATCCTCATGATGACGTGTATTCGCAGGAATCCATTCACATCCCTGATCCTGTGATCTCCATGGCCATACGAGCCTCCAACAAGGTATCAGTATCACACTGACCCGTTCTCTCACAGCTGACCCTTCAGGCACACACTGATGCAGCCTCTTCTGTCCTCCAGAACGACATGGACAAGTTCTCCAAGGGAATCAATCGCTTCACCAGAGAAGACCCCACGTTTAGAGTCCACTTTGACACGGAGAGTAAGGAGACCATCATCTCGGGCATGGGAGAGCTGCATCTGGAGATCTACTCGCAGGTACTGACCGCATGCACCTGTGTGAGCCGCTGTGTGTGTGTGTGAACACACCCTGATCATCAGGAGTCTGTGTGTTACAGAGGATGGAGAGGGAATACAACTGTCCCTGTGTGATGGGCAAACCCAAAGTGGCCTTCAGAGAGACGGTGACCAGTGCTGTGCCGTGAGTCCTGTATTTACACACATCAAACACATTCATAGCTGCTGCTCGGATAAAGCTCTCGTCCTAAACTAAAACCTGAAACACTTCATACAGTGCAGTGTGATCTGTGATCTGTACTGGCTGCAGACTGAAGCTGCGTCCCAAATGATGCGCTCTACACTATGCCCTTAAACACTGTGTACTTGTGCACTACGTACTCAACCGTATAGTGTATGAATTTTACAGTGATTTGTCATTCATAATCAGAGTCCTCTTCACCTATTTAAAGCTGCAGTAGTTGAGTGCATGAAGTGAACACTTGTTTCGGTTCGGTCAAGTGCATCATTCAAGTTTTTAAAGTGCACTTTTTCTTTTTGTGATTTTAGTGTGAACACACAAATCATTATTTATATTCCAAAACAACTTCGAATAGGGCACAAGTACGTGAATTCTTATATTTCACGCAAGTTTTGAATTCTTAAAGCTTCTAATAGATAACCTTAACCCGTATGCGGTGTTGGGGACGTTTCCGTTCACTGGGGGTAAAGTTGAGTCTTATTTTGGCCACACAAAATGACTTGTTTTCAAGATAAAAAGTGATAGTGGACTGGATATTTATTTACTTTTTATCACAGTCTTGGGCATGTCAAAGATTAGTAACAACACTGTCTTTGATGCACTGTTGGTTTTTGTGCAGCAGTAGATTTACATTTTCTCCCTCATTTACTGTTCATGTTACTGTACTGTTCGCCCCATTGACTTCCATTATAATAACATTTTTTGATTGCAAAGCCAAGAGACCATATAATCATGCATTCTTGATGGAGGAATTCTTGATTCCCTGTTGGGAAGAGGTAAATATTTTTCTTTTTACAGCTGATCACCAGGTGGGACCATCAACCCTTTAGATAGGCCTGTGCAAAAAAAAAAAAAAGCTTAGTTTCTGACTTGTATATGAAGCTATATGGAGTATAACAGCATATAATAGAGTGTGTGTGTGTGTTTGTGTGTGTGTAAGAGAGAGAAAGAGAAAGTGAGTGAGTGTTTAGTAGCACCTCAGCTCTCAGAACTACACGGAGTAAACAATAACAAAGTCTGTTTATGCACCTGCTGCCTTTTGATGGTGAGAAGTACAGACTAAACAAAAACAAGTGGATTTAAACACTTCCATGCCATCCTGCTGGTCATTTAATGGTGAGAAGAGCAGCAAGCAACACGTGAAAGGGCTTGACTTGTACCAAAGTTTTAGAAATGATTGTGCAGCTTGACCCCTCCAGTGAGCTGCAGGATGTATTGTCTTCTCCCTCTGACACCACAGACTCAGGAGAATCAGATCCTGATTTTGTTGTGGCACCCTCATAATCCTCTCCAGCTTCCCCTGAAAGCGAGGAGGATTCAGAGGATCCTGTATCTAGGTGGATTGGGATAAACGGTTAAGTGTGGTTTTCCACCAACGTGGAGACAACTCACTTCCTTCAGCCTGCCAGAGGTGTGACTCCAGGGACGACGCCTTCTATACCATCGCAAGGGTCCAGAAGTGTGTGTGTGTGTGTGAGAGAGAGAGAGAGGGGATGATAGACCTTTGTGCACTTACCTTGATGCGTATCTAAATATACACCTCAGCTCTCAGAACTACAAGAAGTAAACAATAACAAAGTAAGTTTGTTTATGCACCTGCTGCATTTTGATGGTGAGAAGTACAGACAGCCTATGTGTGAAATTCTTGTCTTTTCTTGATGGTAAAGCCAGTTTAAAACCTTTAAATCCTTCAGTGATACAATTTTAGATTTTTCTAAAAAATCTACTTTGCATCAGATTTATGAACATAGTTTACAAACCCGATTCCAAAAAAGTTGGGACACTGTACAAATTGTGAATAAAAACAGAATGCAGTGATGTGGAAGTTTCAAATTTCAATATTTTATTCAGAATACAACATAGATGACATATCAAATGTTAAAACTGAGTAAAAACGTCTGGGGACTGAGGAGACAAGTTGCTCAGGTTTAGGAATAGGATTGTTGTCCCATTCTTGTCTAATACAGGCTTCTAGTTGCTCAACTGTCTTTGGTCTTCTTTGTCACATCTTCCTCTTTATGATGCACCAAATGTTTCCTATGGGTGAAAGATCTGGACTGCAGGCTGGTCATTTCAGTTCCCGGATCCTTCTTCTACACAGCCATGATGTTGTAATTGATGCAGTATATGGTCTGGCATTGTCATGTTGGAAAATGCAAGGTCTTCCCTGAAAGAGACGATGTCTGGATGGGAGCATATGTTGTTCTAGAACTTGGATATACCTTTCAGCATTGATGGAGCTCATCTTTCCAGATGTGTAAGCTGCCCATGCCACACACACTCATGTAACCCCATACCATCAGAGATGCAGGCTTCTGAACTGAGCGCTGATAACAACTTGGGTTGTCCTTGTCCTCTTTAGTCCGGATGACATGACAACCCAGTTTTCCAAAAAGAACTTCACATTTTGATTCGTCTGGAAACAGAACAGTTTTCCACTTTGCCACAGTCCATTTTAATTGAGCCTTGGCCCAGAGAAAAAGCCTCTGGATGCTTCTGGATCATGTTTAGATATGGCTTCTTTTTTTAACTATAGAGTTTTAGCCAGCAATGGTGAATAGCACGGTGGATTGTGTTCACCGACAATGTTTTCTGGAAGTATTCCTTGTTGAGACCTTACAAATAATGCAATATTGCCAAAGATGACCAATAAACAGTTGTATTAATTCAGAAATGTGTAAATCCCCAGCTGAAAAAGCCAAATTATCTGAACTTTCTGAATTATCTGAACTAGAATTAGAAGGAATATTTCTCCTCGACAAAGACATCAGGGAAAGTTACCGTTGGCATCGTGACAAGATGGCAGACGCAAACTTTCGAAGGGAGCTCCTGGAAAAATCATTGGAAACCCTGTCGCAGCCAGTTCAAATGAGCATGCACAGATAAGTTGACTTCACTCTAACTGGGTGTCAACTACAACTTCAAAATAAAATTAACTCAATTTATAAAATAAGATTAACTTTTCCTCAGAAACGTCTGAAAGTGAGTTCAAGTGGCTTAAAACAGATAGTTCAAGTTCCAACTAGCAATTTTATTGTCATTGAATGCACAAATCTTAGTAAGGTGAACAATTTTTAGTTGTCGTTTTTACAGTGTGAGCCCATGTTGTGATTTCCATTACAGTAGCATTGCTGTATGTGATGCAGTGCTGTCTAAGAGCTGAAGATCACGGGCATCCAGTATGGTTTTCCTGCCTTGACCCTCACACACAGAGATTGTTCCAGATTCTCTGAATCTTTGGTTGATATTTTCAATTCTTCTCTGAGAAACTCCTTTCTGATATTGCTCGACTGTTTTTCGCCGCAGCATTGGGGGAATTGGTGATCCTCTGCCCATCTTGACTTCTGAGAGACACTGATACTCTGAGAGGATCTTTTCATACCCAATCATGTTCACAATTGACCCAATAAGTTGCAAATTGGTCCTCCAGCTGTTCCTTATAGGTACATTTAACTTTTTTAGCCTCTTATTGCTACCTGTCCCAACTTTTTTTGGAATGTGTAGCTCTCATGAAATCCAAAATGAATCAATATTTTGCATGACATTTCAAAATGGCTCACTTTCAACATTTGATATGTTATCTATATTCTATTGTGAATAAAATATAAGTTTATGAGATTTGTAAATTATTCCATAGCTTTTTTACTCACTTGTAAATCCACTTGTTTTTATTTAGTCAGTACTTCTCACCGCCGTTAAAAGGCAGCAGGTGCATAAATACTTTTACTCCGTTATTGTTTACTCCATGTAGTTCTGAGAGCTGAGGTTTATATTTTGATTTTCTCAGACGCATCAAGGTAAATGCACAAATGACTCTCTCGCTCGCTCACACACACACACACACACTATAATATGCTGTTATACTCCATATACTGTAGCTCCATATACAAGCCAGAAACTAAGCTTTTTTTTTTGCACAGGTCTATCTAAAGGGTTAATGGTCCTACCTGGTGATCAACTGTAAAAAATAAATTTGACCTCTTCCCAACAGGGAAAACCACCAACCATCAAGAATGGATGATTATATGGTGTCATGGCTTTGAAATCAAGATGTAGTTATAATGGAAGTCAAAGGGGCAAAACAGCCATCAACAGTAAATGAGGGAGAAAATTAAAATCTACTGCTGCACAAAAACCAACAGTGCATCAAAGACAGTGTTGTTACTAATCTTTGACTAACCCAAGACTGTTATAAAAAGTAAAAAAATATCCAGTTCACAATCACTTTTTATATTGAAAATAAGTCATTTTGTGTGATATTTTTACAGCAGTTTAATTTAGTGAATATTTTCTTCCCGAACATAACGAAAGGGTAGCATATTCATACTAACAGCAAAATAAAGATCTATTTTGATTTCAGGGGAACTTTTGTGGGAGTAAGATTATAAAAACAATGTTAGTTGTTATTTAATTACTTTAATTTCTCATTTTCATTTAGTTTATTCTGATGTTCTAAAACACCTAAAAAAAAAAAGAAAAAAGAAACTAAAATCTATATAAAAAAGTTTTTTTAAAGTTTGCCAAGGCAACATTTTCATTTAATTCTACTTTAATGTTCTAAGGTACCTAAACCTGAATAGACATAAAAAAAATACAAAAACTAAATAGAAATATATAAAACTCTACATCAGTGATTCTAAGCTGACATTGATTTGATAAGGTGAGCAGTGATTAATAGAGTGGGTTTGTCTGATGAACACACACTGCAGCCATCCGCTGTATAGTTCTGTGTTTATTGGTCTGGATGACTGGCACACATGCAGCACACAGCTCGGGGTCAGCTCAGGGTCAGCTCGGGGTCAGTTGGGTGGTTTGGTGGCGTGAGGGCATCTGGGCTGCCACTCGGTCTGCAGGACCCTGACGCCTCTGTCTGGAGACCAGGACGCCAGCAGCTTCCACTGAATGATCTCCTGCAGAACACACACACACCGTCAGCACACACACACACACACACACACACACACACACGGCCTCGGTGTCCACAGAAGATGAGGAGTGTTTCTGTGTTACCTGTGAGGGGAAGTCATGAAGAAGAACCACAAACTCCAACATCAGCTGCTCCTCACTCGACCCCTGAGACACACACAGTGTTTGTGTTATAGTGATATAAATCCCATAATCACACAGTCTCAGCGGGGGGCGTCTGCACTCACCTGCTGGGCGACGCTGGCCACCTGAGCCATGTTGAACTCTGTTCTCTCACTGGACTCTCGGAGCATGATGAAGGACGCGGCCACACGAGCCAAACGCCAGAACGGCTGCATCTCCTCGCTCACGTTACCATAGCTGTCTGCACACAGAGAGAGAGAGAGAGGTGCGCTGCAGTGCACTGTGGGACTGTGGTGTCAGGTGCAGGATTGTTCAGGTGTTGTTCACACCTGGTATGTCGCGTGCAGAGACGGCGCTGTCAGGCGAGATGTATCTCTGGTAGAAAGCGTGCTCCTCCTGCGCGGTGCGGTTGATCTGCTGCAGGGCCTCACAGCGCAGCTGCACCTCAGGACCACTGTGCCGCTCCGTCTGGGGGAACAACACGTCCGCCGAGCACCGCAGCGCTGGGCCCTACACAAACAACACACATCACCCATCAGAGCACTAAATCAACATACTAGAAGGATTTCTCTCATTTAACAAGCCTTACTGAGCCCACACTTGTGTACCGAGAGTTAATCGACCCTACTGTTCTCTATCAGTCGCTGACCATGTTATACTGCAGTGTGCTTGAGTCTAGACTGGGTGACAAAGCACCAAATTAATGTCCATATTTAGGGATGAATATGCATAATCAGAAAATAAATATTCAATGCATTGACATTAAGGAGTGCGTGTAAAAATAGTTCAGTAATTTAATGTTATATAATTACGTTACAGCACCTAGTGAATTAGACTAATCTCATTCTGGCATTTATAAGTCCATCAGAGCAAAGTAGGTTCATTACTGTTCTCTTCACCAAATGTTACAAATTAAATGTATATTCTGGAATATTTGGAGAATATTCACCTTCTGAATGAGTCTACTGTGATTACAATAGTTGAGGCTCTTTAAGTTTGAGGAACCGCTGCTCAAAAAGACTGAAACAAGGCATTTTAAATCATAAAGATGCACTACAAATAATCTTTATCCATCAGTTAGACCGAAAGAGCTTGACATTTTCTGTCATGCTCTTGTTTTTATAAAAAAAAATTATCAGGATATATATATGAATGTAACACTTATTTAAATTTGGCGTCACAAGAATATCTGTATTTTCAGTAATGTTTCTAAAGCTGGGAAAAGTACATTGTTTAAATGATGAGAAGCTCTTAGTTAATGCTGGAATATTTTGGATTAATGCAACACATGTACGTTACTCAACAGGCTTGCATAAATTACTACCGTGATATTTAACTGCTGTATTGCTGAAGACTCATCTGAGCTTTTACTGATTGGTCTCCTGATAGTAATTAGTTAATGTTTCCTAAGAGGAGTGAGGAGAAAAATATCAGCTCATTTGTTAAACATTTATAATGATTTACTGAAGTACATTTCAACGTTGAATCCTTAAAACATATTATGTTTTTGTTTTATAGCTTCTAGTAATATTTTTAGCTACTAGTTTCCATTCCACTTAATTAGTTACTATTGCTTGTTCTTTAGCTACTAGTAACTTCTTAAATATACTAGTACCTATTTCAGTACCTATTCTACTGTTACTAGAAACACATTCCAGTTTTTGCCATTGACTCCTATGGGGATCTGCCTTTCAGACATCAACTATTCACTCACTTTTTTTTAATCAAAAAAATATTACTTTTCATTTGCTATTAGTGCCTTTTTAATAGATAAGTAGTTATTCATTAGACACTGGTGCATTATTATTATACACTAGTATCTTTTGTAACAGTAGTATAGTTACTAGTTACTACTGAAACACATAGTAGTATCTATTTAATAAGTAGTAGTATCTATTTAAAACAGTACAAGTATATTAATCATAAGCACTAGTAGCTAATAAACAAGTACTGCTACATAATGTAATCGATGCTAGTAGCTGAAAAATGAGTGCTGGTAGTGTGAAAAGAGACACTAGTTTTAAGGATTAAATGTTGAACTGGCTTGCCATACATGCTGTAGGATCTGTGCTCGGTACACTAGAGCTGGTTAGACAGGAGTGAGTCAGTGGTTCTGGACACGTTAGTAATGAAGTGTACCTCGCTGCCACTGGCCCAGTCTGTCACGGAGAAATCCAGCTTGTACTTCCTGCCTCCTGCTGCCACATCCTGTCAACACCAGAGTTAGCCAGCGTTAGCAAACGCTGATCCAAGGACACACTCACAGGTGTGGTCATGTGTCAGAGTCATGAGAGCCTCACCTCGGCGCTGGCCTTGTGCACCTGCTGCAGTCCGAACACCCTGAAGGGCGAGCCGTGGTGTGTGTTCAGGTAATGCAGGGCCACCGTAGCCGCCCGCCGCGCTGGGTAGTGTGTGGGCTCCAGGTCTCCAGTGCTGGCCATGTCCTCAGCCGTCTGAGAGAGTCAGAGCACAAACAAACACCTGAGAGGCTGTGTGGGGCGAGGCGCTGGACTCTCAGCCTTTATCACACACTGTTGCGTAACAGACAGAGTACATGTGATCACTGTCAGAATGAAGGATGAAGAAAGGTTCAGTTGAACAAACAAAAGATGAAGAAATATAGGGATCTCCAGCTGAAGCTGCCTGTAACAGTTACTGCTGGGAGAGGCTTTAACTTCCTGTTTTGTGCACTAGCCCCGCCCCCTCTTAAAGAGACACTGCAGCTAGATTAAAACAGATGACTGCTGGAGCACTACACAGTTTGTGATGCATGTAGGGATGGATTATAAAGAGAAACATGACTCTTCTCTGTAGTTACTGAAGGTCAATCAGAGGAACCGTCATTGCAACCAAACTGATTTGCCACATACATGATAATTAATACATTACAATCCATTTAAAGTGAATCTTATTTGTCTGTCTATCTATCAATACATAATATACTTTTAATTAGTCAACTAAGTTATTTTTAAATAAATGATGAGAGAACTATTGCTTCAAAGTGTTTCAGTGAAGAGCTACTCTCCTGCATGTCGTTCCAAACCTGTATGAATTTTTCTTTTGTTAAACACAAAAGAAGATATTTTGAAGAATGTTGGTTTCAAACGGTCGACGAACACCATTGACTTCCGTAGTATTTGTTCTATACTTTTTTCCCCCCAAAACTATGGAAGTTTGGTTACCAACATTACATTTTTGGGGAACTATCCCTTTAAATCCTGTAAAATGCCATGCAGTGGTTTCTGTGAACATTGTTGAGTGAGGATAGAAATGCAGTGTATCTGTGTATGTGTATACAGTAGATCTTTATATCTCCCCGACCAAAGATGGATAGTGAGTATGTGATGTGTGTAGTCTAGCACTAATGCGGATGGGTGGTGCTTTATGCTGCAGGTTTGACTTCACTCATAAGAAGCAGTCTGGAGGCTCGGGTCAGTACGGTAAGGTCATTGGTGTCCTGGAGCCGCTGGACCCCGAGAATTACACGAAGCTGGAGTTCAGTGACGAGACCGTCGGTACCAACATCCCCAAACAGTTCGTGCCCGCTGTAGAGAAGGTGACCGCCCGCATCTCACACACACACAAGACCTCAGTACTTCAGATCTGGAGAAATGCAGCACTGCATCAGTGTCTCATCAATGGATGCTCTGCAGTGAATGGGTGCCGTCAGAACGAGAGTCTGATAAAAACATCCCAATAATCCACAGCACTCCAGTCCATCAGTGAACATCTGGAGAAGACCAAACCTGAAACACATCCAGCATTAAGATGATTTTAACTCAAACACATGGAGTCACTGATGGACTGGAGTGCTGTGGATTATTGTGATGTTTTTAATCAGACTCTCGTTCTGACGGCACCCATTCACTGCAGAGCATCCATTTATGAGACACTGATGCAGTGCTGCATTTCTACAAACCTGATGAAGAAACAAATTCATCCTGATCTCTGATGACCTGAAGGGGTCCTTCAAAACTAAAATAACGAAGTGATGCCTTTAAAATGTTATGGTCTCTCAGCCTCGCGTCGTCCCAAACTGGTATCTTCTGTGGAGCGCACTGGTTTCTGTCTGATCTCTGTCTTTAGGCAGAGTGTTTCTATCTCTGGTGACGTGTGTGTGGTGTCTGTCCTCAGGGCTTCAGGGAAGCGTGTGAGAAGGGTCCTCTGACGGGACACAAGATATCTGGAGTGCGTTTCATCCTGGAGGACGGAGCTCATCACATGGTGGACTCGAACGAGATCTCCTTCATCCGGGCAGGAGAGGGCGCTGTAAAACAGGGTATGATGATCAGATCAGATGTGTCTCTCTCTGACGTCTGAGCAGAGCTTCACGTCAGTGTCCTGTGTCTCCAGCGCTTGAGAAGTCCAGCGTGGTGATTCTGGAGCCGGTCATGTCTGTGGAGATCGTGGCCCCCAATGAGTTCCAGGGGGCCGTTATTGCAGGGGTCAACCGTCGTCACGGGGTCATCACGGGACAGGACGGGGCCGAGGGCTACTTCACACTCTACGCTGACGTGAGTCCCTTCAGTCACACGGACTCAACACAACCAGATCTCACCGGTCACGTCAGACAGCTCCATTATTAGCTGTAGATTCATCAGTTAACTGGTGTTTGTGTTCAAATTATTAGAAATGTAGTAACGTACTAATAAACCCTCGCTACACAAGTTGTTTTTTCAAGAAAACTGAATGTAAAAGCAGAAAACATAGAATTGCTACTGCTACGGTGTTTTCTTGTTCAAGTCCTACAGTTGTGTGTGAGAAAGAAATCTGATCATGATCATACTGGCATAATGTTCGACTAATCTCTGTTGACCTGCTGTTCTCTGTCCAGATCCCGCTGAACGACATGTTCGGATACTCGACCGAGCTGCGCTCCTGCACCGAGGTACAGACGAGGACACACACACACACACACACCAGACTTTACATGTGCTCCTGCTCTTACTGTGAACTAACAAGACAACAACTGCCTTCAGAGTGCAGAAGTTCTCTGTGAAAGAACAAAACCAAGTCCTGATGGTTGTGGCCAGTGTTTCATATTGATATGTGTGTGTGTGTGTGTGTGTGTGTTCAGGGTAAAGGCGAGTACACCATGGAGTACAGCAGATATCAGCCCTGTCTGCCCTCCGTACAGGAAGATCTGGTCAACAAACACCTGGAGGCCACGGGACAGCTGCCCGCCAAGAAGAGCAAGTGGAAGAACTGAAGCCTGCACACAGTCCAGATCTGATTTAAACTCTGCAGGATCCGCTTGGGTCATGCTCTGTAAATGTATTTGTACAGCGAATGATTGCAAATGTAGTAAAATCATGATCCGTTTAAACTCGTCGAAAAATTTCAGTTTTCCTGTGGTTTTCAATAGGTCAGACAGATTGACACATTATTATGAAGCTCATTCTGGGATTTTAAAGCACTATTAGAACATAAAAGCAATGTGTGTTCCCAATCATCGGGCATCAGAAGGCAGGAGCGTACGATAGGCTTGTTACTGCGCTCATCATTATATATGGAACAAAGCCTAGCAGTGGCTTCTCATACTGCAGCAACTTCCATTTTTCGTAGTGATATTTGGTGTCAATTTACCAGGAATTGGTGATTTTGTTAAATGGTGGTTTATTTGCAAATGTTTTATATTCCAATTTTGCACACAAGTTAAATTCACAACTTGGGATGGAAACAGCTGTTGCGGATCTACATTAAATAAAAAGAAAAAATGAATAAAAATAAAGTATTTCTATAATAACAATACAAATGTGACTCGTCTGACTTTATAACATGTGAACGCAAAATGACCAAACAAAAAAATATTCACTTTTTTTGTCTGATTAGAGAGCCAGCTTTACTGACCAGATGCGCATTAAATAAAATTGCATGCGATTTATGGTGCAGCCCTACTTAAGACTAAAACTTGACTCTGAGAGATTAAACTCTGAAGGTGTTTGTATGAAAGTTAACCTGCTTTTTGGAATAACCCACTGATGATCAGCTAACCAGAGATCAAGAAACCACTCCCAACACCCTAACAACCACCCAAAAGAATGTGGAAACCACTTAGCAACACCTTGGCAACCACTTAAAAGAACATGGTAGCCAATTGGCAACACCCTAACAACCACCCAAAAAAATGTGGTAACCACTTAGCAACACCCTAACAACCACCCAAAAGAATGTGGTAACCACTTAGCAACACCCTAACAACCACACAAAAGAATGTGGTTACCCCTTGGCAACCACTTAAAAGAACATGGTAGCCAATTGGCAACACCCTAACAACCACACAAAATAATGTGGTAACCACTTAGCAACACCCTAACAACCACACAAAAGAATGTGGTTACCCCTTGGCAACCACTTAAAAGAACATGGTAGCCAATTGGCAACACCCTAACAACCACCCAAAAGAATGCGGTAACCACTTAGAAACACCTTGGCAACCACTTAAAAGAACATGGTAGCCAATTGGCAACACCCTAACAACCACAAAAGAATGTGGTAACCACTTAGCAACACCCTAACAACCACCCAAAAAATGTGGTAGCCACTTAGCAACACCCTAACAACCACCCAAAAGAATGTTGTAACCACTTAGCAACACCTTGGCAACCACTTAAAAGAACATGATAGCCAATTGGCAACACCCTAACAACCACCCAAAAGAATGCTGTAACCACTTAGCAACACCTTGGCAACCACTTAAAAGAACATGGTAGACAATTGGCAACACCCTAACAACCACCCAAAAGAATGCGGTAACCACTTAGCAACACCTTGGCAACCACTTAAAAGAACATGGTAGCCAATTGGCAACACCCTAACAACCACCCAAAAGAATGCGGTAACCACTTAGAAACACCTTGGCAACCACTTAAAAGAACATGGTAGCCAATTGGCAACACCCTAACAACCACCCAAAAGAATGCGGTAACCACTTAGAAACACCTTGGCAACCACTTAAAAGAACATGGTAGCCAATTGGCAACACCCTAACAACCACACAAAATAATGCGGTAACCACTTAGCAACACCCTAACAACCACACAAAAGAATGTGGTTACCCCTTGGCAACCACTTAAAAGAACATGGTAGCCAATTGGCAACACCCTAACAACCACACAAAATAATGTGGTAACCACTTAGCAACACCCTAACAACCACACAAAAGAATGTGGTTACCCCTTGGCAACCACTTAAAAGAACATGGTAGCCAATTGGCAACACCCTAACAACCACCCAAAAGAATGCGGTAACCACTTAGAAACACCTTGGCAACCACTTAAAAGAACATGGTAGCCAATTGGCAACACCCTAACAACCACCCAAAAGAATGCGGTAACCACTTAGAAACACCTTGGCAACCACTTAAAAGAACATGGTAGCCAATTGGCAACACCCTAACAACCACCCAAAAGAATGCGGTAACCACTTAGAAACACCTTGGCAACCACTTAAAAGAACATGGTAGCCAATTGGCAACACCCTAACAACCACCCAAAAGAATGCGGTAACCACTTAGAAACACCTTGGCAACCACTTAAAAGAACATGGTAGACAATTGGCAACACCCTAACAACCACACAAAATAATGTGGTAACCACTTAGCAACACCCTAACAACCACACAAAAAAATGTGGTTACCCCTTGGCAACCACTTAAAAGAACATGGTAGCCAATTGGCAACACCCTAACAACCACCCAAAAGAATGCGGTAACCACTTAGAAACACCTTGGCAACCACTTAAAAGAACATGGTAGACAATTGGCAACACCCTAACAACCACACAAAATAATGTGGTAACCACTTAGCAACACCCTAACAACCACACAAAAGAATGTGGTTACCCCTTGGCAACCACTTAAAAGAACATGGTAGCCAATTGGCAACACCCTAACAACCACACAAAATAATGTGGTAACCACTTAGCAACACCCTAACAACCACACAAAAGAATGTGGTTACCCCTTGGCAACCACTTAAAAGAACATGGTAGCCAATTGGCAACACCCTAACAACCACCCAAAAGAATGCGGTAACCACTTAGAAACACCTTGGCAACCACTTAAAAGAACATGGTAGACAATTGGCAACACCCTAACAACCACACAAAATAATGTGGTAACCACTTAGCAACACCCTAACAACCACACAAAAGAATGTGGTTACCCCTTGGCAACCACTTAAAAGAACATGGTAGCCAATTGGCAACACCCTAACAACCACACAAAATAATGTGGTAACCACTTAGCAACACCCTAACAACCACACAAAAGAATGTGGTTACCCCTTGGCAACCACTTAAAAGAACATGGTAGCCAATTGGCAACACCCTAACAACCACCCAAAAGAATGCGGTAACCACTTAGCAACACCTTGGCAACCACTTAAAAGAACATGGTAGCCAATTGGCAACACCCTAACAACTAGGGCTGCACAGGCGATTCCTTGCCGATTTTGAAACTGATTTTGTGTAGCTTGTCAGTGAACTACGGCTCTGTGTAGTGAATGCTGCTCCACCTGAACCAGTGTTGACAAGTCTGCGGTTGTTTTTCATGTCAGCAGGTTGAAACAACGCAAATTCCAATAGCGTGATATTTAGCCCCTAAAATGTGAATTTTACCAAGACAACGCTGCCAAATAAATTTGTATTTTATCCCCGGGATGCAATTTTTATCGGGGAACCTCCTGGAAATGCGATCGGGCTAGTTTTGAGAAGCAACTGGCAGGCTTTGTTGTGAAAACCTGGCAACCCTGATCTGAACACACATGCTGGAAATATACTATTGACAATAAAGCAGACTTGACTTGACTAATCACAAAAGCACCTTTACTGATGATATGCACATGAAAATCACATTCAATTTTTTTGCACAGCCCTACCCTAACAACCATCCAAAAGAACACAGTAACCACTTAGCAACACCCTGACACTTTAACTACTTAGCAACGCCCTAACAACCACCTAATAGAACATAGTAACCACTTAGCAAAACCCCAACACTTTAGCCACTTTACATCACCCTAACAACCACCTAAAAGAACGTGGCAGCCGCTTAGCAACACACAGTAAAGCTAAGGGAAGCAGTCAAACACTGAGTTCTGCAGGAAACACGTTGTTCTTCATCAAATGTTTAGCTGTAGTTCACGGAGTCACATTGCGTGTTACCTCGGACTGCGGCGCGTGACCCGGGGCTCCTGTGCACGCGAGCGGGGGCTCCTGAGACACGGGTGGAGCCGGACTGAGCTCAACCAGAGAGAGAAGCAGCCAAACTGAGCAGAAGGTCTTCATGATCGGCTCCGGAGGAGAGCTCAGACGCTGCTGCTGTTTATAAAGAGGAGCCTGTTGCGTAACACGAGCGTGAGCTGACGCTGTCCAGATGACCGCGGACGGATAACACTCAGCATCTGAACAAACAGATCTGACCGTCCTCTGGGATCACGAGAGAACAAACCGAGCTAGTCTCCAGAACAGACACTTCAGCTTTTGATAGCGTGACATATCTGTGCTGCTGTGATCCATTCGTGGTGACGTCACGGGGACTATTTCCCCTTCAACCAAACCTTTGCATGCATGTCTGACAAAGATCGTGCACTGGGAAGATAATTCAAAACTATTACACAAGAATCTCCTGTATTTTATTTATTTATTTATTTTCAACTTTTTTTTTTTTTTTTTTTTTTTTGCATAATTTAAAGTTGTACTTCTTTACTTTCAGTTAAGTACTGTATGTTTTTGACCAGATACTTGTACTTATTTTTACTCAGTATCTGCATTTTAACCATAGACTGTAAAAACAGATTTGACCTAAAGCATCGCTGCATCAAATGAGATCCAGTGCTTGTTTCGGAGTAACTCTGGGTCTCTGGTTCCAGAAGTGCGTCACACTTTCTCTCTAAACATGCCTTCTGAAGCACTTCTGCTTTCCACAACCTTTTGTAAGGCGAGGAAGTGTTGTATTATTCCTTAATCAGCAAGAATACACCACAAAACCATGCTTCCAGTCTTCATCGGAGCCAGATTAACGTTACAAATATTTAGTCAATTATTGACATTCCTGATTTGTAAGTTATGTCATCCAGATGCTCTGGGGTTTTACTGCATTCACAGTCTTTGTACATTGTAAAAGTTATAAATTTTGAATACTTATGTCCTCGGTGAAACTTTGGTCACTTCGATGAGTGATACACACTGAGACTGATCTGTTTTGTATGTTTCTCTGATTCGTGTTACCTTAAAACAGAGCCAGTGGAGCGAATCAAACACACAGTCGACTCTTTCTCTCGAACAGCGCTGATAAATCCTAAATTCAACCGGTTCGTCTTAAAAAGCCCTCTTTCCTCCACAATTTGCTTCGAAATTCTTTACGATTCTTTCTAGTGAATCGGTTCGTCATAAGCGACTCGCTCTCTCACATTAATAGCTTTAGAAAGATTCAATCTAGCGAATCGGTTATCTGATTTATTCTTTGTTCTAAATGAACCGATTACAAACAGATTCACTGATTCGAGTCAGTTCTTCAGTTTGAACAGTTTAAGCAATTTTCCAGTTTTTAAGTTGTGTTTATGTTAATGTATCTGTTCGGTTTGTATGTTGTCACCCCAAGTAGGATGCCCATTCAACTAAACTTTGTTTTTGTACCAGAAAACGATGTCTCTCTGGATCACGTGACTCGCGCAGAGCTGTCACGTGACATGACTGTGAGCATGGCAGACCCACACGAGTATGAGCATAGACATAAAGACTTATAAAGTGTGAGGATCTGCTGGAGAATGAGTCACAAGACACCTCAGTGATTCACACATATAAGCCTGTCCTGACATTAGTTTACTGCAGTAAATAAGCTCTGTGACCAGCTTTATGATCCTTACATGTTTTGTTCTTGATGGTGATTGTCACAAATCAGCACAACTTTTATGAATTGTACCTAACTGTGTGGACTAAGTGATTTGGGGTCCTAAGCAAATGTCAGAAATAAGTATGTGCTCTTTTACACTTAACCCTTATTTTGCTCACTCTCTGTCTCATAGTTTATACTTTATCTACATCTCTACAACTGAAGTAAATAATTAGTCAACCTGATGCTGTTCTAAACCCATTATTATATTTATTTTATTTATTTCTTTATTTTTGGATCACAAAAGAAAAAAATGCTTGCACTTGTCCCTTTAATGAGTTGTAACCATAGACTGTAAAAAAATATGGACGTAGTGTCCGTGACCTCACCCATAGACTTCTCAACTTCTCAATAGCGTTTGAAGCGCACTTCTTTTACTGTCTATGGTAGAGCGGGCCATCTTGGAAGCGTGTCACCGCGCGACTCTCCCGGATAATCGAAAATGGGCAAAAAGGCGGGAGCTGATTGCTGAAGCCACGCCCACCTAGCGCGACTGCATTGTCAGCAGCGGCAATCCACCTGTCACTCAAGTGGTCACGCCCTTAATTATGCAGAACTTCAAGGCTTAAAGTAAAAATAATTTAAACGGATGAGTTATAAAAAAAGTCACCCCCCTCACAGTTGTCATGAAGGACAAAATTAGCAATATAGACCAAAATCATTTTTTGAACCAGGCTGTAAACATGTTTTTTTCTGCTGTAAAGTTGGGCATTTTAACATGGGGAGTCTATGGGACTGACTCTCTTCTGCAGCCAGCCTCAAGCGGCCAGTCGATGAATTGCAGTTTTAGTCTCTTCCCTATTGGCCTCACGAGAGAGAGCCAGAGGTTGCCGCTCGGTTGTAACCTTCTTCGATCTTTTTACGATACAGATTCAGATGTCGTGAAATTATCCCGTGCAACTTATTCCAAGTGTTCTTCAAGCATATTTTAGGGTTTGCCAAGAAACAACCTGAAAATGTAATATATTATTAACTGCACCAATCTCCAGTCATCGCATTTGTGCATTTGTATGAGGTCACGTAGAAAAACACACAATGAGTGATTTCGAAACATCAAGACAAATAAAATCAGGACGTGAAACACAATACTTTCTTCTCTGAGGTTCTGAGACGGTCAGACATGATTGTACAGCTCCTCTATAATCACTAAAAGCTGTCGCTCACTTCAGTTCATGATGATCTCATTCATTAATAAAGCTGTGAGCACTGCACAACCAGTCCTGTTTACAAGTTCATTATGTGGAGTGTGTTGAAATGTAACTGATTCACATGAGCTCACTCCGTGTGTCTCTGTGTCTCAGGATCGTTCATAGAGCTGTATGTGTGGTACTCATGGCCTAATGTTTTCCTGATCCAGTCTGAGTGCTGGTGAAGATCCAAGTGCAAAACTGACATGTACTCAACATGTTCTTGCTTAAATAATATATGACCTAATCGAATAAACAACAAGACCTAAACACAGCCGGACAGGATGCATGACAGGAGAGAGAATATGCATCTAAACATTCAGTTATACTACAAGTCAAAACTTTAAGGCTCAGCAAAGCTTTTTTTGTTTTTTAATACTTTTATTCAGCAAGGACATGTTAAATTGAAATGCTGTTCTTTTTAACTTTTTTTATTCATCTGTGAATCCTGAGAAAAAAGAAAAAAAAACATCACAATCTCCACAAAAATATTGAGCAGCACAACTGTTCAACACTGATAATAATCAGAAATGTTTCTTGAGCAGTAAATCATCATATTATTCTGATTTCTGAAGATCATGTGACACTGAAGACTGGAGGAATGATGCTGAAAATACAGAGGAGCATCACAGAAATACATTACACTTTAACACAGATTCACACAGAAAACAGCTGTTTGAAAATCAATACAATATTTCACAATTTGTACAGTTATTTTTTTAATCAAATAAATGCAGCAAATAAATGCACAGATACTATTTAAACTGAACAGAGATGACATCACTGAATTCAATGATGAACTGCCTTTAACTGTCATTTTGCATTATTGAGACACTGTTTTCCAAATGAATGTTATTCATTTGCTTTGACGATTGCAAATAGCACAGCTAGGTTCCTAACTGATGACAAAGAATTGACAGAGAAACCATCAAGTCTTAGATAGTCTTCTAGGTTATTACAAGCAGAGTTTTTAGGTCCTATAATTAACACCTTTGTTTTTTCTGAATTTAGCAGTAAGAAATTACTCGTCATCCAGTTTTTTTATATCAACTATGCATTCCATTAGTTTTTCAAATTGGTGTGTTTCACCGGGCTGCAAAGAAATATAGAGCTAAGTATCATCAGCATAACAGTGAAAGCTAACACCATGTTTCCTGATGATATCTCCCAAGGGTAACATATGGCGCGTTTCCACCGCAGGAACTTTACCCAGGAACTAGGGACTTTGGCCTGGTACTCGGTGTGTTTCCACTGCAGGAACCAGGAACTAAATAAAGTTCCGGGTAAAAAAATGCCCCTCAGAAAGTCCCTGCTGGCAAGGTGGTACTTTTTCAGAGTTCCGGAACTTTCGGGGGCGGGACTTTGGCGCTAAACATTCTGATTGGTTGAGTTCACGCAGCATTGGTTGAGTTCAACCACCATTTATTCGGATCAACATTTTCAAAATTTTACTGTTATTGTGTCATGTGTCATGAAATGTAATTTTAAGAGTATTTCAGGCGAGAATGTAGTTGTTTAAAATTCAAATCTGATGTTTATTTATATAGACAGCGCCTATTTAAAAATGTGTTTCGCCGATCTCTGAGACGGTGAGCTCCACGCAATCAGCGGGAGCTCAGTCCTCATGTATCCGCAGAGAGCAGCCTCTCCTGGGATAGACCTTCTGATGTGTGCCGCTGGCTCTGATGTGTCTTTAGTGGTTAAACATAAAATATAATTCAGCTGCGGGGTAAATCTAACAGGTTTTCTTTGGTCTGTATTCAATTTATCTATATGTTAAAATGAAAATAAAAAAGGCAAATTTATATAATATTTCGTTTCATTGTAATGGCTGCATATACGCATATCTCTGAACTAAGTACATTTCTGCTGCTGTTATTATGCTTAAATGAAAACGAAAGGAGGCAGTGGTATTTAATATCCTATTTCGTGTTATTGTATATATACTGAGGGGAAAATAGCTTTGGCCAAAGCCATCTGAGTTCACGCAGCATTGGTTGAGTTCAACCACCATTTATTTGGATCATTTTCAAATATAACTGTTATTGTGTCATGAAATGTAATTTTAAAAGTATTTCAGGCGAGAATGGAGTTGTTTAAAACTCAAATCTGTGGTTTATTTATAAAGACAGCGCCTATTTAAAAATGTGTTTCGCCGATCTCTGCGACGGTGAGCTCCACTCGATC